>NC_142187.1:11070500-11384500 GCF_026936395.1 Plectropomus leopardus
GCAAAGACATGCCATAGCATAGAATGTTGTAAATTTAGCCAAAAACACCATAAAACTGCATGATGAAAAAATGACCGAAAAGGCAAGGCTATAGTATGGAAAAATGTCAAAATATGACATGTCCCAAAAACAGCTGAAAACACTTCAAAACAGCATAAAATAGCATGCCAAGACACGCCATAGCATAGAAAGTTGCAAAAACTGCCAAAAACACCACAAAACTGCATGTCGAAAAACTGACTGAAAAGGCAAGGCTATAGTATGGAAAAATGTCAAAATATGACATGTCCCAAAAACAGCTGAAAACACTTCAAAACAGCATAAAATAGCGTGCCAAGACACGCCATAGCATAGAACGTTGCAAAAACTGCCAAAAACACCATAAAAATGCATGTCGAAAAAATGACCGAAAAGGCAAGGCTATAGTATGGAAAAATGTCAAAATATGACATGTCCCAAAAACAGCTGAAAACACTTGTAAACGGCATAAACTAGCGTGCCAAGACACGCCATAGCATTGAATGTTGGAAATTTGGCCAAAAACACCATAAAAATGCATGTTGAAAAAATGACCGAAAAGGCAAGGCTATAGTATGGAAAAATGTCAAAATATGACATGTCCCAAAAAGAGCTGAAAACACTTCCAAATAGCATAAAATAGCGTGCAAAGACACGCCATAGCATAGAATGTTGCAAAAACTGCCAAAAACACCATAAAAATGCATGTTGAAAAAATGACCGAAAAGGCAAGGCTATAGTATGGAAAAATGTCAAAATATGACATGTCCCAAAAACAGCTGAAAACACTTCTAAACGGCATAAACTACCGTGCCAAGACGTGCCATAGCATTGAATATTGGAAATTTGGCCAAAAACACCATAAAAATGCATGTTGAAAAAATGACCGAAAAGGCAAGGCTATAGTATGGAAAAATGTCAAAATATGACATGTCCCAAAAAGAGCTGAAAACACTTCCAAATAGCATAAAATAGCGTGCAAAGACATGCCATAGCATAGAATGTTGTAAATTTAGCCAAAAACACCATAAAACTGCATGATGAAAAAATGACCGAAAAGGCAAGGCTATAGTATGGAAAAATGTCAAAATATGACATGTCCCAAAAACAGCTGAAAACACTTGTAAACGGCATAAACTAGCGTGCCAAGACACGCCATAGCATTGAATGTTGGAAATTTGGCCAAAAACACCATAAAAATGCATGTTGAAAAAATGACCGAAAAGGCAAGGCTATAGTATGGAAAAATGTCAAAATATGACATGTCCCAAAAACAGCTGAAAACACTTCAAAACAGCATAAAATAGCATGCCAAGACACGCCATAGCATAGAATGTTGCAAAAACTGCCAAAAACACCATAAAAATGCATGTTGAAAAAATGACCGAAAAGGCAAGGCTATAGTATGGAAAAATGTCAAAATATGACATGTCCCAAAAACAGCTGAAAACACTTCTAAATGGCATAAACTACCGTGCCAAGACGTGCCATAGCATAGAACGTTGCAAAAACTGCCAAAAACAACAAAAAACTGCATGATGAAAAAATGACCGAAAAGGCAAGGCTATAGTATGGAAAAATGTCAAAATATGACATGTCCCAAAAACAGCTGAAAACACTTGTAAACGGCATAAACTAGCGTGCCAAGACACGCCATAGCATTGAATGTTGGAAAAACTGCCAAAAACACCATAAAAATGCATGTTGAAAAAATGACCGAAAAGGCAAGGCTATAGTATGGAAAAATGTCAAAATATGACATGTCCCAAAAACAGCTGAAAACACTTGTAAACGGCATAAACTAGCGTGCCAAGACACGCCATAGCATAGAACGTTGCAAAAACTGCCAAAAACACCATAAAAATGCATGTTGAAAAAATGACCGAAAAGGCAAGGCTATAGTATGGAAAAATGTCAAAATATGACATGTCCCAAAAACAGCTGAAAACACTTCAAAACAGCATAAAATAGCATGCCAAGACACGCCATAGCATAGAAAGTTGCAAAAACTGCCAAAAACACCACAAAACTGCATGTCGAAAAACTGACCGAAAAGGCAAGGCTATAGTATGGAAAAATGTCAAAATATGACATGTCCCAAAAACAGCTGAAAACACTTGTAAACGGCATAAACTAGCGTGCCAAGACACGCCATAGCAGTGAATGTTGGAAATTTGGCTAAAAAAAACCATAAAAATGCATGTTGAAAAAATGACCGAAAAGGCAAGGCTATAGTATGGAAAAAATGTCAAAATATGACATGTCCCAAAAAGAGCCGAAAACACTTCCAAATAGCATAAAATAGCGTGCAAAGACATGCCATAGCATAGAATGTTGTAAATTTGGCCAAAAACACCATAAAACTGCATGATGAAAAAATGACCGAAAAGGCAAGGCTATAGTATGGAAAAATGTCAAAATATGACATGTCCCAAAAACAGCTGAAAACACTTCTAAACGGCATAAACTACCGTGCCAAGACACGCCATAGCATAGAACGTTGCAAAAACTGCCAAAAACACCATAAAAATGCATGTTGAAAAAATGACCGAAAAGGCAAGGCTATAGTATGGAAAAAATGTCAAAATGTGACATGTCCCAAAAACAGCTGAAAACACTTCAAAACAGCATAAAATAGCATGCAAAGACATGCCACAACATAGAATGTTTCAAATTTGGCCAAAAACACCATAAAAATGCATGTTGAGAAAATGACTGAAAAGGCAAGGCTATAGTATGGAAAAATGTCAAAATATGACATGTCCCAAAAACAGCTGAAAACACTTGTAAACGGCATAAACTAGCGTGCCAAGACACGCCATAGCATTGAATATTGGAAATTTGGCCAAAAACACCATAAAAATGCATGTTGAAAAAATGACCGAAAAGGCAAGGCTATAGTATGGAAAAATGTCAAAATATGACATGTCCCAAAAACAGCTGAAAACACTTCAAAACAGCATAAAATAGCATGCCAAGACACGCCATAGCATAGAAAGTTGGAAAAACTGCCAAAAACAACAAAAAACTGCATGTCGAAAAACTGACCGAAAAGGCAAGGCTATAGTATGGAAAAATGTCAAAATATGACATGTCCCAAAAACAGCTGAAAACACTTCAAAACAGCATAAAATAGCATGCCAAGACACGCCATAGCATAGAATGTTGCAAAAACTGCCAAAAACACCATAAAACTGCATGTCGAAAAAATGACCGAAAAGGCAAGGCTATAGTATGGAAAAATGTCAAAATATGACATGTCCCAAAACAGCTGAAAACACTTGTAAACAGCATAAACTAGCGTGCCAAGACATGCCATAGCATAGAATGTTGCAAAACTGCCAAAAACACCATAAAATGCATGTTGAAAAATGACCGAAAAGGCAAGGCTATAGTATGGAAAAATGTCAAAATATGACATGTCCCAAAAACAGCTGAAAACACTTCAAAACAGCATAAAATAGCGTGCCAAGACATGCCATAGCATAGAAATTTGTAAAAACTGCCAAAAACACCACAAAACTGCATGTCGAAAAAATGACCGAAAAGGCAAGGCTATAGTATGGAAAAATGTCAAAATATGACATGTCCCAAAAACAGCTGAAAACACTTGTAAACGGCATAAACTAGCGTGCCAAGACACGCCATAGCATTGAATGTTGGAAATTTGGCCAAAAACACCATAAAAATGCATGTTGAAAAAATGACCGAAAAGGCAAGGCTATAGTATGGAAAAATGTCAAAATATGACATGTCCCAAAAACAGCTGAAAACACTTCAAAACAGCATAAAATAGCATGCCAAGACACGCCATAGCATAGAATGTTGCAAAAACTGCCAAAAACACCATAAAAATGCATGTTGAAAAAATGACTGAAAAGGCAAGGCTATAGAATGTAAAAAATTTCAAAATATGACATGTCCCAAAAACAGCTGAAAACACTTCAAAACAGCATAAAATAGCATGCCAAGACACGCCATAGCATAGAATGTTGCAAAAACTGCCCAAAACACCATAAAAATGCATGTTGAAAAAATGACCGAAAAGGCAAGGCTATAGTATGGAAAAATGTCAAAATATGACATGTCCCAAAAACAGCTGAAAACACTTGTAAACGGCATAAACTAGCGTGCCAAGACACGCCATAGCATTGAATATTGGAAATTTGGCCAAAAACACCATAAAAATGCATGTTGAAAAAATGACCGAAAAGGCAAGGCTATAGTATGGAAAAATGTCAAAATATGACATGTCCCAAAAACAGCTGAAAACACTTCAAAACAGCATAAAATAGCATGCCAAGACACGCCATAGCATAGAATGTTGCAAAAACTGCCAAAAACACCATAAAAATGCATGTTGAAAAAATGACCGAAAAGGCAAGGCTATAGTATGGAAAAATGTCAAAATATGACATGTCCCAAAAACAGCTGAAAACACTTCAAAACAGCATAAAATAGCGTGCCAAGACGTGCCATAGCATAGAACGTTGCAAAAACTTCCAAAAACAACAAAAAACTGCATGTCGAAAAATTGACCGAAAAGGCAAGGCTATAGTATGGAAAAATGTCAAAATATGACATGTCCCGAAAACAGCTGAAAACACGTCTAAACAGCATAAAATAGCATGCCAAGACACACCATAGCATAGAATGTTGCAAAAACTGCCAAAAACACCATAAAAATGCATGTTGAAAAAATGACCGAAAAGGCAAGGCTATAGTATGGAAAAATGTCAAAATATGACATGTCCCAAAAACAGCTGAAAACACTTGTAAACGGCATAAACTAGCGTGCCAAGACACGCCATAGCATTGAATATTGGAAATTTGGCCAAAAACACCATAAAAATGCATGTTGAAAAAATGACCGAAAAGGCAAGGCTATAGTATGGAAAAATGTCAAAATATGACATGTCCCAAAAACAGCTGAAAACACTTCTAAACGGCATAAACTACCGTGCCAAGACGTGCCATAGCAAAGAACGTTGCAAAAACTGCCAAAAACAACAAAAAACTGCATGTCGAAAAAATGACCGAAAAGGCAAGGCTATAGTATGGAAAAATGTCAAAATATGACATGTCCCAAAAACAGCTGAGAACACTTGAAAACGGCATAAACTACCGTGCCAAGACATGCCATAGCATAGAACGTTGCAAAAACTGCCAAAAACACCATAAAACTGCATGTCGAAAAAATGACCGAAAAGGCAAGGCTATAGTATGGAAAAATGTCAAAATATGACATGTCCCAAAAACAGCTGAAAACACTTGTAAACGGCATAAACTAGCGTGCCAAGACACGCCATAGCATTGAATGTTGGAAATTTGGCCAAAAACACCATAAAAATGCATGTTGAAAAAATGACCGAAAAGGCAAGGCTATAGTATGGAAAAATGTCAAAATATGACATGTCCCAAAAAGAGCCGAAAACACTTCCAAATAACTTAAAATAGCGTACAAGACATGCCATAGCATAGAATGTTGTAAATTTGGCCAAAACACCATAAAACTGCATGATGAAAAAATGACCGAAAAGGCAAGGCTATAGTATGGAAAAATGTCAAAATATGACATGTCCCAAAAACAGCTGAAAACACTTCAAAACAGCATAAAATAGCGTGCCAAGACATGCCATAGCATAGAACGTTGCAAAAACTGCCAAAAACAACAAAAAACTGCATGTCGAAAAAATGACCGAAAAGGCAAGGCTATAGTATGGAAAAATGTCAAAATATGACATGTCCCAAAAACAGCTGAAAACACTTGTAAACGGCATAAACTAGCGTGCCAAGACACGCCATAGCATTGAATGTTGGAAATTTGGCCAAAAACACCATAAAAATGCATGTTGAAAAAATGACCGAAAAGGCAAGGCTATAGTATGGAAAAATGTCAAAATATGACATGTCCCAAAAACAGCTGAAAACACTTCTAAACGGCATAAACTACCGTGCCAAGACGTGCCATAGCAAAGAACGTTGCAAAAACTGCCAAAAAGACCAAAAAACTGCATGTTGAAAAATTGACAGAAAAGGCAAGGTTATAGTATGGAAAAATGTCAAAATATGACATGTCCCAAAAACAGCTGAAAACACTTGGAAACGGCATAAACTAGCGTGCCAAGACACACCATAGCATAGAATATTGGAAATTTGGCCAAAAACACCATAAAAATGCATGTTGAAAAAATGACCGAAAAGGCAAGGCTATAGTATGGAAAAATGTCAAAATATGACATGTCCCAAAAACAGCTGAAAACACTTCAAAACAGCATAAAATAGCATGCCAAGACACGCCATAGCATAGAATGTTGCAAAAACTGCCAAAAACACCATAAAACTGCATGTCGAAAAAATGACCGAAAAGGCAAGGCTATAGTATGGAAAAATGTCAAAATATGACATGTCCCAAAAACAGCTGAAAACACTTGTAAACGGCATAAACTAGCGTGCCAAGACACGCCATAGCAGTGAATGTTGGAAATTTGGCCAAAAACACCATAAAAATGCATGTTGAAAAAATGACCGAAAAGGCAAGGCTATAGTATGGAAAAAATGTCAAAATATGACATGTCCCAAAAACAGCTGAAAACACCACCAAATAACTTAAAATAGCGTGCAAAGACATGCCATAGCATGGAATGTTGTAAATTTGGCCAAAAACACCATAAAACTGCATGATGAAAAAATGACCGAAAAGGCAAGGCTATAGTATGGAAAAATGTCAAAATATGACATGTCCCAAAAACAGCTGAAAACACTTGTAAACGGCATAAACTAGCGTGCCAAGACACGCCATAGCATTGAATATTGGAAATTTGGCCAAAAACACCATAAAAATGCATGTTGAAAAAATGACCGAAAAGGCAAGGCTATAGTATGGAAAAATGTCAAAATATGACATGTCCCAAAAACAGCTGAAAACACTTCAAAACAGCATAAAATAGCATGCCAAGACACGCCATAGCATAGAATGTTGCAAAAACTGCCAAAAACACCATAAAAATGCATGTTGAAAAAATGACCGAAAAGGCAAGGCTATAGTATGGAAAAATGTCAAAATATGACATGTCCCAAAAACAGCTGAAAACACTTCAAAACAGCATAAAATAGCATGCCAAGACACGCCATAGCATAGAATGTTGCAAAAACTGCCAAAAACACCATAAAAATGCATGTTGAAAAAATGACCGAAAAGGCAAGGCTATAGTATGGAAAAATGTCAAAATATGACATGTCCCAAAAACAGCTGAAAACACTTGGAAACGGCATAAACTAGCGTGCCAAGACACGCCATAGCATTGAATGTTGGAAATTTGGCCAAAAACACCATAAAAATGCATGTTGAAAAAATGACCGAAAAGGCAAGGCTATAGTATGGAAAAAATGTCAAAATATGACATGTCCCAAAAAGAGCCGAAAACTCTACCAAATAACTTAAAATAGCGTGCCAAGACATGCCATAGCATAGAATGTTGTAAATTTGGCCAAAAACACCATAAAACTGCATGATGAAAAAATGACCGAAAAGGCAAGGCTATAGTATGGAAAAATGTCAAAATATGACATGTCCCAAAAACAGCTGAAAACACTTGTAAACGGCATAAACTAGCGTGCCAAGACACGCCATAGCATTGAATGTTGGAAATTTGGCCAAAAACACCATAAAAATGCATGTTGAAAAAATGACCGAAAAGGCAAGGCTATAGTATGGAAAAATGTCAAAATATGACATGTCCCAAAAACAGCTGAAAACACTTCAAAACAGCATAAAATAGCATGCCAAGACACGCCATAGCATAGAAAGTTGCAAAAACTGCCAAAAACACCACAAAACTGCATGTCGAAAAACTGACCGAAAAGGCAAGGCTATAGTATGGAAAAATGTCAAAATATGACATGTCCCAAAAACAGCTGAAAACACTTCTAAACGGCATAAACTACCGTGCCAAGAGGTGCCATAGCAAAGAACGTTGCAAAAACTGCCAAAAACACCTTAAAACTGCATGTCGAAAAAATGACCGAAAAGGCAAGGCTATAGTATGGAAAAATGTCAAAATATGACATGTCCCAAAAACAGCTGAAAACACTTGTAAACGGCATAAACTAGCGTGCCAAGACACGCCATAGCATAGAATGTTGCAAAAACTGCCAAAAACACCATAAAAATGCATGTTGAAAAAATGACCGAAAAGGCAAGGCTATAGTATGGAAAAATGTCAAAATATGACATGTCCCAAAAACAGCTGAAAACACTTGTAAACGGCATAAACTACCGTGCCAAGACGTGCCATAGCATAGAACGTTGCAAAAACTGCCAAAAACAACAAAAAACTGCATGTTGAAAAAATGACCGAAAAGGCAAGGCTATAGTATGGAAAAATGTCAAAATATGACATGTCCCAAAAACAGCTGAAAACACTTCAAAACAGCATAAAATAGCATGCCAAGACACGCCATAGCATAGAAAGTTGCAAAAACTGCCAAAAACACCACAAAACTGCATGTCGAAAAACTGACCGAAAAGGCAAGGCTATAGTATGGAAAAATGTCAAAATATGACATGTCCCAAAAACAGCTGAAAACACTTGTAAACGGCATAAACTAGCGTGCCAAGACACGCCATAGCATTGAATATTGGAAATTTGGCCAAAAACACCATAAAAATGCATGTTGAAAAAATGACCGAAAAGGCAAGGCTATAGTATGGAAAAAATGTCAAAATATGACATGTCCCAAAAAGAGCCGAAAACTCTACCAAATAACTTAAAATAGCGTGCAAAGACATGCCATAGCATAGAATGTTGTAAATTTGGCCAAAAACACCATAAAACTGCATGATGAAAAAATGACCGAAAAGGCAAGGCTATAGTATGGAAAAATGTCAAAATATGACATGTCCCAAAAACAGCTGAAAACACTTCTAAACGGCATAAACTACCGTGCCAAGACGTGCCATAGCATAGAACGTTGCAAAAACTGCCAAAAACACCTTAAAACTGCATGTCGAAAAAATGACCGAAAAGGCAAGGCTATAGTATGGAAAAATGTCAAAATATGACATGTCCCAAAAACAGCTGAAAACACTTCTAAACGGCATAAACTACCGTGCCAAGACATGCCATAGCATAGAACGTTGCAAAAACTGCCAAAAACACCATAAAAATGCATGTTGAAAAAATGACCGAAAAGGCAAGGCTATAGTATGGAAAAATGTCAAAATATGACATGTCCCAAAAACAGCTGAAAACACTTCAAAACAGCATAAAATAGCATGCCAAGACACGCCATAGCATAGAATGTTGCAAAAACTGCCAAAAACACCATAAAAATGCATGTTGAAAAAATGACCGAAAAGGCAAGGCTATAGTATGGAAAAATGTCAAAATATGACATGTCCCAAAAACAGCTGAAAACACTTGTAAACGGCATAAACTAGCGTGCCAAGACACGCCATAGCATTGAATATTGGAAATTTGGCCAAAAACACCATAAAAATGCATGTTGAAAAAATGACCGAAAAGGCAAGGCTATAGTATGGAAAAATGTCAAAATATGACATGTCCCAAAAACAGCTGAAAACACTTCTAAACGGCATAAACTACCGTGCCAAGACACGCCATAGCATAGAACGTTGCAAAAACTGCCAAAAACAACAAAAAACTGCATGTCGAAAAAATGACCGAAAAGGCAAGGCTATAGTATGGAAAAATGTCAAAATATGACATGTCCCAAAAACAGCTGAAAACACTTGTAAACGGCATAAACTAGCGTGCCAAGACACGCCATAGCATAGAACGTTGCAAAAACTGCCAAAAACACCATAAAAATGCATGTTGAAAAAATGACCGAAAAGGCAAGGCTATAGTATGGAAAAATGTCAAAATATGACATGTCCCAAAAAGAGCTGAAAACACTTCCAAATAGCATAAAATAGCGTGCAAAGACATGCCATAGCATAGAATGTTGTAAATTTGGCCAAAAACACCATAAAACTGCATGTCGAAAAAATGACCGAAAAGGCAAGGCTATAGTATGGAAAAATGTCAAAATATGACATGTCCCAAAAACAGCTGAAAACACTTCAAACCTGTATAAACTAGCATGCAAACACATGCCATAGCATAGAACGTTCGAAACACGGCCAAAAACACCATAAAAATGCATGTTGAAAAAATGACCGAAAAGGCAAGGCTATAGTATGGAAAAATGTCAAAATATGACATGTCCCAAAAACAGCTGAAAACACTTCTAAACGGCATAAACTACCGTGCCAAGACATGCCATAGCATAGAACGTTGCAAAAACTGCCAAAAACACCATAAAAATGCATGTTGAAAAAATGACCGAAAAGGCAAGGCTATAGTATGGAAAAATGTCAAAATATGACATGTCCCAAAAACAGCTGAAAACACTTGTAAACGGCATAAACTAGCGTGCCAAGACACGCCATAGCATTGAATGTTGGAAATTTGGCCAAAAACACCATAAAAATGCATGTTGAAAAAATGACCGAAAAGGCAAGGCTATAGTATGGAAAAATGTCAAAATATGACATGTCCCAAAAACAGCTGAAAACACTTCAAAACAGCATAAACTAGCGTGCCAAGACACGCCATAGCATAGAAGGTTGCAAAATCTGCCAAAAACACCATAAAAATGCATGTTGAAAAAATGACCGAAAAGGCAAGGCTATAGTATGGAAAAATGTCAAAATATGACATGTCCCAAAACAGCTGAAAACACCTTAAAACAGCATAAAATAGCGTGGCAAGACACGCCATAGCATAGAATGTTGCAACAATGGCCAAAAACACCATAAAAATGCATGTTGAAAAAATGACCGAAAAGGCAAGGCTATAGTATGGAAAAATGTCAAAATATGACATGTCCCAAAAACAGCTGAAAACACTTGTAAACGGCATAAAATAGCGTGCCAAGACACGCCATAGCATAGAATGTTGGAAATTTGGCCAAAAACACCATAAAAATGCATGTTGAAAAAATGACCGAAAAGGCAAGGCTATAGTATGGAAAAATGTCAAAATATGACATGTCCCAAAAACAGCTGAAAACACTTGTAAACGGCATAAACTAGCGTGCCAAGACACGCCATAGCATAGAACGTTGCAAAACTGCCAAAACACCATAAAAATGCATGTTGAAAAAATGACCGAAAAGGCAAGGCTATAGTATGGAAAAATGTCAAAATATGACATGACCCCAAAACAGCTAAAAACACTTCGTAATAGCATAAACTACCGTGCCAAGACACGCCATAGCATAGAACGTTGCAAAAACTGCCAAAAACAACAAAAAACTGCATGTCGAAAAACTGACCGAAAAGGCAAGGCTATAGTATGGAAAAATGTCAAAATATGACATGTCCCAAAAACAGCTGAAAACACTTCAAAACAGCATAAAATAGCGTGCCAAGACACGCCATAGCATAGAACGTTGCAAAATTTGGCCAAAAACACCATAAAAATGCATGTTGAAAAAATGACCGAAAAGGCAAGGCTATAGTATGGAAAAATGTCAAAATATGACATGTCCCAAAAACAGCTGAAAACACTTGTAAACGGCATAAACTAGCGTGCCAAGACACGCCATAGCATTGAATGTTGGAAATTTGGCCAAAAACACCATAAAAATGCATGTTGAAAAAATGACCGAAAAGGCAAGGCTATAGTATGGAAAAATGTCAAAATATGACATGTCCCAAAAACAGCTGAAAACACTTCAAAACAGCATAAAATAGCATGCCAAGACACGCCATAGCATAGAATGTTGTAAACTGCCAAAAACACCATAAAACTGCATGTTGAAAAATGACCGAAAAGGCAAGGCTATAGTATGGAAAAATGTCAAAATATGACATGTCCCAAAAACAGCTGAAAACACTTGTAAACGGCATAAACTAGCGTGCCAAGACACGCCATAGCATTGAATGTTGGAAATTTGGCCAAAAACACCATAAAAATGCATGTTGAAAAAATGACCGAAAAGGCAAGGCTATAGTATGGAAAAATGTCAAAATATGACATGTCCCAAAAAGAGCTGAAAACACTTCCAAATAGCATAAAATAGCGTGCAAAGACATGCCATAGCATAGAATGTTGTAAATTTAGCCAAAAACACCATAAAACTGCATGATGAAAAAATGACCGAAAAGGCAAGGCTATAGTATGGAAAAATGTCAAAATATGACATGTCCCAAAAACAGCTGAAAACACTTGTAAACGGCATAAACTAGCGTGCCAAGACACGCCATAGCATTGAATGTTGGAAATTTGGCCAAAAACACCATAAAAATGCATGTTGAAAAAATGACCGAAAAGGCAAGGCTATAGTATGGAAAAATGTCAAAATATGACATGTCCCAAAAACAGCTGAAAACACTTCAAAACAGCATGAACTAGCGTGCCAAGACACGCCAAAGGATAGAATGTTGCAAAAACTGCCAAAAACACCATAAAAATGCATGTTGAAAAAATGACCGAAAAGGCAAGGCTATAGTATGGAAAAATGTCAAAATATGACATGTCCCAAAAACAGCTGAAAACACTTCAAAACAGCATAAACTAGCGTGCCAAGACACGCCATAGCATTGAATGTTGGAAATTTGGCCAAAAACACCATAAAAATGCATGTTGAAAAAATGACCGAAAAGGCAAGGCTATAGTATGGAAAAATGTCAAAATATGACATGTCCCAAAAACAGCTGAAAACACTTGTAAACGGCATAAACTACCGTGCCAAGACACGCCATAGCATAGAACGTTGCAAAAACTGCCAAAAACAACAAAAAACTGCATGTTGAAAAAATGACCGAAAAGGCAAGGCTATAGTATGGAAAAATGTCAAAATATGACATGTCCCAAAAACAGCTGAAAACACTTGTAAACGGCATAAACTAGCGTGCCAAGACACGCCATAGCATTGAATGTTGGAAATTTGGCCAAAAACACCATAAAAATGCATGTTGAAAAAATGACCGAAAAGGCAAGGCTATAGTATGGAAAAATGTCAAAATATGACATGTCCCAAAAACAGCTGAAAACACTTGAAAACTGCATAAAATAGCATGCCAAGAAATGCCATAGCATAGAATGTTGCAAAACTGCCAAAAACACCATAAAAATGCATGTTGAAAACTGACCGAAAAGGCAAGGCTATAGTATGGAAAAATGTCAAAATATGACATGTCCCAAAAACAGCTGAAAACACTTGTAAACGGCATAAACTAGCGTGCCAAGACACGCCATAGCATTGAATATTGGAAATTTGGCCAAAAACACCATAAAAATGCATGTTGAAAAAATGACCGAAAAGGCAAGGCTATAGTATGGAAAAATGTCAAAATATGACATGTCCCAAAAACAGCTGAAAACACTTGAAATAACTTAAAATAGCGTGCAAAGACATGCCATAGCATAGAATGTTGTAAATTTGGCCAAAAACACCATAAAACTGCATGATGAAAAAATGACCGAAAAGGCAAGGCTATAGTATGGAAAAATGTCAAAATATGACATGTCCCAAAAACAGCTGAAAACACTTCAAAACAGCATAAAATAGCGTGCCAAGACATGCCATAGCATAGAAATTTGTAAAAACTGCCAAAAACACCATGAAACTGCATGTTGAAAAAATGACCGAAAAGGCAAGGCTATAGTATGGAAAAATGTCAAAATATAACATGTCCGAAAAACTGCTGAAAACACTTCAAAACTGCATAAACTAACATGCAAACACACGCCATAACATAGAATATTGCAAAAACTGCCAAAAACACCATAAAAATGCATGTCGAAAAAATGACCGAAAAGGCAAGGCTATAGTATGGAAAAATGTCAAAATATGACATGTCCCAAAAACAGCTGAAAACACTTCTAAACGGCATAAACTACCGTGCCAAGACATGCCATAGCATAGAACGTTGCAAAAACTGCCAAAAACACCATAAAAATGCATGTCGAAAAAATGACCGAAAAGGCAAGGCTATAGTATGGAAAAATGTCAAAATATGACATGTCCCAAAAACAGCTGAAAACACTTCAAAACAGCATAAAATAGCATGCCAAGACACGCCATAGCATAGAATGTTGCAAAAACTGCCAAAAACACCATAAAAATGCATGTTGAAAAAATGACCGAAAAGGCAAGGCTATAGTATGGAAAAATGTCAAAATATGACATGTCCCAAAAACAGCTGAAAACACTTCTAAACGGCATAAAATAGCGTGCCAAGACACGCCATAGCATTGAATGTTGGAAATTTGGCCAAAAACACCATAAAAATGCATGTTGAGAAAATGACCGAAAAGGCAAGGCTATAGTATGGAAAAAATGTCAAAATATGACATGTCCCAAAAAGAGCCGAAAACACTTCCAAATAGCATAAAATAGCGTGCAAAGACATGCCACAACATAGAATGTTTCAAATTTGGCCAAAAACACCATAAAAATGCATGTTGAGAAAATGACTGAAAAGGCAAGGCTATAGTATGGAAAAATGTCAAAATATGACATGTCCCAAAAACAGCTGAAAACACTTCAAAACAGCATAAAATAGCATGCCAAGACATGCCATAGCATAGAACGTTGCAAAAATTGCCAAAAACACCAAAAAACTGCATGTCGAAAAATTGACCGAAAAGGCAAGGATATACTATGGAAAAATGTCAAAATATGACATGTCCCCAAAACAGCTGAAAACACTTGTAAATGGCATAAACTAGCGTGCCAAGACACGCCATAGCATTGAACATTGGAAATTTGGCCAAAAACACCATAAAAATATATGTTGAAAAAATGAACGAAATGGCAAGGCTATAGTATGGAAAAAATGTCAAAATATGACATGTCCGAAAAAGAGCCGAAAACACTTCCAAATAGCATAAAATAGCGTGCAAAGACATGCCATAGCATAGAATGTTGCAAATTTGGCCAAAGACACCATAAAAATGCATGTTGAAAAAATGACCGAAAAGGCAAGGCTATAGTATGTAAAAAATTTCAAAATATGACATGTCCCAAAAACAGCTGAAAACACTTCTTTTTTTTCTTTGAACCAAATATTTATTAGTCTTCACATATATTTGTACACGTTTCAATTCACATCATATCCTCCCTTGCCACATATATATGAAGAAACCAAGCAATTCCAGAGATATGCTATAAACAGAACAATTGAACCTTTGACAGTTCGGCAAACGACTCAAGCCCACTGGGTTGTCTCTGATAAATCTCTGTGCAAACTACACAAAACACATGGACAGTTCTCCTGAGATAGCACAGTTTGACAGTATTTCACACTTAAGTATTTACTTATGGGAGCCCATCTTGTTCTGAAAATGTCCATCTTAAGATGAAGGTGTGCAGTTATCTTCTCCATTAAGTATACCTTCTTCACTCTTTCTTGCCATTGAGGTACAGTAGGAGGGAGCAGTTTTAGCCATAAGAGAGTTATCATCTTCCTGGCTATTAATATTAGAACATGTAATAAATACAGTTTATTTTCCTCCCATCTCCCCTTGGGGAGTGCTCCAATGATATAAAACTGTGGGGTAAGAGGTAAATCAATGTTCAATATAGAGAATAATTCTTTCTGTATCCCTTCTCAATAATTTTCTAACTTTGGGCAATCCCAAAATATGTGTATGTGGTCCCCTATCTGGTGGCATTCCCTCCAGCACAAATTTGTTTTACTACTATCGAATTTGGAAGTTATTGTGGGGGTTCGAAAATATCTCACCTTTAATTTCCAATTGAATTCTTTCCACATTGGACTACTGGTTATTTTATGTCCCTCCTCACACACATCTTCCCAGCATGTATCGTCAATAATAACATTCATTTCCAACTCCCACTTCCCTTTTATATCAAGAGCATTCCCCGACATCAACAAATTTAAACATTTGTAAATTTGTGATACAACCTTAATGCTTGTCTTTTCTTTAATAATATTTATAAACAAATCTTCTATAGGTGTGGGTTGTTTCTTCAGTAAACTCCATTCTTTGTGTGACATCAAGTAACTTCTCAGTTGCAAGTACCTGTGAAAGTCTTTATTTGTCAAACCAAATCTATCTTGCAGTTGTTGAAAGGACCGTAAGACTTCCCCATCAAACATCTGGTGTATTAGCATAAGCCCCTTTTTCCCCCATTCTTTAAACCCCGCATCTAGTTTGTTTGGTATAAAATTCACCAGCCCAGAAATTTTCATTGCCCTTGAAATCCCCAGGGGAGCTCCAATCTTTTTCCTTATCATGTTCCAAACTCTTTGGGTGCATTTAATCCAGTCGTTTCTAATCTTAAATTTACTTTGAGTTTTCTTATCCAAGAAAGGTAGTGCCTCAAGAGGCACTGTTGCGCATGAATCTTTTTCTAACTCTAGCCAATTTGTTTCTTCATTTTGCAATAACCACTCCACCATTGCTCTAAGTTGTGCCGCCCAAAAGTACAGTTTCAAGTTCGGCAAATCAAGACCTCCCAGCCTTTTGGACACAGTTAGTTGTTTCACTCCAATTCTGGGTTTTCTTTTTTGCCAAATAAATGCGGAAATTAGTCTGTCTAGCATTTTGAATCCACATTGAGATCCACACCGGAAGTGACTGAAAAAAGTAGAGCAGCCTGGGAAGGATATTCATCTTAATTGTTTCAATCCTGCCAAACAAGGACAACGGGAGTATTTTCCATCTTTCTAAATCCGCTCTTATTTGAGTAATTAATTTCCCATAGTTTGCGTTGTATAATTGTGTAGTATCTGGGATAATCTTAACTCCCAAATATCTGAATCCCATAGCTGACCACCTAAAGGAGACTATTCTTTCCAGCTCCGATGGCCATTTCCCCACCATCATCATTGCCTCAGACTTGGACTCATTAACCTTGTAGCCTGATACTGATCCGAAGTCTCTCAAGCACTTAAGCAATGCTGGAATAGAAATCAGAGGGTCATTTATATATAATAATATATCGTCCGCATACATTGATATTTTGTGTGTCCCTCCTCCACTAGATATCCCATGAATCAAAGGATCTTCTCTTATCATCTCTGCAAGGGGTTCTATATTAATTGCAAATAATAGGGGTGACAACGGACACCCTTGTCTGGTCCCTCTTTTAAGTTCAAATTGTTCTGAAGTGTGTCCATTGACCCTCACTCTAGAGTTTGGATACAAGTATAGTACTTAATCCAGCTAATAAAGTCCAAATGAAAGCCCATTTTTATCAGAGTATATTCCAGATATCTCCAGTTGACCCGATCAAATGCTTTCTCCGCATCAATACTAAGAAGCATAGAAGATTGGTTCCTAGTCTTTGCTGCTGAAATAATGTTCAAAGTACGCCTAATATTATTCGATGCTTGCCTTCCTGGTATGAAGCCTGTTTGGTCTGATTTAATTATTTTATTGATGTGTTTCTGAATTCTTTTGGCCATTATTGAACTTAATATTTTGACATCATTACAGAGCAGACTGATTGGTCTATATGAGACACACTCCGATGGGTCTTTTCCTTCTTTATATATTACATAAATAATTGCCTCTGACCATGTCTTCGGAGGACCCTTTTTGATTGGAAAATCAAAAAAAAACAAAAAACTGCATGTCGAAAAAATGAACGAAAACGCAAGGCTATAGTATGGGAAAAATGTCAAAATATGACATGTCCCAAAAAGAGCCAAAAACACTTACAAATAGCTTAAAATAGCTTGCAAAGACATGCCATAGCATAGAATGTTGCAAATTTGTCCAAAAATACCATAAAAATGCATGTCGAAAAAATGACCGAAAAGGCAAGGCTATATGGAAAAAAATGTCAAAATATGACATGTCCCAAAAATGGCTGAAATCACTTCAAAACAGAATAAAAAAGCTTGCCAAGACAGGCTATAACACAGAATGTTTCAAAACCTGTCAAAACAAAATAAAACTGCATGTTGAAAAAATGACCGAAAAGGCAAGGAAAAAATGTCAAAATATGACATGTCCCAAAAACAGCTGAAAACACTCCAAAACAGCATAAAATAGCTTGCCAAGACACGCCACAGCACAGAACGTTGAAAAAACTGCCAAAAACACCATAAAACTGCATGTCGAAAAATTGACCGAAAAGGAGAGGCTATAGTATGGAAAAAATGTCAAAATATGACATGTCCCAAAAACAGCTGAAAACACTTCAAAACAGCATAAAACAGGATGCCAAGACTCACTATAGCATAGAACGTTGCAAAAACTACCAAAAGCACCATAAAACTGTATGTCGAAAAAATGACAGAAAAGGCAAGGCTATAGTATGGAAAAAATGTCAAAATAAGACATGTCCCAAAAAGAGCCGAAAACACTTCCAAATAGCATAAAATAGCGTGCATAGACATGCCATAGCATAGAATGTTGCAAATTTGACCAAAAATATCATAAAAATGCATGTCGAAAAAATGACTGAAAAGGCAAGGCTATAGTATGGAAAAAATATCAAAATATGACATGTCCCAAAAACAGCTGAAAACACTTCAAAACAGAATAAAATAGCATGCCAAGACACGCCATAGCAGAGAACGTTGCAAAAACTGCCAAAAACACCATAAAACTGCATAACTGAATAAACTGCTAAAAATGGCAGAACAGGCAAGGTGTGTGGCTAAAAATGTCAAAATATGACATGTTCAAAAAGCAGTTGAAACCACATAAAACTACATAAAATAGTGTGCTGAGATATGCCAAAGCATAGAACGTTGCAAAAACAGCTCAAACCACCTTAATATACCATTTCAAATAAAGGACCGAAAAAACAATTTGGCAAAAATGTCAAAACATTCATTCATTCATTTCCCGTAACCGTTTTCCTGGAAAGGGTCGCGGGGGGGCTGGAGCCAATTGAGGCTGTCATCAGGCGGAAGGAGGGATACACCCCAGACAGGTAGCCAGACTAACGCAGGGCCGACAGGTATAGACAGACAACCTTTCACGCTCACAGTCACATCTAAGGGCATTTTAAAGTCACCAATCAACCTGAGCTGCATGTCTTTGGAATTGTGGGAGGAAGCTGGAGACCCCAGAGAGAACCCATGCAGACACGGGGAGAACATGCAAACTCCACACAGAAGGGCCCCCGCTCACGGACCGTTCCCCATTCCAACCCAGGTTCAAACCAGGGACCTTCTTGCTATGAGGTAACAGTGCTAACCACGACACCACTGTGCCGCCCATGTCAAAACATGAAATGTCAAAAAAAGTTGAAAACACGTAAAACACCATAAAATAGCATGCCGAGACACCACAAAGCATAGGATGTTGCAAAAATGACCCAAAACACCATAATAGAGCATGTCAAAAAAATGACCGAATTCTATATAGTAAGGCAAAAATGTCAAAATATGACATGTCTCAAAAACAGCTGAAAACAACATAAAAGCACATAAAATAGCATGCAGTCACACACCATAGCATAGGATGTTGCCAAACGTCCGAAACCACCATAATATATAATGTTCAAAAAATGACAGAAAGTGCCATACTACAGTATGGCAAAAAATGTCAAAATATGACATCTACGAAAAACGCCTTAAAAACAAATAAAACCACAACCAACAGCTTTGCTTTTACTGACAAACATCTGCAAACAGCTCCTCTCATCCATCGCTGTGATCCGATCTGCTGTGAAGGGATGTACAGATCATTCACCCCAGGAATGACAAAGGAAGGAAAAGAAACACCTCTTTAAAATCTCTGTTCACAGACCTGCAAAAATGTCAAATGTCGACACAGCTACTGCCACACCTACACTCATTCTGTGGGAAACACTGGTAACCCTCTCAAAACTGCTCAACTTTGCTTTCTGCTACTTTCATAGAGGGATTCTTCACAAGGTAATGACTGAACTGATATATAAAGCTTCCTGCTTGCATTAGGCCTACTGTCAAATCATAATACAGTCAAACCAAAGCAAAATACAGCTCCCAATGAGTTTACTGTTACACTTTTGTGTAGACATATTAATGTGCCTGTTATAAAATACATGGTATTTACATGGCTCAAACAACCATCTGTTTAAACTAAGCATAACGGACAGTGACACTTAACACATGATCATTGGCCTAAGTTCGGTCATAGATGTAACATGACACTTTATATCATTCATTTTATGCAGTGCTTTGTAAAATGTATATGTATGTGAAGTTTTTTTCACAGTTGAATAAAGTGTTTCAAGTGTAAACCCGGGTTCCCTGAGAACTGTTTGAAATATCCCTGATATTTACTATAAAACTACAAAAAACAATTTATGTTATCACTCTAGTTGCTTCATATTGTGATTTATTGAAAATGTTATTAGTTTTGAATCATTTGAAAACACTAAACCACTTTGCAGAAGTGCACACAGCAGCCTGAATGTGGCACGGGTGTGCTGTAGAGTACGCCAAGCTCCATTACAGCGTAAATCTATGTAATCGAACATTCATTTTTCTCACCGAGACAAATGAGAGATCATCCGCATGAATGATTTTTGGTGCAGATAAGCAATTATGTGTAATTACAGGAAAAATTGGTGATGAGATAGAGAGGTGGGAGAGTCAGCAGCCAGCTGAGATATCAGCTCCCTGTAAAACAACAACAACAACAAAAAAAAATGCTGTTGTTTCAGAGAGCAGCCTTATTGTTGAACACTATACAATCTGAACACTTTCATCTTAAATCAGCACTAAAGGACCACTGCATTTGAAAGTAATTTCAAGTGCAAGTATCCCCTTTGGGTTTCAGGTAAGAGCACAAGGCAGTGTTTTAGAAACTACTGTAATGCCAAGGTAATGAAAATGTGTGCTCATAATAAACCTTTTTATTGCTGCCTTTAGCCAAAGCAAACCCCAGCGCAATCAAGGCAAAAAATGGAGTGTGGGTGGATTTTGCGCAAATTGAAGACCTTTAACAATTATTATGAATATTCATAATATAACATGGCCTTGTTCAACAAAAACTATGTGCATTCATGTTGGAACCTCAATACATGCATTGTTTTGTAATGAAAGATAACACAGACAAGTAAAGAAGCTCCAGGCAGCACAATGTGCTGCTGACTGCAGTGGCTGTTACTGTACTGAGTATCTGAGTAGGTTTGATACTTCAACAGCCAATTTATTCGGTCAAAGCGTGGCTATGAAACACTTCACTCTGATTAGGGTCTTTTTACCAAAATTATTCAGCTCAATCTGCCTTAATATTTGTGATATTATCCTGGTTTTTAAGTAATTATTGTGTATTCACTTTCTCTATCACAGCCAGCCTTTTGGATGACAAGTTGTGGGACCTAGTTTGTTGTTTGGTTTTAGAGCTACTGTTAGCATCTAAAACCCATTTGACATATTTGCTGAAACTGTCACTATCTCCAGAAAGTAGTACTTTGTAAATGAGACAGACAATTTGTGAAAAAAAGTGTGCTTTTAGCGGTATTTGCTAGAATCCAATACAGTATTTCATACAGCCATCAATCATGGCAATAACAGCTCTTGAACTGCAGTCAAACTATTAGCTAGGCAGTGCTGATGGGTATAGATCCTGTTACTGCATTGCCTATTACTCACCTCAAATATTTTCAGAAACATATTTCAGTGTACTGTTTAGCAGTAAAATGAAAAAAGTTTGCTCCAACCTGTGGGTAGTGCCTTTCTTCGGTTCAAGAGAAGACACAACTGTGATATCTGTGGAGAAAAGAAGTTACAGCTGAGTCAAGTAATATTCAGTGAGCTAAATAAATATTTGATTCATTCATTCATTTTCCGTAACCGCTTGTCCTCGTAAGGGTTTTGGGATATTTGATCAATGGATTAATAATAATTTGATCTTTCCTGGACAAAGAAAAACAACTACTGTTACTCTGCACACTGAGGCCAGAATCAATTAACTGTAGAGCTTAAATAATAAATAAGTCAGAAAAATGGTATAAAATTAGTTAACGGAATATCTTGTGTTTGCAATTTGTTTAAGTCACCTTTGGCTTTGGTAAAAAAGTGATTTTACATTTTTGTGTGGACTAAAAGATTCATCAAAATAACAAGCATTATTTGCAGCTTGAATTAACATGGTGTGTTAGACTGAGTAACCGTGATGTTGCACCAACAACAAAAGTCCCTTCAGGGTGGAAAACTGTCAACTGCTTTGTATTTTGATATGTACATTTGGTAAACTTGTTTATTTCTGTTGACGTTTTCAGTTGTTACTGTAACATATAAAGATATGAAGTTAAGCACAGTGGTCTGACCTGGTGTTTCTGATAAAACAGCTTTGAATCCCTATTGGTAAAGGTTGTCTAAAGGCAAGGTAAAGCATTGAAAATATTCTACATATGGCATATATTATGATGTAATTTTTTTTTTTAATGTGGGTCTTTTTAGGTGGCTTAAAACTAATAAATTAAGGCACAGTTTGCACAGCAGTTTCATAATATGTACAAATATGTATGTGACGCAGAGGTTTTCTGCCATGAAGTTATTTTAAATTAACATCAATTTGTTCTATAAAGTTATCTCAATGATGAGTTCAGCAAACTCAAAAAAGTTAATTTTTCATAGACTGGAAATGTTAACATTTAGCAGTATCTCTGTTTGGTTTGAGCTAGGAAGCATGACATTATTTTTCCACTGTAAAAATTAAATTATAACCCTTTTTTTCCTCCCTTTTTTGATTTCTAAGGTTACACTCTCACTTTGGATTGAAGTGAGATTAATGGCTCTTGTGTAAGATATATGGATGCTGATAAGAAAGTATGTGTAATTTCCTTAATTGCTGGTGGGGAGACATTTAAATGCATCTTTAATAAAGCGCCTATCATGTTTGGATCAGGGGTTTTGGGGTCACAGGTAAGCCAACCTAAAATAATGACTGAGCTCTGAACTCACACTTCAGACATCTAAAACTGGTAATGAGTTTTTGCTGTGAATACTTACACATCTGAATTCAACAGGAACACAAAGGACAGAGATGTTTCAGAGTTATCTTTCCCATCTGTCCTTTATAGCTTATTGTAGATGACATATGGAAAGCACAGAAGGTCAAGTATGTGCTTGAGCAATTACAGATATCTCTACAATAACTGATGCATCTACACATATCGCACACAGATGTTTAGAGATGTTCACCTTCAGCGAAAACAACATATTCAGCTCATCTAGAAACCAAACGAGTCTGCATCCGCTGAAGCGAAACAAAGCACAAACAACGTCAGAGCTGTAATAACTGGCAGTAATTAAAGCTCATTTCACGCTGCTGCAGTTTGTGATGCTGCACGCGCAGAGCTATTTGTCAAAATTAGTTGGGATGCTTAGAAGCGCATCACACCTGTCAATCAATGCACAACCTTTCTGGCCAATGATCAGCAACACTGATGCTGACGAAGGCTGTGCGGCTGAAAGAAGCTGTCTGATGGTTTGTTTTTCATGACATTAATTAATTTTTATCTTGTTTTTTCCCCCCAAGCAAAATGGGTTCTATTTTGTATGCAATTAATGACCTAAATAAACTTGGGATTGAGTTCTTCCAGGTTTTCATCTACTTTGTTTCCATCATTAAGAAATAATTATATATATATTAAATAAACAGAGATATAATTAAAAATATATAAATAGTGAAACAAAAATGTATGATCATATACATCAAGAACTGGGTTTCTCACCACCACCATTTTAGTTTAATTAAATGTTTCACTATTTTCTGTTGGAGCTGAATGCAGCCCTGCCATATTGTCTATATCACTATAGATGGGGCCATAATTAAAAAGTGAGCATCAAGTGGTATTGATAATGACCTGAAACTAGCAATTGTGACCATAAACTCCTTAAGAAAATATTTACTGAGGTAAATAAATTGTAGGGTTATTGAGTGATGCAGGGATGACATTTAATTGTAGCTTAAAACATAAGTTAGATTTTTTTCTTTGTATTTTATTTTTTTTGCAGAAAATAAGCTCTATGGCAACAAAAGTTTATGATATCTAATTGTTTTGTCCATTAGGATAATTTTACAAAACAACAGCAGTTGTATGATTTTTGAGGCCAGTCGCAAGAATTAAAAGTTAACATTTGGCTATCAACAAACTACACCACAGTTTATGTTGTAAAAAAAACATAAACATGAAGATCTTTTAAGCCTCTGTTGACCACAGGCTTTCTTTCAGGCATCTAACCAAAAATCGAATTTTAGTTTTTCAGGGGCAGATTTAATGCTTTGTGGGTCCTAGCCAAAAGTTGTCTTGCTGTACTTTTCAGCCTTAGTCTAACCAGGACTGTTGATACTGACAGTGCTGGTTAAGGGTGAAAGAGAAGCATAAGTACTTAAAATTTTCTTTACATATCTTCAATGTGGAGTTTTCAATTTATATTATAATATGATGGATAGTTTAATAATTAATAATGCACCATCTTTTTATTGTAAGAATTTGTGATTAAAGTCTGAAGTGTGAACAGTAACATGTCTCTGCAGGTAAATGTAGCACTACAATATCTGATGTACAAGTACAAAGTAAACAGTAAGTCAGTACTATAGTTGATTTCCTATTCTTAAATGCTTTGGGACATATATTATGACTGTGACTAGCCACATAATTCAATATTTTTCGTATTGAAAAATCATTATAAATCTAAAGCTGTTTGGCACCCAGTTGTATTGCTCAGGACCCAGGGAAGCACAGCGTTTAGTGCGAAACTATTTGTATGAGTGGTTCTCTAAGCAGCATGACCATAGGTCAAGTAATCAGATTGCTCCAAAAAGGCGTGTTTTGCACAAGTTTTTCAACAATTCCCAAAAGATTCACTTATATGTTGCTAACATTTTTTTTTAAATCGCTGTCAGACAACCCTCTGTTTTTTTTCACCCACTTTGATAAAGACCATTTTCATGAAGCATATCTGGCTGTTGACTTGTCTCTATGAGTCCTGCTGTGGGGCTTCATTTTGATTTGTTGTTGAAAAACTCCTGACATCTATTAGACCATAAAAGCTGAATTTTATCCCTGAGTGAGAGACCTGAAAGGTGTATTGACCTGATGGAAATTAAGAGAGAAAAAAAATTAGCACAATCCATGTTTGTTTGTTTTTTTTATTTTTATTTTTCAGCATGTGTGTGATGCTCATTTTCTCTATATTCTTTCATTAGAAAATTCTGACCTCTTGGCAGAAGCAGAGAGACGGACAAACCTTTTAGGTTTTATATGAGTGCAATTTTATTCCAGCAGAGTTATAGATTTTCCAGCAGGGAGCACTGTTACTGTGTGTTATTGTGTTACGCTGGGTGTGTGAGCGTGTGAGCGTGTGTGCGTGCACGTGCGTGTGTGTGAGTGACGGCAGATGCCTGCTGAGGTTTGTCCCAGTGATTTGTTTGTCCTGCTGAATGAGTTTGCTGCCTGTCATTAAAGCAGCCAAGCAGAGAGAAACAGTCTGTCTGTCAGGAGGAGCCCCTCTGTGGCTGCGCTAAGTTCAGTTTTCCCCCGGCTCGCTCTCTGTCTGTCCCTGTCTATATCTGCCTGTGTTTGTCTTTGTCTGTCTCTCTCCAGTTGCCTCGTCCATCATGACACAGACAGGATCTCTCTATTTACATTTCAAGCATTTAGCTGCTGCTGTCAAGCAGAGTGGATAATAATAATTGCGCCATAAGAATATGTGCTGGAGTTGCCACTGTACTTTTCCAACCTTTAAAGTAAAGTGTCCACTTTAAGAAAGCTTTTACCACTGGTAGAAGAAATGCTAAGACTAAATTAATTAAAACAGAAATACCAATAAACTATTTGAATACGCTCTGTTGTAGTCCTGCATCCAGTTCTGCATTCAGAATCTTGCTAATAGAAAAACTTTTTATACTTCACCTAATGGCATGTTACCTTGAATTGGTGCAGAAAACATTTTCCTCACACTCCCCCATGGAAAACAGCAACCATATTGATTTATTGATTGATTATAGACTACAGCAAAGCTATAAAAAAACATCCATTTCCAAAACCTCACATGACTAGTGCAGTCTAACCCTAGTCTCATATATTTGGTCATATGCTCAGTACTCACCAAACACATGGATTTGTTCTAAAACGTTTCACTTTCAGGTCACTTTAAAACAGTAAGGTTTTTGCGATAAGGCACGTCTACAGTTAGTTATGAGCTTAGAACTTGATTTGTGTGCTTAAGTCAGCAAGAGTACCAGTTAGTAAATAAAAAGGGAATCATCAACTCTATTTGAAATGCGTTGAGTGCATTCTCTTCTTTTTTATGTCAAATGTATCAAACTGCTTGAAGCTCAGTTTACTAAGGAATACTTCATCCTCCAAACAACCATTTGTATGTCAGTAGCTCACCCCGTGTTACATTGAATTTGAGAAGAAAACATTTTCCCTGCATGCCTCCAGTGAACAGAGAATCCAAAAACGCAGAAAATTCTTGATGTACTGAGTTGAAAAGGGGAGCATGTTATCAACAGAAAAACTATCAAAGCATCCGTTTACTATCTCTCACCAAACTCAAACAGTATAAACGGAGTCTGATTTATTTAGACGTCTGGTCAGCACATCCCAAACACATGCATTTTCACTAAACCTTAGTATTTAATACTGAAATTAAAGGGAAGCTGCTTTCTTCAAAGCCAGCTTCAATTGACAAAAATAGATTTTTTATCTCACTGAACACAAGGATGGCTGGTCTACCACCAACCCATAGAGCTAGTTTGTGTTTAGTTTGTTTGTGATATTTTAAAGGGTTAGTTCAGATTCAGTACAGTCACAAAGAAACAAAGTGATCGAGGCAGTAGCAGACCAGCAACTCCTGTGTTCAGCAAGGTAAAATCACATATTTTGTCAATGGATTCTGGCTTTAAAGTGAGCATTGGGAAGTACTGAGAATATGACTGGATAAAGAAGACTTGCATTATACTGCACAAGTTGTGTGAGAGTATCTAAACGGATGTGTTGATATAGTTTTGCTTTTGTTAGATGTGGTCCCTAATCAATGATTGCTGTTTTCTGTGGAGGCATGTGAGAAAAAACAAAATATTTCTAGAAAAATTCAGTGTAACACGGGGTGAGTAACTGATTTACAAATAGTCATTTTGTGAATGAACTACTCCTTTGAAAGTATGTCAGTATTATCAAGAAATTGTACTAAAAGCATACAGATGAATTAAAGTGCTGACTCTGCAGCTAAAATTGACTCATTGTCATTGTTATATTATATATTTATATTGAAATATTATATATTATTAAAACATTTTTTGCCCTCCATATCCTATAAATAATCTTATGACCCACTGAGGTGCTTTGACCACCCAGGCAAAGATGTCTTGCTGAGACAACAATATCTATCAATATGTCCAAAGATCAAGCCAACAGACTCAACCCAAAAGATGCAACTTTTCTTTTTTTTGCAGCCTGACATGATCTCGAAGCTGCAGAAGGAATCATTCAGGAGGAGCTGGAGGTAATATGGGCTCAATCCATATATTCTGCTGTATAAATATACATTTTAGGGATTCTCAGAGTCTCTATTCAAATGGGCAGATAGTAAAGTAGCCATATCAACACACAGCGTTCCCCTGAGCCAGTGATAGATTACTCATGCCAGTTTGAGAATAAGTTGTGTATATGAGTATATGTATGTGTTATAAGCCTTTATCAGAACCTCACAGCCCTGCAGACATTTCATTTACTGTGTATATGGATCATTGTTTGACAGCCCAGTCTATATTAAACCTGTTTATTTCCATCTATGTCCTTAATAATAATCCTTAAGCTGCAGCAGCACTCGCCCCTCTGCCGATGTGAGACTCTCTGATCCATGTGGTGCATGTGCTCTCCCATACATTTTCGATGTAATGCTCCTTTCTTTTACGGAAAAGATGAGATCGGGGAGCCTGTCTACCTTTGTGGGAAGGTAATCAACCTGTCTACCTGCTTGTCTGCCTTTGCATTGTCGCTCTGCGGAGACTAGAATCAATTTTGTAACAACTGCAGCAAGACAGTAAAAGCACCAGCAGATTGCCTTGTATATAACAGCACAGTAAAAAACAAAAAAATAATCTGATATCACAATCATCGAGGTAGTGCTCATCTGTTCTCCAGGAGCAGTGGATGGAAGAGAAAATGGAGGAAATAAGAGAGGCAATGACTCAAAGACCACAGGACAGTGACTTTACCCTGCATGCACCACTGTAAGCTACGGTTTGTCTTTGTCCTTGCCAAGGATGTATAAAAGTATTTTTACATGACAAAATGGTGAATATGTTTGCAGAGGTTTATCTACTTGGCCACAGTCGTAGGATTTGTCCTCGACGAACTGTCTAAAAATACCCTTGAACCAGGACTGTGAATATAGAAGCTGAAAGGGAGAGGGTGTGGAAGGTTTCATGCTTTAAGATGATTTGAAGCATCTTTAAATGTGAATCCTTTGAGTATGCACTGCAGAAAACTGCTTATTTTCTTGAAAATGTTATCAAAGGAAGACACAAGGGGAGAAAAATTGAGCCCAAGAGTAAAAATGAAAAAAAGGGATATGTAAGTTGTAGTTTGCAGAAGGAGGGATTAAACAACGGAAGGGAGACTGACCCGTAAAACACAGGCAGAACAACAAAGACATATTTTTTAAAAAATGTAGATATTTTGATGTACAAACATGAATCACTTATATATGATATAAAACAAACTAAAATAGATAGAAGGAGTAATTAATTTGGGCATCTAGTGTTGCTAAATGAAGTCATATCCTGACTGCTAGTTGACGCACTCATGGCATGAAATTCAGCTGAATCTTGAGTATAAAAGATGAGCAATAACATTACAAAATCTTTTTTTTTAACAAAATGTCAGTAGAGTAGAGTAGTTTGGACTGCAGGCAGTGAGGTGATGCATCAGTTGTCTGTCACCACTACTTCTTTAATGTCAGATTTGTGTGTCTGGGCCATGAGACAGACTGTCCGCATTGTTATTTGCCAGTAATCTGATTGAATTTGTGTGTCATTATACTTTGTAGAAACTTGATAAAACATTCAGTAGTTTAAATCAGTTTACTTTTGGTTCAGTGTTGTATGACTTTGTCAATAATGTTGTGCTTTCTTCTAAATTGCATTAATCTAGACTCATGGGTATTGTAGTATAGATATGTGGCTGATAACAGTAATCAATACCAAACTGACAGAAGAAAACATAATGTCTTAAAAACAAAATTCAAAAAAGCTAAATTAATGGCCATAACATCAACATTTAGAGTTATCAAGAAGGTTTCACTAAAAGAAAACTTTCAAATGGGAATTTGAAGCAATAAATTCTCCTGGAACCAGTGGGTCATCTTACCTCACAGCTCTATCAGGAGTACTGCACCCAATACAGGAGGAAAATTAGAAAAAGCTA
This sequence comes from Plectropomus leopardus, assembly GCF_026936395.1. Taxonomy (NCBI): domain Eukaryota; kingdom Metazoa; phylum Chordata; class Actinopteri; order Perciformes; family Serranidae; genus Plectropomus; species Plectropomus leopardus. Next base: position 11,099,901 of record NC_142187.1, read on the forward strand.
ATTAAAGAGAGGGTTTATTTTTTTTGCAGATTGAGCTTCGGTGTAGTGGTGCAGTGAAACTGATTACAGGAGTGTTTTTAATAACTCAGGTGATTACTCGTGCAACAGCAGGGAGGCTTGGGATCATCAACATTATTTTCACCTGGGAGGAAAGGTGATGACCTGTGTGTTAACTGCGCCATGACACCAACTTCATGATCTGTTTGAGCATTGAGAAGCTGAGTTTTATCGTATTCTAGGTGGACCACAAAGACAAAGATAGTAGTAGAAGTACTGTACTAGAAATGTGCGGCACTTACACTTTCCTTGAGTATTTCCAGCCCAGACACCAAGGGATTGGCATGGTAAGTTTCTACAAACCACGGATATGTAACATTTGTACGTTTCATGTGTAGGATATCATCAAATGTATAGTTATGGAGTTCAGATATGAGGTGACTTTGTCATCAGGACATTGAGAGGATGGTGGATTTTGTGAAACCTAGGTGAGGCGGCTGCTAAACTGCAGACCACTGTTTAGCAGCAACAAGTGACAAAACCGGGTGTTTTTTAAACAAATCATCTGGGCTTTTTAAACTGTGCTTGCAGCGACAAAACCGGCTGTTTTAAGCCAAAACATGATCTTTTCTAACCCTAAACCCTAAATTCGCATTCCCATCTTATGCAACCTTATACTTCTACTCCCCTATTTCTGAGAGAAAAATATTGTACATTTGTCTGATAGCTTTAGTTACTTCTTAGAGTACAGTTTTTCATCCCCTCCCTATCCAGTAAAAACAAATCTCAAAATGCATTGATTTTGAATTTGATAAATGATGATGTGTGTTCCTTGATGTACTGAGAAAATCCTTCTACTTTTACAGCTCAATAAGCTATTGAAACACTCTTGGATTAGCTGAAAACAGGGCTGTTTTTCTGAACTCATAAAATGGTTGTCTTTTAGAGATACCTGTTCTCACAGGTGAGCTACACAAGAAATAAATGATTATCTTGTAAAACATGATGCACTGCCGTACATTAAACTATCCGACAGTATATAAAGGGGTTAAAATTAGCACAATCTAAAACATAAATAAAATTCAACAAACACATTAGATACTTAGGTAAAGATACTAGAGATACTTAGGTAAAGTTTTGAATGCAGGACTTTTGCTTGTAGTGGCACATTTTCATAGTGTGGTACTTTTAAGTGCAGAATTTGGATACCTTGTCCACTCCACCCAAATATGCGAAGGATTTAAAGTGGAGAGCAAAGCACAACAAAATGACTGTAAATAGACACATACAACCACAAGGAAATACAAAATGACAACAAAGCGACCCAAAACAACCAGCGAAAGACACAAGATTATGTCTAAGAGAACCAAAGATTAAAAAAAGGCACAAAACAACCATGAGGAGACACAGAATTACTACAGAGACATAAAATGACAAAAAAAGATGCAAAACTACAACAAAGAGAAGCAAAACAACCAAGAGACACAAAATGACAACAAAATGGCCAGTAAGACACAAATTACCTTAATAAGACACAAATTTACCTCTTAGAGACCCAAACAACTAACTACAAAGACACAAAACAACCATAACATGAAAAAAAGTACAAAATTACCTCAAAGACACACAAAACAACCAAAAGCTGCCACAAAATGACCACGAACAGACACAAAACCACAAAAACATGCTTTAAGACTAGATGGCGACTCAAAACTAATACAATGTTCTTGTTTCTTTCTCCTGTGTGGCGGGGCCCTTTGTATATCTGTTTCCAGGAGCCCATTATCTGATAATCTGACCATGCTGTCCACTAATGGCTGCATAAGTTCAGCAGCAAAGCATCTAAGGAGGTAGGGCCCACCTGTAAATCCCTGCAGCCAAAAATGCCACATTCAAGACTAGCTTGCAGTGTTGTGGTGCTTTTTCTGGTTTTAATTGTCTTTTAGTTTTATTGTGTACTCATGACTCTCTGGAAAGCAATATTGAAAATGAGTGGATGAAACCAAAGGAAGTAGCAACAGTGCTACACATTAACTATGCATACCATCAACCAATCAGGGCTTTTACTAAAGAACGAGTAGATTTGACATCACATCAGCACTAGATTTGATTTCCAAAATAGCTTTACGTTACTGATACCTGCATCATTTAGTAAATTGAGTTGCAGATATCTTTTGTCACAGTCTATGAAATGCTTGTTGAGCTTTGTAATCTTTTTCCTCTCTATCCCTCATTTCCTTTGCTCATCCCATTCTGCATTCCTCCCATTTCCTCCAGAAGATGATAACGTGTTAACTCAGCTCTGTCTTGTTGTTAATTTCCTGCAGTCGCCACTTAGTCCTGTAAATCAGTTAGGTGTTACAAAGTAAATTTCTGCGGCAGCGTTCAACATCAAGGTTTCATTTTAGAAAGGGAATCAAATATTCCAGTAGTCACTGTCTCAGTAAGTCATACAACTTCAGGGAACCTTTTGATTGAATATATGTTTTCCAGTACTCGCCATCTATCTTTGAATTAAATATTTCAGCATTCACAGTTTCAACTTGTGGTGAACTACCGGAGTAATGAATTATTAAAGTAATCACTGTGTTATCCTGGCTTGTGACCAGAGGCTAAATTTGAATTTTAGTACAATGAGCTGAATATTACAATGCACCCTGCAGTTGTGGAGTTACAACTGATATTTAGTTCACTAAGCAGCACTGACGCGTCCTGCAACTGCACAATTATCTTACGGATTCCAGTAAAACAATGTCTTTCAAAAGTGGAGTAAACAGCAAAGACACTGCCTGACATGGAGGATCTACCAGAGGTCACTTTCAAAGTAAAAGTACCATGAACCATCCAAAGGTGGAAAGAAAATAATCCTCCCGAGAAGTCTGTTTTTCACCCTGCGCAACTCTGTTTTTGGATCTTCTAACCTCTCAGATGGAAGGAAAATAAATGAAAGGGCAGTCAAGACCTGACAACATTTTAGCCATTTCGACTCCTCTGCTTCTTTGAAAACAGAAAGTTGACAGAAAGCACTTCTGTAACATGACGGAGAGAGACCTCAGAGCAGTTACAAAACATCTACAGTCACCAAATAAATCAAAGTGGAGAAAAAGCTCCTCACAAAGCCCTTTTTCAAACCTCCAAAATGGAAGACAAAGAATGACAGCTTCCATCAAGACATTTCTTAAAGCTCAAACTCAGTGTTAAACTGCCCCAGAGCAGGGACACTTACCTGGCTTTAGTGTGTTTTAGTGGAACAGCCTACTCTTTGGATGTCAAGGTTTTCAAACTTTGAGAGACAAAGAAAAATAACCCCAGTGCTCTCTATTCAATGTGTGTTGGTGCCACAGTAATGACAAAGTTGCAGCATTTTTTCTTAAAGAAGCCCACAAACCTGTATGTGCACACGCTATGACCAATAGATCTACCTTCTTCTTCTTCTTCTCTGATCCAAATAAAACATTTCTAAGTAATAAAATGCAGCCATCCTTAATTTAAAACATTTACCAACAACTCATTGATTTCATCAAAAGATTAACAAAGAAGCAAAAAACTGCACCTGAGTAGGAGATACACTTGTTGTCTTCTGTTTTTTGTCCTGAAAGGCAGGTGTTCCTGATCTTCTTCTTCTTGTGCACTTCCAGGCTACAAATCTATGTGAAGTTGCACATCGCCACCTGGTGTACCAAAGTATAAAACATTATGACTTAAGTGGTGACATCTAAACAAATCTCCCCAACACCCTGTTATTTGTCCCTTTCCAACAGTCCTTTTATTACCACTTCCTTCCCCTGCATTAACTATTATTAGACATTAATATTTGATTTTTTTCTTATTCTGGCATCCATTATGTCTTAGCCTAAAAAAAACCCTGTTTTTTATCCAGTATATTCCTCTATAAAATTCTAGCTCCAGCAGACTGCCATGTGCTATAACAACCCTAGTGGTGTATGAAATACCTGAAAGCCATACTTGAAAAAAAGTACAGCTATCTCACCAGAAAATCACTTTGGTAGAAGTCATAATATTACTTGGGTAAAAGTAAGTATTGCATGTTTACTGTACTGAAGTATCAAATGTCATTTTATGATATTACATGTACTTAAGTATTAAAAGTAAAAGTATAAATAAATGCTGGTAATTAAAAAGCAAGCAGTCAAAATATGAAACGTCCACCACACAGAGCGTACTTTACACTAGATGAAAAATAAGACATTTTTCCTCCCATTATTTCATTCATCCTTCTTACCTGCCTTTCTTCCCTAATTTTTAGTGAGTAACAAAATAATTAGGAGGAATTTAGTGAAGTAAAAGTAAACATTGATATGAATATAGAAACAAGTAAAAAAGCACAGATACTAAAAAAACCAAAAAAAACCAAAGTATTTTAACAGAGTAAAATAAAGATGTGAAATACTGGTGCCAATGTTCTGTGTCTCAAAAAATCATGATTCTTTAGACTGCTTCAGGTGATGGAAATCAACAGAAATGTATATCTACAATATCTAAAATATAAATCAGTCACTTCTCTTTTGTTGGAGATGGCAGCAGCACAAAGTGGTAATCACAAGCTGCAGTGAAGTCGAACTGTTTCCAGCAAAAATGCTCTATTTGCAGCAGCCTTACATGAAGTCACAGAAATATAGAAAGCCTGTTAGATCCATCTGTAGGCTACAACGTTTGCAAACCACATATAAACATTATTATCAACCACATAAGATATATTTGTCAACAGATAAAAATGCATTGCACATCATGAAACTAACCTAACTAACCTAACATATGCATTGAATATTCCAATACACAGATAATGAGGATTTTCTACAAAACCTGTTTGTGATCAAAACTAAGAGCCAATCAGGTTTTTGATCAGGTGACATCCAAACATTTCCCATCATGTCCTGGGTCTTGCAATGGGTGGAGAGCAACACATGGATGTATAAAGAGAGCTGGATACAGCGTTTGAGGAAGGGCCTAAGGCATATGGGACGCATACTCTACCCAGTTAGCTAGAAGTCGCCCCAGCCCTCTGCTAACTTGAACAGGGATAAAATGACTTAATCATGCAGCTCTTCTGTGTTATCGGACCAAATCAATCAAATACAGGCAGCGAAATTACTCATTATGCAGGGGTTGTGACTTTAAAAACTGATTTACAGATGTCTCTGTCAAAATGTAAGTCTTTGTGAAAGTCTTTTCGGGCACAATGGCATCATGTGATGTGAAGTTGTTACACTGGTTGGCTCTGTGTCAAATTGGTGTCAAAGTCTGATGCACTTCCTGGGGCCTCGGAGCAACCATGGCTGGCCTCAAAAACTGTGTCTGCCTCAGTCTTGCTATCAGGCTATCATTGCCCATGAGTACATGATGTCAGAGCAAGTTGGGACCAAGTTGGACACAAATCTAACTGGGACGCATTGCATGGGGATTGCCAGTAATTGATAATGTGCAGGAGCTTGAACAAGCCTGCCACAGTTAATGATGACATCATCACAGTGACTGACCCAAAAAAATCTTGGGTGATGTAGTAAAGTTTTAATGCTTAGCACTTTTTAAAAATGATTCTTAGTCTGAGCACCATGGCTGAACTTAACATGTATAAGACAAACAGCAAGTTTCCATGTATGTTGCCATCAGGAAAGAAAGGCCTCCTGGCAAAGTCTGTGCACTCATTCCATTTCAAATCAGAGGAATTCATATTTATGAGTTCCAAAGTGAAGTTATTGTAGAAATAACTTGAATTTAGTTTGCTGGCAGACTTTCCTGGCTCTGGATCAGTGCTCTGGCCCAAACCAAGACTGATCGTGCACCCCTGGCCTCAGACATCTGCACCATCCTGGGCACCAAACAAACCTCTCCACCAGTTTGCGCCCTCTGCTCGGCCTCCAGCTTCTGTCTGTGCTCGCTCTCTTACCCCTAAACTGTCAATCACCTGCAGCTGCTGCCATGGATCCAGCAGACTGACCGTTCTGTTTTCCACCTCAGGCAGCAAAACCAATTAAAGCTGCAAGCAGCGATGAACGGGCCCTCACACCTCCAGGCACATCGGGGCTACTTGCTGGATGCTGACTGATGTGACTGCGTCTCGCTGAGAAAGGGCAACAATGCATGCAGCAATGAATTAGTGTTTCCTCACTGTAGTGCCGAGGCTGGAGAAGTTTTTTTTTCTGTTGTATGTAGGTGGAGCTATAACATGTAGATGTCTTCAGGCTGTGACACTTACGCAGTGTATGAAGTTTGAGACGGATTGGACCATGCAAAATCAAATGACATCGGCTTCCTGTGTTATTTTGGAATATTATAATTTGCTGCCCGCTACAGCTGACAGTCAGAGTCCACAATTAACTTTTATAATTTAAATATAATAAACAGCTTTACCCCTTTCCCCTTTACATATAGATTTATTTCAATAAATGTTATTTAGATACAATGAAACTTCAAAGAGGAGGTCAGACAAAAATGTGACGTCAAAGATATCACAAACATTGCATCACCACAGCCTCTGTGTGAAAATGAGTTCCCCCTGGCAAGATGTGACATCGTGTATCCTTCCAGGGCTTTTATTGTGAAAGGTAGAAACGGAAGAAGTGCAGCTACTGCACTGACGCTGTCAGTGTGAGACCCAAAAAGAGTTTGCAGTGTTGACTGAAACTACGGGGCCTCTGTCTTAATACCTCATAACTTTATTCAGTATGCACGCAGTGTTAGCTCCCAGCAGACCAGCTGATGGTGAGAGTTTAGAGTTTCACCCTGGCACCATAGATCAACTTGTCTGTGTACAAAATGATGGAGCCATTGTTTATTAACTAAACAGTATGGATTTCAATGTGGTTTACCGTGAAAACAACCCTTGACTGACAGCATCAGCATCCAGTATATTATCCTGCTCTCTGCTACTCATGTGCTTACAGAGAGAATATACAAAATGGTGTAAGGGCACCCCTGCTGGACAACCTTGGCAAAAATTTGCCTGAAAGTTATAATAAAATAAAAAAATTGTGGGCTTCCTGTTGGGTTTACATCATGGCCCCAAGAGGCTTTTTGTAGGTTTTGGGGTGTTACCCATGACTTCAAAGTTTGATAGCTGTAGGTTAAATGGTCCATGGGGGATGCCTTTTTTAATTTTGTAGGTGGCGCTAAAGAGCACATTTTGGCACATCAAAGCAAAAAAGATGATATCAAATATCACAACTTAGGACTTTTGATGTATATGCCATGTTTGGTGAGTTTTTAAGCATCCTTAGCCCCTCAAACACAACTTCCTATTTCATGGCGGATAATGTTAACAGCGTTCAATGAAATCAAAAACTGGTCGTAATATAACATCACCAACTTTATGAAATACTATGGTCTGGATGTGAAGTCGATCAGATGAAATCTGTAGGACTAGTACGTTTTGAAACGGAGGCTAAGTCTAGGAAAACACCCCTCTGTTGGGGTTTCCACCAGCAGCTTCCCACATCCCACTGGTGTCTACCTACAGTACCTAAAAGAAAGCATTTTTTTAGTATGCGAGACTGCTTGCAAAGACAGGCACCGGCGACCTTCAGACTACAGCTTTTAGCAGCCATTTCCACAATGGAGGTGGTGAACATGGACCACTTGGATTCCGTGTCCCCATCCTCCCCCAGGAAGCACGGGATGTAGCCCCTAAGGAGGAATCTATGATGCCAGGGGTCAGCAGCACGCCCAGGGCACCCTGCGGGCCACGGGCCCACTGGGTGGTGACAGCATGTTACTTATTTGGGGTAAGCCCGACTGGGCCCTATGGCCCTTCAGCTAATCCCTAAACATACTGCGGAAGTAGAGAAGCGTCTTTCTACCTACCGTTGAAGCTGACGCTGCGGATATAATTGAGCAGTTTCTTCCATCCTGTCTGGTCCATCTTGGAGCAGATACTGGAGTTTTTGGGACACAGGTCCCTCTGCATGTTGTGGAGGGCGTGAGCCATGGCGCACACCATGTCAATCACACACTGGACCTTCCCCTCCTGCTCGTACTGGGAATCGATGCCGATAAGCTCCTGACCTGAGAGACACACACAGAGAGGACAGACAGAGGTATTATTTACAGGGAAAATTCACTTTTCCTCATTCCTATGGAGCTCCCCCAACCTCCCAAAATAATGGTGACAAAAAGTTGATACTGAAAAAGGAGTGGCAATAAACTGTCATACAAAAAAAAATAAAATAAATAAATAATAGTGACATGAAGATTGTCATCGACTTCTGGAAAACCTCCCGCTCAGCTTCCCCGGCTCTGAGGGCTCACTTGTTGAGACGGAAAGGTGCTACAATTACCCGAGAACAGCGACTGACACCCTGAACTTTTACTGTTAATGAAATGTAATTATAACTTCAGTAAACAAGTATCTAAACTACTGGCGGCCATGCGTTTACGTAAACAAAAGACGGCAGTGCATTTGGAGCTCGGTCAGAAGTTTGATTTAAAGGCAGTCTTGTAATTCTAACATGAGGCTTTTGCTTTTTGTTTCTCCGTCAATTTTCTTTTAGAAAAATATCACAAAATTTGTCATCAACTCCCAAGAAACTTCAGAAACTGTCAATTGTTCAACAATTTTTCCTGCTCGGTTCATAGGACACATCATGCTTCATCAACATCGACAGGTCATGCATTCACACATCAGACTGTAATTTCTTTCTTTATCTTTTTCCAGTATTTTGTTCATATTGTGAAGAATGTTTGATATCAAAGTGATGGTCACCAGACTGTGGAAATAGTTTTAATCTTTCAACTTTTGAGCATGTTCAGTAAAGTTATAATAATTTCCCCCTCTACTGCAAAACATTGGCATTCAATGCTAATCCACAGACAAACGGTAGTTTTGTGCGGACTTTTGATAACTTTTAGAAATATCAAAAAAGTCCTAAAGATATTTACTGTTTCAGTGATGTGATGTCATTTTGACCATAAAAGGTATTTCATATTGTTAAATGAAAAAAAAAAATTAAAATCCTACCTCCATTGCATATTCAGAATCAGAAATACTTAACTGATCCCCAGGGGGGAAATTGTGGTTTGTTACAGTCGCTCTGATACCAGCATAGAGAACAACAGCAAGAAGAAATATGTATAAGCACAAGCATGTAAAAATATGAATGTAAAAATAAAAATACAGCAGTATCCAGTTGGTACAACATGTAAATATTTAAACAAACAAACAAAGTATACATAATATACGGAGTATGTTAGGTGTAAAAATAAAAATGCCAAAAAATACAGTAATAGACAATTAGCACAAATATATGAATATTTCAATTACAATATGGATAATGTGCAGTGTGTATAAAGTGTATAAATTATAAAATGTGTATACAATAAAACTGTGCCTTACGCGACAATATAATGTGTAAAACTAATATTTTAAGCTAGTAAGTTTTAAATATAAAAAATATAAATATAGAAATATTGTGTGTATCGAGTATTTTTTTCTCAGCAAACACATAGCAAAAACAGAAACAATGCAAAAAAACTAAAAAACCCAAAACAAAATTTTGCATTCACTGCACTCATGCACTCGTGCATTTTACCACATTACTCAAAACCTCAGTGAGATAAAGGATTAAAAAAATTAGAGCTGCATCTAGCAGGGCTTGCAACCAAAGACAAAAGGCAAATAAGTATACAGTTTCATATTTGGAGATGTTATTATTTTTATTTATTATTTTTATTATTTTTATTTTTATTGTTTTTGTACAGCACCTTGGTCGACTCTGGTTGTTTTAAAAGTGCTTTATAAATAAATCTGATTGATTGATTGATTGATGTTAGAGGCCAAAAGGTTTTAACCATACAGCCATAAAGCTGAAACAATCAAAACACACAGGACAACATCAACAACAACCAGCTGTGAAAGCAAAGTCATTAACCTTTAGGGACCACTTTAATATCACACACACTTATATAGCTCTGAGCACGCAATCACACCGCGGTGAAGTTAGTTTTAGGTTGAATATTCGACAGCCATTTGCTCCCCATCCAGCCGTGTCGCTTTAAACGGCTGTTGACAATACAGGGCGCGAGCTCTCCTCCGCAACGCAGGGTTTTCACTCCGGGACCATCAACAAATTACTTTAACACGAGGTCAATGTTATTTTCAATATTTTGACAGCTTCCAGGTCATGTGACCAAGAGTTTTTTGTAGATCATCCTGCTGAAAACTGCAATCAAATAATTAAAAAAAAAGTGCTGTCTGTGTTTCAGCTCTGCAATGCAAATTGATCATGTCTATAAAGCATTATGTGTATGATATTACAAATTAAAAAAAATGATCAACTACAGCTAAACAGTCCAATTTTTAAGCCTGTACACTCTCTGAAACAACCACAAACACTCCTTATTTGCTCTTTTTCTTGAACTCGCTTTATAGTATATACTTTTATTTACATTTTTTAATTAATTCAGAAGAGGATGTAGCAGTTTAAATAGGGGATTTATGAATTAATTAGCAATTAATCAAAAATAATTAATTAATTAATAAATCAATACCAAAATCCGTAACTATAACTAATGCAAAATTATGACTCAGAAACACGAATTGGTATAAAGATGAAGTGGAGTAATGGGACTCAACTTCAGCTATCAGAAACAATAACTTTATATTGAAAATTAGAGTTTAAAAACTTCGGAGCACCACCCATTAAAACAGAAAGCTTGATAGCCCATTTTACCTTAGTAATCAATTTAGTCTCATAATTTGAAGTTGGCTACAGAATTAATTTTCCAGGTGTACAGGGACCTGACATACACACACACACACACACACATCACAAGATCAAGTGTCTTCATTAATGAAAGTTTTATTAAACTACTCACTACACATCAAAACTACTCCTAAAACTACAAATGAATGAGTTTAAGAATCAATAGGGATAAATGATAAAACAGTGAATACACCAGACACAAAGTAAATAAAATGACTAAATGAACAACAAACTCATAAATGAAGCAACAATAAAAATGAGGGGATGAAAACTAGTGAGGAGCTGAGTTTGATGTGACATCTGGACTCGATCAGGTGCACAGAAATAGTGAAAGATGATCAAGCAGATGAAAAGTTAAGTTTAAAGAAAAGGCAATGTCAAGCATCGAACAACAGTAGAGAGGCAACCTATCCCATAAAACAATGAGGGAAAAGATAAAGAAGAGGCCTGATCAGAGAATAACCCATAATTGCATTAATGGGAGATCCTAATCTAGGTCTAACACTTCACTAGGACTAACACTTTGGACAAAAACCCAAAGTCCAAAAGTGCAAAATGGAAAAAGTCAAATCAGCCAAAAAACCCCTTCGACTTCACTGAGTTATAACTCCTGTGAAAAAAAGGGGTGTGGTGCTTGACCATCAAAGCGGGAAAAATACACTCCTCCCTTCTATCACTTCGACTGTTTTAACTGTCTAGATCAAATTTTTTCCTAATGTGTTGATAAAGTTCACTACAGGCCTTCAAATCTTCAATACGTGAAACCACGACGCTCTCCTCTGCTGATCGATACCAAACACTTACGAGAAAACCAAATAATTATTTGGCAGATCATTAACTAAGTAAAACAGCATTAACCACGTTAATAAATATGTGTGAAAATCAGTAAGTGTAACACCACGGTGTCAAAACACTGATATAATTAAGGGTTGTTAAAGATCCTATTTGAGTAAAGGTATACAAGTACTTAATCAAAATATAACAAAGTATGAAAGTACTTAATATGACCAAAGGTCTATCAACAAAACCTATAATTAGAAATTCACAAATTGCATGATTACAAAACAATAAAGCATCTACACACAACAGTGTAAAGGAAGGATAATTAAGATATAGACAGAAGAGATGCATATCAACATGCAAGTCTGTACTAAGAGTCTTCCCATTCAGTGTGCAGCACGCTGCTGGCAGGGGGTTACCAAAGGTCACACCCCTCCACACACACACACACACACACACACACACACACACACACACACACACACACACACACACACACACACACTGTGAGTTTGGCCTCAAAATCAGCTTGTAAGCAAATTTCCAGTTCTGTAGGTATGAGACCTCCACACAACATTTCAAAGTATGTTTTACTTTGAATACGAAAATCAGTTAACGTGGTCCTCTCTTACAGTCTGGAGATGTGCAGGTTTGTCACGTGTTGTTTGTGCAACAAAGACATAAATTGTCGGTTTCGATGATGTCAAGATCTCCTGATGTCTCCTTGAGTCTTTGCAGGAGCTCAGTTGACAGCTCCTTGCGCCAAATGAGTCGTAAGTTAATTCAAACTGTCTATCGAGCAATAAAATCTTATCGTAATTTAGTTCTGCTTACAAGATTCGGAAGTTCAACAAGTCAGTTCGGTCCATTAGCTGACCCCGAGGTTCATCTAAGGAATCTCCAAAAGAAGTTTCAGTTTTGGGTAGGCATTTGAATATCTTCTTATCAAGAGTTGTCCTCATCATCCACTACAAGAATTAAAACTGAATATGTAAATATAACTTAGGGACTGTTTATTATTATTGAGAGGGGAGAGGGGAGGCATGTCAAATCTTGTTTTAAGAACTGGGGAGACTTAGGATTTCTATTTTGGCTTAGGAGAGGGGCATACAACTTTGAATGGCTGTATTTTTTTTATTTATTTTACATTTTCTTGTCTATTTCAAATGAAAACATTTTTCAGATTTTTCCCCAATAATTTTACCATTTTTTTCTTTTATTTTTTTAAGTTATTTTTTGGAAATATTTCGGGAAAACATTTTGGAGATTTTAGTTTTTTATTAAAAAAAAAAAATCTGCCCTGGGGTTGGTGCTCGCGCTCTCATAATCATTCCTTCAATTTTAATAGGGGTGCTTGGCGCTAATCATTTTAGCAATTTTAAGAGGGCCTTTGCTTCTCTGGCCGAGAAAAAAAACAACCTTCTGCATTAAAGCCAGTACCGTGAGGATGTGCTTTTGTCGTCCATCATCTGAACATTGTAGTTTGATCACAGCAGACCCTAACCAATAACACCAGCCATCGCATCATCACAGAGCCGAGGAGAGGTGGAGTCGTCTTTTCCTACATCATGATGAAGTCTCCCTCACATCTTTCCTTGACCTCATGATGTTCTGTGGAGTAGAAGGAAAAGTAGAAAGGAGATTACTTGAACTTTTCGACTGCAGCCGAACACTCTCTACCACTCTAAATATTGAGCGTTTGCGGTCCCTACTGGGCAATCATGTCAATTTTATTTTTAAAGCCCATTAAGACAAAACATGGTTTGCCTCAGAGGGCTTTACAGCATACGACATCTCTCTGCCCTTAGACCCTCACATCACCTAAGGAAAAACTCCCAAAAAACCCCCATTTAACGGGGGAAGAAAAAGGAAGAAGCCATGATGAGGGATCCCTCTTTCAGGACGGACAGACATGCAGTAGAAGTATGTAAAAATGTTGTGTCCCAGGGGAGGTACTCTCAACACTAACTGGCTGAGTCGTCACGGTCTTATCAGATCCAGATCAAATTAAAGAAAATCCAGTAAAAGTCTAGAGACTCTCCCCTAGAGTGTAACCTGTGCAATTTACTGCTTTTTATTCAAGGCCAGGTCACAGGGACAACAGGCGGAGCAGAGCACTCCAGACGACCCTCTCCCCAGCAACACTTTCCTCCTTCATGGCCTCCCCGAACACCCGAGTTTTTGCTTTGGCGACTGCCTCGGCTGCAGCCCTTCAGGCCAACCGGTGCAGTCTAGGAAAACATCACTCTGTTGGGTTTCCACCAGCAGGTGTGTAAGTTGCTGTCTGACGACTGACAGCTTCCCGCACCCCACTGGTGTCTACCTGCAGTACCTTAAAACAAAGTATTTGTTTTGGTATGCGAGGCTGCTTGCAAAGACAGGAACCAGCAACCTTCGCACTACAGCTTTTAGCAGCCGCTCGCACAATGGAGGTGCTGAACATGGACCGCTTGGATTCCATGTCCCCATCCTCCCCTGGGCACCCTCAACTTCATGCTGCCCAGCTGCCCAGCCCTGATTACACCGCTGCGGGCCACGGGCCCACTGGGTGGTGACAGCATGTTACTTATTCGGGGTAAGCCCGACTGGGCCCTATGGCCCTTCAGCTAATCCCTAAACATACTGCGGAAGATAAACATCCTAGAATCCTCCAGAGGCTTAAGACAGAAGGGGGAATGGCCCTGCCCACCCTGATGTATTATTATTGGGCAGCAAATCTACAAAAAATAGTCTATTGGATTCAGAGACCAGATACTGATTGGTGTCAACCAGAAATTAATGCCTGTACATCATCATCACTCTTTGTATTGGTGACTTCCAAGCTCCCCCTCTCTCCTAAACAATACTCCTCATGCCCTATTGTAATTTCCACATTAAAAATTTGGTCACAATTTCGACAGAATTTTAACCTGACAGACTTCTCCCTTTATAGCCCCATCTGCAATAATCATGCCTTTCTTCCAGCCAAGTCAGATCCTGTTTTTGCCCAGTGGCAGAGGGCGGGCCGAAGTCAGTTCACTGATCTCTACATAGATGGAACCTTTGCTACATTCGACGCTCTCTCCACCAAGTTCAATCTACAGCGCTCTAATCTTTTCCGTTATCTTCAGATCCGTCATTTTGTTCGTACCATTAGCCCGTGTTTTCCAAACCTACCTCCAAAAAAAGGAATAGACATCATTCTTCAGGTCCCCACGCACCGTAGGAGCCTCATATCAAAAATTTATAATAATATTGTGTCATTCAATAAAGTGACACTTGATAAGATTAGGGCAGACTGGGCAGAAGAGCTTGGAACAAGCATTTCTGATGATACCTGGGACGATGCACTATATAGAATAAATGAGTCAACCTCATGTGCCCGTCTTTGCTTAATTCAGTTTAAGGTTCTCCATCGGATCCATTATAGCAGAGCCAGACTCTCTAGGATCTATTCTAATGTCAGTGAAACATGTGAACGTTGTCATATAACTAAGGCTGATCATGCTCACATGTTTTGGTCATGTAATAAATTGCTTAATTTTTGGACTATGATATTTCGAACTCTATCTGAAGCTTTTGGCAAAGATATTCAACCTAGTGCTGTACTGGCTATTTTTGGAGTCCCAGGAGAGGGTTCATCACTGACAAATAAAATTAAGAACATGCTTGCTTTTTCAACTCTCCTCGCCCGGAGAAGAATCCTGTTAGAGTGGAAATCAGCATGTGCACCCAAAGCTTCCTCATGGCTGAAAGACTTGACTTTTTTCCTTAAATTAGAGAAGATAAAATATAGTATTCGAGGGTCGACTCAAAAGTTCTATGACACGTGGGGGCCTTTATTAACCTATTTTGAGGGTCTTGAAGTCCTCCCACAAGATTGAAAATTAAACTGTCTAAATTATGCGTACCTTTGCCTGTACTCCCTTGTTAACTGAGGGGCCCCCAAACAAACCTTTGTAGTCAGTAGGCAAATACTCATTGTCGAGATATCCACTCCATTTCTTTTTTTTCAAATTTAATTAATTAATTAATAAATTAATTAATTTATTTATTTTAAATTTTATTTATTTATTTATTTAATTTTTTTTTTTAAATTTGTGTCTTATGTTGACAGCAGGGTGGGGGGGGTTGGGAAAAAAAAACAGAAATGTAAAATGTAAAATGTTACATTTACAAATATCTGTGAACTGCTCTTTTTGTCAAATAAAAACGAGTTTAAAAAAAAAAAATACTGCGGAAGTAGAGAAGCATCTTTCTACCTACCGTTGAAGCTGACGCTGCGGATATAATTGAGCAGTTTCTTCCATCCTGTCTGGTCCATCTTGGAGCAGATACTGGAGTTTTTGGGACACAGGTCCCTCTGCATGTTGTGGAGGGTGTGAGCCATGGTGCACACCATGTCAATCACACACTGGACCTTCCCCTCCTGCTCGTACTGGGAATCGATGCCGATAAGCTCCTGACCTGAGAGACACACACAGAGAGGACAGACAGAGGTATTATTTACAGGGAAAATTCACTTTTCCTCATTCCTATGGAGCTCCCCCAACCTCCCAAAATAATGGTGACAAAAAGTTGATACTGAAAAAAGAGTGGCAATAAACTGTCATACAAAAAAATAAATAAATAAATAAATAATAGTGACATGAAGATTGTCATCAACTTCTGGAAAACCTCCCGCTCAGCTTCCCCGGCTCTGAGGGCTCACTTGTTGAGACGGAAAGGTGCTACAACTACCCGAGAACAGCGACTGACACCCTGAACTTTTACTGTTAATGAAATGTAATTATAACTTCAGTAAACAAGTATCTAAACTACTGGCGGCCATGCGTTTACGTAAACAAAAGACGGCAGTGCACTCAAGAAGTTTTACATGAAGAATTTGGAGCTCGGTCAGAAGTTTGATTTAAAGGCAGTCTTGTAATTCTAACATGAGGCTTTTGCTTTTTGTTTCTCCGTCAATTTTCTTTTAGAAAAATATCACAAAATTTGTCATCAACTCCCAAGAAACTTCAGAAACTGTCAATTGTTCAACAATTTTTCCTGCTCGGTTCATAGGACACATCATGCTTCATCAACATCGACAGGTCATGCATTCACACATCAGACTGTAATTTCTTTATTTATTTTTTTCCAGTATTTTGTTCGTATTGTGAAGAATGTTTGATATCAAAGTGATGGTCACCAGACTGTGGAAATAGTTTTAATCTTTCAACTTTTGAGCATGTTCAATAAAGTTATAATAATTTCCCCCTCTACTGCAAAACATTGGCATTCAATGCTAATCCACAGACAAACGGTAGTTTTGCGCGGACTTTTGATAACTTTCAGAAATATCAAAAAAGTCCTAAAGATATTTACTGTTTCAGTGACGTGATGTCATTTTGACAATAACAGGTATTTTAAATTGTTAAATGAAAAATATTGTGTGTATCGAGTATTTTTTCTCAGCAAACACATAGCAAAAACAGAAACAATGCAAAAAAACTAAAAAACCCCAAACAAAAAGCTGCATATTCAGTCAACACAAAACAACATAACATTGGGGCAAAAATCAAGCTGATTCACTTATAACCAGTCTGATCCCAGAAGCAGCTGACTCTCAGGGTTTTTCCCAATATCTAATATGGCCCCCATATAAAAAAGTTTGGGCACCCCTGTCAGAGACTGAAACAGGAGGAAACAGCTCATATCAGCTTAGTTCTGTCCAGAAACAGGTACCTGCTGATATTTAAGCAACACAATTGCTGAAAGGCTATTTTAGAATCACGGCAGGTGTTTTGAATTTTACCACATTACTCAAAACTCAGTGAGATAAAGGATTAAATAAATAAGAGCTGCATCTAGCAGGGCTTGCAACCAAAGACAGAAGGCAAATAAGTATACAGTTTCATATTTGGAGATGTTAGAGGCCAAAAGGTTATAACCATACAGCCATAAAGCTGAAACAATCAAAACACACAGGACAACATCAACAACAACGTCATTAACCTTTAGGGACCACTTTAATATCACACACACCACACTCCATTTTTTTAACCAAAATCAGTCCTAACCATAAATGTCAAATATTCATTACCTTTCATAATTTTAACCCTTTAAATGCCAGGTTTTTGTCACTATTTTTTATAAGGAAAAAATCAAACACAAAAACTGAATTATTTTTAAATGTCCTATATGCAAAGTAGCTTTTTTGTTGTTTTTCTTTTTTTCACAGCCTGGAATATATCAATGATTTGCAGCAACGTTTACTGTGTCGAAAAGACACTGCGTAAACAAAATGTGTAAAATGCAATTTTTGATCCCACAGGCATTAAAGCATAAAAACATTGCATTGTATTGTATTATTTTTGAGTGTAATTCTGGGCTTTTGCCTTGAAATGTGTCTGTTTTACTATTTTCCATCTGATGACGTCTTTTTAACCATATTTTGCACATGGAGAAAATACATGCTGTTTCCACTAGGTGTACTGTCACAATAAATGTTGCTGCAAATCACTGACATATTCTAGGCTGTGATAAAAACAACAACAAGCTATTTTGCATGTAGCATATTTAAAAATAATTACCGCAGTGAATTTAGTTATAGGTTGGATATTTGACAGACATTCGCTCCCGAGCCAGCAGCGTCACTTTAAATGACCACTGGCAGTACAGGGCGAGCTCTCCTCCACAAAGCAGGGTTTTCGCTCAGGGACCATCAACAAGTTACTTTGACATGGTCAACGTTATTTTCAATATTTTGACAGTTTCCAGGTTATGTGACCAAGAGAATCAAAAATCAGTGCTGGGTCATATTACTACACTGACTGGTCAGGACACACCTCTTTTTATTACATTTTAATACTCATATTTATCTGTGAAAGGTGGTTCCATATCCAGTGTGTGACAATGGACAGTAAAGCATTTGAAAAAGCCAGAAAAGAAAGCCAGATGTCCCCTCTGTCAATAATGTGCATTTCGAAAGAGCTCAATACAAACACTAAGGTTCAGGGTGTGAAAATCTAATTCACAGTATTCAAATGCAATAAAAGAGTTGTTTCTTAATCAACCAGTGTAGTAATATGATCCAGCACAGATTTTGGGTCATTTAGTCACATCCTGGAAGCTACTGATCAAAAATGCTATTTTTTCCATAAGATATTCATATTAAATGTGAAGTGTATTAAAATGCAATAAAAGGAGGTGTGTCCTGACCAGCCAGTGTAGTTTTATGATCCAGCACTGATTTTGATTCTCTTGGTCACATGACCTGGAAGCTGTCAAAATATTGAAAATAACATTGACCTTGTGCCAAAGTAATTTGTTGATGGTCCCTGACTGAAAACCCTGCGTTGCGGATGAGAGCTCGCGCCTGTAGTGCCAACAGCAGTTTAAAGCGACGCTGCTGGATCGGGAGCGAATCTCTGCCGAACATCCAAACTAAAACTAACTTCACCGCGGTAATTATTTTTCATATCCTACATGCAAAGTAGCTTTTTTGTTGCTGTTGTTTTTTTATATCACAGCCTGGAATATGTCAATGATTTGCAGCAACATTTATTGTGAAAGTACATCTAGTGGAAACAGCATGTATTTTCTCCATGTGCAAAATATGGTTAAAAACACGTCATCAGGTGGAAAATAGTAAAACAGAAAAAAATCAAGGCAAAAGGCCAGAATGACGCCCAGAAATAATACAGTGCAATGTTTTTATGCCTTAATGGCTGTGGGATCAAAAATTGCCATTTACACATTTTGTTTATACAGCGTATTTTAGACACAGTAAATGTTGCTGCGAATCATTGACATATTCCAGGCTGTGATAAAAACAACAACAACAACAACAAAAGCTACTTTGCATATAAGACAGACTTATTGTTTGGAGCTGAGCTGGAAATACAAAGATTATACAAACGTACATAATCTTCCCAAAACGAAACCAAAATTCATTAACACAGCCAAAATGATAAAAAAATGAAAAATGAAAAGCGCATTACATGCACTGAGCAGTCCCTAAGGGGTTGACACAATAACCAAGCAGACACAGCGGTGTGAAACACAAGCACCAACAAACAACGCCATTTTTGAAACACCAGATAGCCAGCATCCATAACAAGCCTTTAACCAGACAAATAATGAATATAAAACAACTTACCGACGATGTTTTCATCCGGCGGCTGTTAGCTTGAATCCAATCCAGCAAAAATGACACCAAGTCCACTGGAGCCCGTGTGAAATGTCCACAATGTCCAATGTTTGAACACGAAAACTCCCAAATATTCCCCAAACTGTGCATGACGACGTCCTCTCCTCTCTGCTTTAGCGCACTTCAAAGCGTCCGACTTGAACTTTTTCCGTCATGTTAGCTAACACACGGCTAACTTTAGCTGGCTTAGCTACATAAAACACATCTTCAAGTTCCCCAGAGACGATCAGGACTGACATCGGTGATGATGATTTTGCCTTTACTTTGGATTTTATGTTTTTGGCGTTTTTACCGAGTAGCAGCAGCAAAGCAAACTGACATAAACAGAATTAGCTCTCCTCTTTGAGATTTGAAAACTTCCGTTGGTCACGTCGTTACGTCACATAGGGGCGGGGCCCGTTTAAGGGGGTACTACCACGCTGGAAATAACTACAACAGTTAAGGAAGCCCTTCACTGCAGAGAACACCGACATACTTTTTCTTTTTCTTTTTGCAATTAAGACACAAACTTTAAGATATTGAACTAAACAACCAACATGCCTGTTCAGTCAGACTTTGAGTGACTTGGAGAAAATGCATGAAGTGTTTGTCCCACATGATATGTTCAAGTACTGTCGCATATTTAGAAATTCAACGATAATTTCTTGTTTTTACAGTCTCTTGCTTTTATAACTGATATAATTTTGGGAGTTTAAATTTTTTTGGCGGGTCCGCAGGTTTGGAAAGCATGTTCTTAGAAAAATACCCAAAACATTTTAAAAGAAAAAAAATCACTAAAATAAAAAAAAAAAATTAAATCACAAAAAGACAGAAAAATTAAAATTTATATATATATATATATATATATATATATATATATATATATATATGTGTGTGTGTGTTTAAAGAAAAAATAACAAAAAGTTTTCAAGAAAAAAAGATTGCCAGTTTATTTTTTTTTTTAATCCAAATCACTAAACATTTTAAAGAAAAAAAAACTTGCCATAAATGTTTAAATAAATATTAACTGCCAAAAATAATAAAATAAAATGTCTTCCAAACCCACAGGCATGTTTATTGATGTTAATTAATTAATTTGTTTGTTTTATTTAGTAAAAATTGTAATTTAGGAGAAAAGTCTGACTTATTATCAGAAAATACAGCTGACTACATCTTGTCTGACATCCCAAGTTTTTACAAACATAACAAAACACAACTTTCTGTCAATTTTTCCATAAATTATCTGTATCTGTTCAACAAATAAAATGATCTGTATCCAGAAATAACACTGAAAGTGGAGGTTTATACTGGAAGTCACATTAACTCGGGCAAACTATTAATAATAGTTATTAAATATATGTACTAAGGCTGGATACTGAGGAAAATTCTAATTCAGAAAATTTTAACCATTTGAAATCTGAGCAAAATGGCTGGATTTCTTTTGTATACATGGAAAGAAGGCAATTTGCAATAGAAGCAATGAACCCAAAATTAGCAAGAAATTAGTAAAAGGCACAAGAAATTTCCCTTTTTTCAACCAGAGATTTTTCCCTGGTTTGTTTGAAATAATTTTCTAAATCTCTGAATTTCTTGCAACTAGTAGAACATTTCTAACCAAGTTGCTCCTTACCTTTTTTTCCCATGTGTTTGAAAGAAATCAAACTAACTTGCTTGAGATTCAATAGTTTAAATGCTTGTGAAAGGCGTCTGAAAGCAGCCCAAGAAAATATATCAAAAAATGTATATTAACTAGTGCTGGGCATAGATTAATTTTTTTAATCTAGATTAATCTCACTGCAATCCTGTAGTTAATCTAGATTAATCTAGATTAAAATTATAGATTTGAATTTTGCCAAAGACATTCAAAATAATATCTATCTATCTAAATGATGAAAATGCATCACAAACTGCTTGAGAAAGCTGTTCTACTATAATATTTGGTAAAGAAAAATAATGTTCCATAAGATTTACTTTGGTGTTTAACTTTTTTTTATTTTGTTAAACACAGACATTTAGGAACACAGGTTCTGTCTCCATGTGGAAAAAGCTTTTTCCTGCTAACTGGAATGAACAGCAGAGGGCGCAGCCTCTGATAACATGACCCTAACTGAACTGTGGGCCTACATTAGAGGTCATGAAGAAGACCATTAACAGTCAGCAGCTTTGTGACACGGCTTGAGCCAACCACTCCAGTCTCTGCTTCTCCTTTTTCCACCAGTCACTCAGGCAGACCAGCTTCCGCCTTGTTCACGCCCCCTCCACGTAATTCGACCAGGTATACATCCGCGCTTAAACAACAAAGTGAAATTGGTGCCTTGCTCACTGTATAGACCCAACTTAGTGAATAGCTTATCGCGCGATAAGAATCCCGCATTAACGCAGCATGTTAACGCCGTTAACGGCCCAGCACTAATATTAACCCTTTAAAATCTGAGCCAATTTGATTGATTTCTTTGAAAGACACAGGGAGAGGGCAATGAGCAACAAAAGAAATGAACCAAAAATTTCCAAACACATTAGCAATGATGAAATCTGATCGACTAGTTCGTTTTGAAATGGAGGCTAAAATTGACAAAAAATATGAAAATTTAAATGAAAGGGACTACCCTGTTGGGTTTAGAGTATGGCTGCCACTGACTTTTTTGTTTGTCTTGTAATGTTTCATACACCGCCAAATTGTTGTATGTCTACATGAAACAGGCTGGAGGGGCTCCTTCGTTGAAGTCTATTAGGTTTTTTTGAGCCCATACAAGTAACCTGTAAAATATCAAATTTTTCGCCATACCTGATGTCTGTGCAAAATTTGGTGACTTTTTAAGTATGTTAAGGCCCTCAAAACTGGGTCTCACTTGTTCAAAAAAAAAAAAAAAAGAAGAATTGCTTCAGTTTCAATAGGGTCCTCGCACCGTTGGTGCTTGGGCCCCAATTAGTGTCTCTGACAGTCGGCCGCAAAGCTTCTCCTCAAGTTTTCAAACTCTGTTTTTATTTTCCTCTCCCTGTGACCACAAAACAATCTCATCCATTGACCCGTGTCAGCACAGGTCAGGCAGAGAAGAGACACTGCAGGATACCTGGAGTTGTTGTGATACATTTGTCCCCAGACTGTCCAAATCAGATCAAGTTCATCCTTATTTGTGCTTCCAGATGGGCTGTGTTAAGTCTCTGATGTGGTTCATTTTTCTCAGATTGCATTTTTGCCTTCTCTGACTTAATTTTCACACAGAAGAAATCCCAGAGAGGATGTAACAATCAAAGCAAAATTACCAGCAGTGTTTGAGTGAGCTTCCCAAACTGAGATGAGACCAAACACAAATGACCCCTGTGAAGCTGTTAATTTCCTTTAGCAGCATGCATCTGTTTTATTTGTGTATGAAATGTTTTTTTTACCGTTCTCTGATGAGCCATTCGGATCTGTGGTATTTCGGAAACACAAGTTCCCACTTTTGATTCCATTTGGCAAACACAACAGGAGTAGTTAGCCTGATTGTTTCTGCTGGAGAAGACAGCATGACTAAATGTTGCACGTTTGTCTCAATCTAACAGAGACAATGTGGGTAGCAACAACAAAACATCACAGTACCCATTGTCTTTCCTTTGAATCATCTAATCGGCATTTAGAGAAGTGGGAAACACGTCTCTAATTGTTGGGGAAAGACAGTCATTAAATTGGATCTGTATCAGTGATCTGGTGAAGCTCTCTACTAACAAAGAAAGGCCCTGAAGGGATTTAATCATTCAGGGGAAGATAACCACCTGAGCAAAACACACAAAAACAAATAAAAGCAAGTAGCCTAAAGCAATATTTTCGGACGCAAAGTTTTTTTTTTTTGCCACTGATTAACTGGAAGAATTGAAGAATGACATTTTATGAGACAAGGAGCAACATTAGCATTTATTTAAGTATTCTGACACGCATAATTGTAGCTAATATAGCTCTGTTTTGGTCTCCACTGATATCTGTGTTTTTTTTATGCTCAAGTGTGTTTACCCGCTATCTACTAACTTTGTCTGCTGTTTGGTGCTGGACAGGTAGTGTACAGATGGATGCCTGAATCAACATGGACAAAGGCGACTACAGAATGAAGCAAAACAGTAATGCCTGACTTACTTGACTTAAGCCCTTTGCTCGTCCAAGGAACACAGGCCATTGACAAATTTCTTTGGGTGACCCCTTTTCCTTATTCCTTGTGGTTTCCATTTCATTGTTGGGTGATGCTTGTGGCAGGTTTTTGAGGTGTGTCCAATCCAACTCTTAAAAAAAAAAAAACACAACAAAATGCTCGACATGATGGGAAGTGCAGATTTTGGTGGTAATTCTCTGAAGGTTTTGTTAATAAGAGCAACTCCTTTACACATAACTGTAGTCACTTGACCCACTGTTAGGAATTAGACAATGAATTACTCTGACGTTGTCCTAACAACAATCAATTCTGCACGGTCAAGTGGTAATTGTTTGTACTACAGAGATACGTGAAATCTGCAAACATTTTTTTTATTTACAATGTCATTTTACTCCATAACTGTAACCCTTGCAGATGCTGTAGTTAAACACAGTTATCCAACTTACTTGATGTTTCTATTGTGCCTATTTTATGTACTGTGTTGCTTTTCTAGCGTGTTTGATAAACCAGATCTATCAAAACCTAAGCAATGTAGTCTACTGCTACCGCTGCAGCCAAACGTATTTTAACCACCAGACGAATCGTCATCAGATCAGATGTATGCTGTATCCGGAATATTTTCACCACCTTACCTTCAATATTAATGACTGAGGCAGCAGCAGACCAGCAGCTCCTGTGTTCCGCAAAGTAAAATGACTGTTTTTAGCAAAGGAGTCTGGTGGCTTCAGTTCCTTCTCAGAAAGTCCTGTCTGACTGCAAGGTAAAGTGGTGCAAATACTTAAATATAGCACACACTCAAACTGATATCGATCTTTTCATTGGGTCTTTTTTTTTAGATGGCTAAGCTCTAGCCAACTGAGGAATCATTTGCTCAGCACTGTTTCATTTTGTGTATGAGGGTTTCTATCAGGGTTTTACCATCTTATAAAATATTGTAAACAAATATTGGTAATCAGACTATAAAAGTTGTACAACTGTGCTCATGGTACTACATGTCATAGTCTTGCAAATCTGTATCATATTTTAAGTCACAAGTCTTACACTGCCAGTGCAAACAAGACTACGAATCCAGAGCCATGACATCCAGGTCAGCCCAATTGGGATTGGGTGTTGAAAAAAAATATATAGTCCAAAACATAATTATATGCTGTAGCAATTTAGAATTACTGCACCAACTGAAAAAAAAAATGAAAAGTTGCCAAAGTGGTGTCCATATACTTTTTGCAAGGGTGTTAAAAGAAATGCACGTGATTTGATGCAATTCTGCCCTTTGTTTTAAAAAAACACACATTAGTTACCGCAGGTCAACACAGGACTTGAAGTCATAATAAGGAACAAAAGGCAACAACAAGGTCATGTTTTTCTGTCAGTCGGGTTGGACAGGTGAGTCACAATGCCAGAGGAAGTTTGTTTCACAGAGGACAGTCTGTTTCTGAATCCATGTCCACAGGAGAGACAGAAAGAAAGACTGATGCGTCTGGCTGTGGGCGTAATGCTGCTAAAGTTTGTAGATTGGACTCTCTGATTGGGTTGCACATAAACAGGAGATGAAAAACAGCCAGCAAAGTAGATAAGGGATAGTGAGATGACAGGAAGCACAAACAGAGAGGACACAGCACCACATCCAGACTTACCTCAGGGTAAAGAGAATGTTGGTTATCCAGCATCTCCTCAGGCTTAAATATAAAATGCCAAATGACTGGGAGAGAACCAGAGGGTGGAAACATAACCCGGGAATTTCTATCTGATGCAGAAACAGGAGAGAGAGAGAGAGAGAGAGAGAGAGAGAGAGAGAGAGAGAGAGAGAGAGAGAGAGAGAGAGAGAGAGAGAGAGAGAGAGAGAGAGAGAGAGAGAGAGAGAGAGAGAGAGAAATGGAGATCCTCTGGGGGGCCTCACAAAGGGAAAAGTAAAACAGTTCCCCTCCTTCACTTTGACAGTCTTTCTCCAGCTTCCTCCTCCGTCAAGTTTCTCTTCCTCTCTAATGTCCACTTTCTCACAACAACTCTTCCTTTCTTTCTCACCTTCCCTGTTCCTCCAACTTTTTAAAAGCAAAATGCTTTAAAAACAAAGTGGACAAACATCTGGTGAGCTAATGATTGAACAAACAGCTTCAGGCTGCAGCAAAAGCTCTAATCTCAGCTTCAACAGCAGCTCCTAGATGATCTCTAGTGATTGAAACAAGAAAAGTGCAAAACACAAACTGTTTCCGCAGTGGTCTGTTGTTTGGCAGCTGTCTCACCTAGGTGTCATACCATCTGCAATCCTCTCTACTTCACAATGACAGTGTCAGCTCATATACATCAGCACTTTGTCACTTCAGAAATGTTGATATGATACGAATGAAGTGTATAAATTAAGGCTGTCCAACGATTGAAAAAAAAAAAGCGATTAATTGCAGAATTGCAATAATTAATTGAGATTTTACATTTTTAAAATATGTTTTCAATTCAATTATTTTGCATTTTAAAACCGTTTTGAAGTCTATATTGGCAAGGTGAAGCAATTCTAACCAGACTGTCATGATTGGAAATAACCTGTATGGGACTAGCATTAAGTGGGCATGTCTGTGAAGGGGAGACTCATGGGTACGCATAGACCCCACTTTCATTCCGATATCTGGAGGTCAAAGGTCAAGGGACCACTGTAAAATGCCCATGCCATTTTTACATTGCCTAACTTTGAAGCATTATTCAGCACCCTTCCTGAGAAGCTAACCTGACATGGTTTGTACGACTGGATTCTTTAGGTCTTCTAGTTTTATATATCATTGCTTTAAAACTCAGCGCAGTAGAGCCTGTTGTGATTGAAAAAAATATAACGCATTATGTAAGGACTTTAATTGCATCACTATTAACGTGTTAACACTGACAGCCCTAGTAACATATCCATGATTTGCAGAAACAACAGTATCAGTGTTTTTTTCCTAGCAGCTGGGCTTACCACTGAGCAGACACAAGTACAAATCATCACCCAAACACCAACCAACAGTCCAGACCTCCAAACGCAGATACATAAATAGGGTGATAGACTCTGAAGTGATTAATATGATGATTAATGTTTTCAAATGGAAATGATTCACAGCTTCACAGATGCATAATAACAAAGTTAAAGTGGATGATAGAGGAATAAAGGAGAGCTGTGGAGTGACAACTGTTTATATAAGAGCAGAGAGGAACCAGTGAGACAAGAAGACAAAATGAGACAAAGAGAAGGGCTGACAGAGGAAGGGATGTGGAGGTGAGAGGGCAGAGTAGTGAGGAAGAGGAGGCGGAGGAGGAGGAGGGTTGGCTAGGCTTCAGAGACACAGTTGGAAGTTCATCCAGTCGTCTGTCTGCTGATACAAACATCACAGCTCTGTCCTCTCTGAGTGAAGGCCCGCTATCAGCCCGCTGCAGCCTGTTCTGGTGGAGGGAGGAAAAGTGAAGCAAAGAGAAAGTCACAGTCGGGGTTCAGCCACTTAAAGTTCATTATGCAGATTGCCGAGTTGAACTGCCGCCTTTCTGCGAATCTAATTTCTCTTTCACGGTCACTGTGAGTGTACAGATGATCCATTGCAGGTTGACAAAGAGCAGCAGAGTCACAACAATCAGATTAACAATGTATTTCCATGAATTTGCCATTTTTCTTGGCTGTTGAAAAGAAGTAGAGTGAGGGAAAGTTACAAAAAGCTGCATATTGGTGGATTTTAAAACGTGAATATCGTGTGATGATGCACTCAAGCTCAAGGTCAAACACACCACTCCCACACACAAAAAAATAATAATCCTTTCATCAAGTATAATCTAAATCACTAATTACAATCAGTGTTTGCTTAAGGCAAACAAAGCAGCAGTGTACTGTATATTTATTATGCTAATTTAACCTTATGGTAGTGCATTTAATTTCTACAGCTGCTGTCTGGGCGTTGTTCTGCTGATTAAAAAAAACAATGTAGATGTGCTGCATGGGGAAGAAAATATGCAAGCTGTAAAAAAGGTCAGATGGAGATTAATTTATTAGTCACATTACAGTAGAAATATAGTCAATTATAGTAATAAATATTCAACAAAGTATTTCAAGCATTAAGGATGATTTATAGTTCTAATTAGTATTCTCTGCCACCCACCATTTGCATCCAGTTTAATTATTAGGACAAGAGAAGTAAATGAAAAAGCATGTTCTTTACATTAATGCATGTTTACTAATTAGACAGATTAATAAGATGTTCTTTGCTGCCAATCACACAGAACTTTAACAGAAATGATCTAACATTTGTATATAAAGCAGATGAGATGATGTTAAGAAATGGTTTAAATGTTGTCACACATCCAAGAAAATTAGAAGTGACATGTCAGGAAGAAGCTTTTGTTCTTTTTTCAAGAAATCTAAAAGCTGATATTTTTGCCAGTATTTAATATTAGGTAGAATGTTCAAAGATGTACTGTTTTCACTAAAAGGGTCTTCTCTTGAGAATAGGCAACAGCATTAAATCATTATGTGACAGGACTGAAACAATGCAAATTCTTTTTTGAGTTTGCAGTATTTCTAAACAGGATTCACTTAAATGTTTCTTTAAAGAAGCATGCAAGGCATGGGCAGATTATGAGACTATGGACCCCTGGGCACAGACGTGCAGAGGGCCCCACCACCTCCTCTACATAAAAGCAAAGCAAGATGCATAGAATTATATCTGTTTGCGCCTCTATTAGTTAAATCAAATATCTCTGTGGTTTCGTGTCGATGTATTTTTTGTGTTTGTGGTAGTTTTGCCCCTTTTTGTCGTAATTTTAAAACCGTTTGTATTTGCTTTGCAGCTCTTTGCACCTTTTTTTTTTTAAAAAGAATCTCCTTTTAGTTGTTTTGTGTCTCTTTGTACTTTCTGTGTGTCTTTGTAGTCTTTTTGCATGTTTTTGTAGTTAATTTATGTTTCTTTGTGATCATTTTGGGTCTCTTGGTCAGAACATGGTCATTTGAGTGACATTATGCTGGCAAAAGCCAGGGACCCTGACCCTGCCCAGTAGGCCTTTTGAATAATCTATCTATGCTTAAAGGTAAAATTAATTGCTTTAAGAAGCTGAATGTGACATACAGGACATTTATGATTCAGAGTCCGAGGCGGAAGTCTGCACACAGTGCTTGGAGATGACTGAGCTGGTGGCTCAGAGCTATTAGTGCTTACTCCATAAAAAAATACTGGATCAGGCATGTGCCACACCACATCTGTTATAAGAATTTTTTTCAAATATGATTACACATCAGCACTGATAGGACATAGTGTCTCTAGAAATCTAATTTTAAATTCTTGACCCAAGAAAAGAATCATTGTCATATTTGTGTCTGTTTTAGTGATAATCACTGCATTTTGCACAGACGACAACACGTTTGTTGAAAACACTGCACTGAATTGATTAGGATCACTTCAAGCTGCATGGATTCATTTGCACTCACAGCAGTACAAAGAGCCAATCTTCCAGTTTCCTGCAGCCGGCGTAAGTAACAGAGCTTAGCAGATTGGAAAATGCTGATTAGTCTCTTCTAAAATTTAATGTGGGTTTCAGAAGTCAAGACATTAAGCAGTGACACATTGTGGAAGTGACCAGATTGAACAATGTCATCTTTTGAAGTCATTTCAATAACATGTCCCAAATATACCCAAAAAACGATTATTTTTAACAGTGAATTTGACGTCTTTTACATGATTACTCACCCCAAGCAAAATTATAACAATTTTACCATACTCTTAAATCCTGGAAGGCCTGGAGAAAGGTTTTTTTAATAATGAATTTTGGACAAATAGACAAATGATTATATCAGCAGAGATTGTTTGCTCTGATTGCAAACAGTTAATTAAGACTGTGTGGGAGTGCATTTGGGGTCTTGGCGAGCCAGGCAAAGTATCAAATGATGGATTAAGATCCTTCTGTTTACTCACAGACAGTGGATGAAGGATTACTCATGAGCCTCGGGGGCCAGCCCAGGACATGCAGACAGAGTCGTGGGTGGTCAGTGAGTTGACACGGTAACAAGCTGTGAGCTGCAGTGGCCTTCTGGGAAGAGGCAGCCACGACAGACTGCAGACTTACTGAGAAACAAACAGAGACTCATGATTAATGGCTGCTGGTGGTTGAACAACAGTGAGGAATAAAAAAGTAAATGATTTTGTAGGAGAAGCAGAAAAGGAGCAGGTATTAGAGCAGAAAAATAGCAGGTATTGTTGCCGAAAAATAGATGGAGCTGCAGTATCATTTGTTGATCCATATGTTTTGGTATCGGGCTGCGGAGTAATAAGAAGCTCTGAGAATCTGAGCAGAAATGACCCAACAACGGGCCTTACCGAGGAGATGTGAGGCTCCTGGGAAATCAACATAATGAAACCTTTTCACCTGAAAACACAGACGGGCTGGCCGCATGGTGATTGCCTTTCATCTCATCATTTGGATCAGAAGGAAAAATGAGCCGGCGACACTGTAGACTAACACAGAAGATTTAAGTGGCCTGTAAAGATCTACCAGTGGAGTTACACAGTGTATGTTAGCCTATAACTGCTCTGTGGCTTTAACACCAGAGACTCTCTCGGTCACCTTGTAGAAGACTGAGCTGAATGCTTTCTTTTGGAAAGGTTAGAGAAATGGGTGTGCATTGTTCTGCCTGCCTTAATGAATGGAGAGTGGGTTATTCTGTCAGGTAAAACCATGTTACAGAATGAACTACTACCTGTATAAATGTGGTTAAATGTGGCATAGGTCATTCTGACAGGCACAATTATCTATCAGAATGGACGGCTGCCTTTATAAATGGAGAACAGGTCAATCTGTCAGGTACAAATATCTATCAGAATGGAATACTGCTTTCATAAATGGAAAGTAAGTAATACTTTCAGGTAAAAATATCTATGAGAATGGACTACTGCCTGTATAATGTTGAGTAGGTCATTTTTTCAGATACAAATGTGTCTCAAAATGGACTACACCATTTATAAATGTGGAGCAGTTAATTCTGTCAGGTATAAATATCTTACTGAGTAGACTACTACCTTTATAAATGCGGAGTAGGTCAGTATGTCAGGTAAAAACATTTATCAGAATGAAGTACTACCTTTTAAAATGTGGCGTAGGTCACTCTGACAAGCACAGTTACTGATCAGAATGGACTACTAATTTTATAATGGAGAGCAGTTACTTCTGTAAGGTAGAAATTTCAATCAGAATGGACTACCATCCTATATAAATGGGGAGTAGTTCAATAAGTCAGGTACACAGAAAAGCACACACAGACACACACATATATATACACAGCAGCACCACCAGAGAGGCAGAAAGGCTAGAAATATAGGCATATCACAATACAATTATAGTAGCACACCATCATATAGCCTGGGAAAAAAAGTGGTCTTATCTGTCAATGAAGCATGACAGACAAATCTTCAAAGTCTCACAGTAGTATATAGTAATTGGAAACATCGTATGTCAAAAATAAGTGTATGCCTGTGAAACCTGGTATATGACACTAACCATCAGCCACTTTTCTGCTGCGCAGAGGAAGCCACAGACACATTTGCTTGGACATGATGAGTCTAACAGAGCAGACTTGAAATTGAATAAAAGTGTCCCAGAAGAGGTCATACTGCAGCAATGTGACACAATAAATATGATGGAACAATCATTCTGATAGAATGAGGACTGCCAGCAGCACATTAACTGACCATGGAGCAGCCAGATAGACATGAGAAAGGAGAAAATGAAGTGGCAGAACGGCCAGGGTTTGTGTCAGAGTAAAGAGGCTTCAATGGACAGCAGGCCGGGCCAGATCTAACCTACAGGTTACTGCAGCGGATGTGGAAAAACAACCGAATAATGCGGAAATGAATATGGATCAGATCTCATTATGACTGCAGGTGTTTTCTTTCAGCCATGCATGAATTTATTCTCTCTAATTAGTTGTGCGTGTGTGTGTTTGTGTGTGAGAGAAAGAGAGCGAGAGAGAGAGAGCAATGTGAGGAGATTCTAACTAGGTGTTAAATACATGACACTTTTCATCTGGGCAGAGAAAGTGGTTTGGCGTCAGGCGGCTGGTATTCCTGCTGAATGTGATTATGAAATAATGTATGTGGAGATCCGTGCCATCTGCTCTGGTGTTTTCAATGGTTTTTATTGATCAAAAGTGGCAGAACTGAACCAATGGATGGAAAATACTGCTGTAGCCGGGATGATATAACTGCAGCGTGTGTGTATGCATGGGGGGGGACAAAACTTGTTGGTTTCTGTGAACAAATTTAATTTTAAGTTGGCAAGAAATCCATTTCCCTCAAAGGGAAGATTTACAAAGTAAATTATGTAAAAGGAATTGTAAACATTTACATCTTAGGATATTGAGGAGCCAGAAATAGAGGGAATGTGGCAGGTAGCAAGAATGCTCAATACAATTGGGTTTGGACAAAGGGATAACTAAAACATGAAGATGATAGTCAGAGCCTCAACTGCTAACCTTTAGCCCCCTCAGCTTTTGTGTGGTGTGCATTTTAAATTTCTCCTTGCTATTTGGCATTAGTGGGACCTGATAAGTATAAAACCTAAGCATTGTCTTTAAATAGGCAGCATTTTTTGTATTTACAAAGAAGTTCTAAATTCCTGAACATTGCTGGGCAAAAACAAATTTGCAAATAATGCAAAATATGTTCAATGTTTTGTAACTGTTACATTTAGGGGTCACTGTTCTAGTATAAAATTGTTCAAAACCAGAACATTGCTTTGCAAAAAAACAAATAAAAGAAATAAATAATGCAACATAACTAAAAACAATTTGCAATTTGTTCATTTTGTAACTCTGTATGAATTTCCCTTGCTCCATACTCCAAGCTAGAAAATGTCCTTTATGCCTTAAGTACAGTCTGTCGCACCTAATTCGTCTATGTGAAATGCTGTGATAATAAAGTAATGTAGTTCCAATGTCCTCAACCAAGTGCTTCCTAATCTAACAGCTTCTTAGCTTGAAACTATTGCTAACATTTGTCAAATTTGCATGCTGTATTATACTGCAAAGGTTATTGAGCATGAATAAACAAGCTTCAAACACAAAAATTCATCAGGTTTTGTACCTTGTCCATTTTTATATCACTGTAGACAGACTTGGTGGACATGGCTGCCATTTTGTTTTTACACAGATTAGAGTTTTGTGTTTTTGCTACCACTAGATGGTGCATAACAACGTCCACGGACGAGGACAACAAGTCGAAGTTAAACAGAAATGAGTTTCAAATAACAAAGCAGCAAACCCAAAATGTAATGTCCTTATGAGGACGCAGCGTCACTGGTGGGTAGAGTAGATTCATATATGCTTACAGTTCATGTTGCCAGATGGACCTGTTTCACGGCCCCAATCATAGTGCAATATCCCATAAGTACCCTAACCCAACCTCACACTTTCTGTCACAACCTGAGATGGTAACTCATATATTTACTTGCTAAATTGTTTGTATGGTGCAATTGTCTCTATGTCACTTAAAATGACAGAGACATCATTTGGAGACATGCTTCCTTTACCTGAAAGAGGTTTAAAACTTAATAACTAGAGTTTAAAATAATTTCTTCTTACTCCAATCAATGATGACAAACTTTTTTAACAGCAAATTCACCCCCCAACTGTGTGAAACTCTGCAAGGTAAGAAACCCAAAAGTCAGAGGGTGATCCTCCATTTTGTGGCGGAAACACACTGCAGTTTGCAGTACAAGCATTCACTGAATTTCTAATAATCAGTCCCATGATTTGTTTCAGGGAAATGACAAGTCATGATCAGCCAGCCTCAATGCGGCAATACATCACAGAAGAAAAGAAAAAAAAATAATAGAGGTAAATTCTGCTTTTCAATTGCAATCTGCATCAGCAATGCAGCTCACAGTGCGCAGAGCATTTGAGCCAGTAATGTCTTCATGGAGGGTGAGAGGCAAATACAGCCTTTACTCAAAAATAAAAAATGCAGTCATTACCTGGAAGGCAGCCAGACGAAATCAAAGGGACTAAAGCAGGTAGGTGGGTCTCAGATTACGAGCATAAGGTTGCAAGCAGGCTGAGAAACCAAAGACAAGCCTGAAAAGAGAAGGAAATGACAACAATCAGAGGACAATCTTGCTGACTGGGGAGTATAGGTTGTATACTGGAGCTGATGACAAACGAGAAGCAGGTGTGTTGGGGGAAGATTGGTCAGGTGATGAGGATAGTAGGGTCTGGAATGTGGGGAAAGGGTTAGCAAAACATGGCGGCTGGAATAAGCAGAACAAATGTAGTCAGACTAACATGATGAACACCGCTGTGGAAGTGCAGATTGCTCAGGCGATCCCACTGCCCTCCAACAACATGATGATTTTTCATTTTCCCTGTGAACACACAGAGTGGTAACAGGTGATGCTGACAGAAGTCACTCCCTCTCAGATGCACGCAGCATGTGGCCCGATTACTTCACCGTCTGCGTCAGGATGCCGCCTTTTGAGCGGCTCTTCAACAGCAGGTGTGGCTCTAAACAGCTGCTTATGCTGCTTAATGGACCGGGGGCTTTTGGTGCTTATGCAGATCTCCCCCAGATAAATAAAAAGAAACAACCGACTGCTTTTTGAAAGACAGCATGCTGCATCATCTTCAAACTTCAAGACAAATGCTCTGTTGTGTTTTGAAAAACCTGAGGGGGTGGTGAAATCTGCAGATGTTCCAGATTATTTTTTCCAAAACCCAAATATTCCTCAATTTCTGATCTTGCAGTTATTTTTCCGTTCATATCAAACTGTTTTTAAAGCTGTGGAAACCCCGAGGAGCATTGAGCCATGCCAACTCTTATCAAAACCCCTGAGACTGGAGCTGAAAACAACAGTCAAATCGCAGCAGGCCTGTTGAACATGGAGACGCACAAGCTGCTTTATTGTGCTGGTGTGTATTCAGCTGAACCGTGACTGAACATGAAAAGCCCACAAGCAAAAGCAGGTTGTTGTTTTCCTTCCCAGGTGAGTCCCTGGAGATCTCCTGCACCTTTGCAACAAAACAATCCAAAATGCATGATTGTAGTCGAGAGCAAAGAGCAGCATAAACAAGAATCAAATGAATTATGAGACAAAACAAGGCTGAATTATTAATCATTTAGCAATGGAGAAAAAAAAAGCAGCATTAAGGAGAATCTCTTAGGATGGGATGCAACAGAGCTCCTCACACAGCTGTTGAGTGTGAATGAAATGGGATTTACTATTATTATTTCTATAATTTAAAAGAGCTCTGTATAAAATTCAGAGCATATCTATGATTCAGAGGGTGTCTTCAAACGGCTCTCAACATGGAGGTGACTGAAGCTGTGTCTAGTAGCTCACGTTGCTTAAAGGGGAAACAGTGTTGACAGAGCTAACAGTGTCAACCTAAGGTGAAACTGGAGGGTCGGCGCTATGCTTACGTGGTGATGCCACCCCTTATTAAAAATAACCACCATATAAGCGCAGCACAGAGTAGTGGCGATTAGCAAGCAGTGAGATACACACACAGGGACTGACATGCACTACTATGCAAGTGCCAGCCGACTGTCTACGACAACAAAAAACAGAGAAGCTCAGACATAAACACACAGAGGTAACCTGACTTCATTCTCTACTTAAGACACCATTTCTCCATTATATCTTTACATAGCAAATATTGGTTTGCTGCTAAAATATTGTTCTGAACACAGGGTTTCCCACACATTCATTCATTTATTGGTGGCTGCCTGCCATGCTTAAAAAATCTGCTGCCACAAATAGATTATTTTTTAAAATTTTTCGAATCTGATGAGCTCTGGACTTATGAACAGTCACTAACTGCTGCAAAGGGAAAAACTCATGAAGAGCTTTGTCTGTGCTGTGTTCCTCCAAATTTAGAGAGGGGACACAGAATAATGCAAAGGGACACACAGGCAAAAAAAAAATAGGATTTCTGTTGCAAAAAAAAAAAAGTAGCCTTTTATAAAGTCTGTTTGTCATGATCCCTGTAGAAACCCCTTAACACATGCAACCTGTGACAAAGCATTGGGAACACATGGTGGTAATTATGATACAATCTGGAGCTTTGATTACTGAGAGTGTACCTAATATCCCACTTAAAACATCAATGAAATATGATAATACTGTTATCTTTATTTTTTTTTTTTTTAAATGTATACCATTAAATCAATGATACCCATCTTGGGGGTCTGAAACCATCTGCAATTCGATGTATCTTTGATTTTAAAGGCTCTGAGGGAAAAAAAAGTTTGGGAACACAGCGGGCATCCGTCTTTTGTCTGGATTTTATTTATTACTTTTTAAAAAATTAAGTTAATGGGGCAAATATTTATTAAAGAAACAGCCAAAACATGTATTGTCAAATAAATTTGAATAAAATTGTTCTGATGGAATTTTCCTGTTTTTTAATTTGGTTTAAAACACAAAACTCCATACTAACTATTAAAAGCAAATCAGAATTATAAAAATCAGCACTTCAGATCTGTACATTTAACCAATAACATCACGGAACCAAACTGGTCACTGGTCAACATAGACCCTGGTCAGTGGTCTTATTCCATAACTTTCAGACTGCTTATGATGTACAACAGTATGTGGCTCTGTGCATCTCAGCTGTGTCAACCAGATGACAAATTCCTACACATTTATTGTACAGGATGATCAAAGTGATACAGATTGAGGTTCATCATCCCGCTCGGGAGGACACTGAGGCTATTTTTCATTCAGCCCCTCTGTTTCAGTGTGTGAGATCCCAGAGAAAACAGCCTTTTTCCCTGATTCACTGAAATCGGTCTGTGTCTTGTGCAGTTCAAACTCTTGTAAACTAATAATCCATCACTCTGACCTTGGGGCACAAACAGCATCACTGATGTGTTACAGGGATACAGAGTGAGTAATGGCATCACGCAGTGGGCGACCTTTAACACTTGCTCTGACTGGCTCGCCGCCCGCTGTCAATATGGACGATTAGAAATATGGATCCAGGTGGGATCTGAATATGGATGCAATCAGAACTCTGATTACACAGAGGCCCAGTGAGATGTAGCTGTGATGACACTAGATTCACTGATGGATAGGATTTTATACAATGTAACATGGTGCTCTCTGCTGCATGTGGTTAATACAGTTATGATGACATATGTGATTATGTGTAAAAACAGTGTGGGTGGTGATATATGTGGTTTTGATCTCTGATGCCACCAAGATAAATGCATTCTTATTTGCTGTGTGCATTAATCACTCTGATTGACTCCATCAGTTCAGCACCTAATAACTATGGATGTAATTACTGATATGATATTAAAAATAGAAGATAATACTGTGATGGTGGTAATTATGATACAATCTGGAGCTTTGATTACTGAGAGTGTAACTAAATATCCCACTTAAAACATCAATGAAATATGATAATACTGTTATCTTTATTTTATTTTATTTTTTTAATTTATACCATTAAATCAATGATACCCATTTTGGGGGTCTGAAACCATCTGCAATTCGATGTATCTTTGATTTTAAAGGCTCTGAGGGGAAAAAAAGTTTGGGAACACAGCGGGCATCCGTCTTTTGTCTGGATTTTATTTATTACTTTTTAAAAAATTAAGTTAATGGGGCAAATCAATGATACCCATCTTGGGGGTCTGAAACCATCTAGGGGTCGCAAGATGATAAACAAGTTCGAACAGAAGAATTATGTATAGTTCTGCCACACACACTTCTCTGCACCTTTTAAAAATAATCCAAATAAACAACCTGAGAAGGGACCAAAAATGTTTTGCTTATATGAAATGACCAAAAAAAGCAGTTCAGGGAAACAAGTTAATAAGCAGTGGAAGAAGAAAACATGATGCTGCTGTTTGAACTGATGTCTCTGCACATATACTTAAATCCTAAATTCATGTTAAAGGGACAGTTAACCCCCAAATCAAAAATGCACATATGTTCCTCTTGACAGTATCGCTATTCATCAATCTAGATTGTTTTGGTGTGAGCAGCTGATTGTTGGAGATATCAGCCAAAGAGATATCTGCCTTTCCTCCAACGTAATGGAACCAGATGGTACTTGTCTTGTGGTGCTCAAAGTGACAATAAATAAATACATAAAAATAAAAACATCTGAAAAACTCAACAGCAAGCTGAATGTCATATAGTTCCATTATATTGGAGAGAAGGCAGACATCTCTTCAGCTGATATCTCAAACCAATGCTTTCTACCTAAACTACAGATAGATTTCCATTGACTTCCAAAATGACTTATTTGATCAGGCCCAAAACTACAACTGCAGTTTAGAATGTCATTAATGCAAAGAAATGGTTACTTCTTCTCCAAAACTACCTGGTTAGGTTTAGGCAATAAACTGTGGGGTTACGTTTAGGAAAAACATCATGATTTGGCAATAATTAGGTACTTTCGTAACTAATATTAAGTAACATACAACACATCCCATCTCATCACATCACATCACATACATCACTACTGTAGCATGTTACACATACTAGCATACGATAGGCTACATTGTTAGATCAATACTGACTTCAATATTAACTTCTGGATGTGAACACAAGTCTCCTGGGTGAAAGCCAGTTTAACCCATCCACTCACCATCCTGCCCACCCAATAAGGGCTTCTTCAATACACATGATCACACATACTTTGTTACTTTTTAGGCTACATAACATATACATATTACAGATGCCACTAGAGGGCACCACATTACAAAAAACCTAAGTATGGGTCATAAAAAGCTGCTTGCACAGATGACCTTCCTGGTCATTTATTTGCTGAGAGTCGCCAGGTCCAACACCTGGCAACTCGCAATAAAACAATCTAGATAGATAAAGAAGCATTACAGGTATGATGAAAAATATGTGTGTTTGATTTTGGGGTTAAGTCATGGCATATGTCAAAGTAATGCACATTAAAGCTTAACATTATTTTGTTATTATTTTATTTATTTTTGTTGTGTGGTTAAATGTTTTTGCTTCGCATGTGCATGCATGTGAAGCTTTGGGATATTTGACATTAAAACATATCATGTGCTGTTTATACGTTTACAAACGGAGCCTGTCTGCAGAGCTTTACACTGAATGATACCAAAGGGACGAGAACGGGGAGAAAGATTAAGACCGGTGATCTCAGCTTCCTCTGGACCGGAGCGTTCAATCACAGCTGTTTTCTTTTCCTCTCTTAAGCTTCAATTTGTCACCCGGTATGTGGAGAGGATTTCTCACTAATATCAACACAACTCCTGAATTTCAATTAGGCAGTCAGGGTTAAGGTGGAGGTCTCAGTTGGTGGGGATCAGACTCCTCTCATTGCTGCAGCCAAACTGTGATTTAGGCTCTTCTCTGGTGTTATTGATAAAACAATTCACCATCTGGCCTTGTGCAGCATTAAACATGCCCTATATTTTCCTACAAGTCAAGTCAATTTCATTTGTACAGCCTTTAATCAAGGTTACAGTCCCACAGGGCGTCAACAACGCCTACATTATGAAACAAATGGAAACAAAGATAGCTAAAGCAAAACTCTGCACTGTGGGGAAATTAAACTTCAGCCATCAGCTCTAACTTAGCTCTGCTTCTCTGTGTATGAACAAACAAATAAATACACAAAACCCATCTTAGGTTAAATAAATCTATTTGGGAAATGCATTATTCATGTTCCTTTTAGCAGACATTTAACTGGCTTTAAATTATGGCTTGAAAACATTTCTCTTGCTTCTTCGTTGAATACATTGGTCTTTTGGAGCGTCTGCATTCACTGGGAAGAAACTAATGATTCCTGCACTACTTAACCATAATCTGCTTTACTCTGCTGTCAGTTTGATATATAAATCCCACTGTCACAACAGAGCAAAAACACCTGTTTACCTGAGAGATTTGTGGTCATT
The DNA here is from genome assembly GCF_026936395.1 of Plectropomus leopardus. NCBI lineage: Eukaryota > Metazoa > Chordata > Actinopteri > Perciformes > Serranidae > Plectropomus > Plectropomus leopardus. The sequence goes on from NC_142187.1 coordinate 11,139,544, forward strand.
CTGCATTTACGGAGTGTATTTCCTGTATACCTCAGCTACATAAAACTGTTTTCTGAGCGTCTTATCAGGCACCAAAACACACAACCGATGGCACGGTAAAGCCATGTATCCACACCCTGCCAGGCTACTGTCAAAGCATCTTTGTACTCCTGCCCATCACCTGGATTAAAGGTAAACTGAAGCTAAACTTCACAATATATGCTGGAGCTGCTATAAATGGTGAGACCCTTTTAATGTCATGCAATTAGTGTGCCAAAAAAAAGATATAAAGTAAAGCTGAGGAGAAACATGCTGAGAATGCCTGGGAAATATAGCAGCAAATTGAAGATGGAATGGAAGGAGAGAGAGACAGAGGCAGTAATCTGAGAGGGAATGAGACGGAGGCCCCCACTGGGCAGAAAATAGCTTACCATCTCTGTGTGTGAGATAACAACAAATAGGAGGCTCCTGTAAATGTCAGCCCGTAGGGGTGTGTAATGGGGAGGTGTGGCCCGAGGTAAATGAGAGACTTTAGCTGAAGAAAGCCTTGTGACATCAACAGTAATGGGGCATCTTAGAGATATCACCTGGAGGAAAAAACTGGGCTTCCTACTGGGATAATTAGACATGATTGAAAACACGGTGATTTTCATAACCATCTCAAAAACCTGAAACAGAATTAGGCATGTCGCATATCACCCTAAGTCTAAGTAATTTAGAGCGAACATGAGGAAACTGGCAGTTGGGAGTCTGGAGGCATCTTTTCTGAATTACATTATAACAAACAGAGCTGAGGGAGCTGATACTCTAAATGATACCCTCTAACTGAGGCTGCAAACAAGAAAGTGGCACTTCCTACAGAAAAGTGGTGGTTTCTCTACACTGAAAGGCTGGCTGCATGTACTATAAGTCTATTCGTCATACTCAACAGTTTCTCTTCCTAAAAACGATAAGGCTGCTGTCATTTTATTCTTTAATTTCTAGAGAACAGGTATTCAAACAAAACTAAGTCTTTCTTCTGTTGCCAGTTCTTTTTGCAAAGTTTTGCAATCATCCTGTTGATTATTCAGCCTTTTGAAAGCTGAGCAAATTGGCTTGATTTTTTTGAGCAATTAGTGACTAAGGAAGAAAAGACCCCAAAATTAGAGGAAAAAATATAAAAAGTACCTAAATATTAGCATAAAACTATAAAATAAAATAAAATAAAATGAAATAAAAACAAGGGAATGGCCTGAAAAAAACATGCTTAAATAATAATAGTAATAATTCTGTGAGATATTTTAAAATATATAGTTATGATAATCATTGATATTTTTTGACATTTTTCTCCAGCTTAAAAAAAACTAAATCTACCAATTTCTTACAATTTGTGAAACATTTCTCACCAAATTACTCACTGCTCCCCCCCCCCATTTCTGAAAGAAATTGCACCAATTTGTTCAGAGTCCAATGGTTTAAATACTTGTGAAAGTAGAAAAGTGACGCCAATCCAGGTTCCAAAGGGTTGAAGTGATAAATTGGTAGTTTATTCAGGCTATATGTTAATGATATTAAAAGGCTGGCTAAAACATCTGTCAAACACTGTTCAGGTTAACTGATTGGTAACATACATTCTAGCTAACAATTCTTTAAACATATCGAAACTTCTGATTAACCCCTGACAGATGTGTTTGTTGTGTTTGTCATGCAGTTTTTCAACCAGTCCGAGGTGTTGCCAGTGAAATGCTTGTCAGACTTTGTCAGAAATGTCTGAAGTTAAGGTGTTGATAATGATTGTTTCACAGGTCTATGTGATTTGCTCATACTGCCACATCGATGGCTGTCACCTGTCCCTGATTGACTGAATCGTCTGACAGGAAGACAGATCAAAGAGGGCTGATGGAAGACAGAAAGAGGACAGACAGAGGAAGGTAGAAGGCAATGAAAAGTAAGAGACAGATAGCTTAAACGGAGCAGAAAGTCGCTGGGTCTGCACAGAATATTTATCAGATTGCTCAACAGCTTCAGTTTAAAAGCACCTTGACTCTTTCCACCTTCCCTTCTTAATAGGAGATAACAGCAGTCTAATCTCTAATGGAAAAATAACAGTCCCTGGAGAAACAGAGCTAATCTGTGACAGCGAAATAACCGCAGTGGAGGACAACTTTTTAAACATGGCTTCCTGCAGACGACGGGTACTTTTAAAAGGGATTATCCTCACACTCGTCGCCTTCTCTCTCAAAAACATTTCCAGCTTCTCCTCTCTGTCTGCCTCCACACAGAGGAGTCAGTGTTCCTCCCTGATACATATCAGTTATCACGGCAGAGCCACCTCACAGCCTCGCGAGCCGATAATACATTGATTTTCTAAAAACGTTTTTCAGTTTCACCTCCGCATGCTCTTATCAGGCGGAGGGAGAGCTGTGAAGAAGAAGAGGAGGCTGCAGGCCTTCGACACGGCAGAATCCACATGACCTCGACTATTAATTACAATCTTTTGTCTCCAAAAAAACAAAACAAAACAAAAACCCTGCTGGCTTTAAATCGCTCTGATAAGTGAGTAAAGACTTAAATCTGATAGAGAGGAAAGACATTGATCATTTTGGAGATGATGCTCTGTTGATTAAATCTTCAGCGCACCTCATGTTTACTAATGTTTAGGACACATTTAGACACTTTTCCTTTTGCATCATCATCCTCATGCCCACACTGCTCCTAGACACTGTTGTAGTGTGGCTGTGCAGCATTGTGACGTCACTATATCAATGCAAAAGCCCTAATGACCCATTCACACAGAAATATAGGTTATCAGTGCTTTTGAACTCATGCATTTCAGAGGAAGATAAGGCCTGCAGCTTCGGGGCAGCTTTCAAATGTGCCAGGTGCTTTTGTTACAAGGTGAAAAAGTTGAATAAAAGGTGCACGATAGGAATATCTCATAAGGGAAGGAGCAGGTAAAAAGTCTGACTATGAGCATTTCTTTGAAGATTCTAGTAGGTTAAATTGTGCACAATGCAAAAGTGATGTTCTCAGTTTGATTTCAGCTGGGAATCTTTGTTGCATGCTCTCACCTCCTGTCATGCGATAAAAAATCTGTATCTGTAGAGACAAATTACTGCATTTCTCCAGAGAGACACCTGTCTGTGTCTCTGGATGGCAATTCAATGTACTGCAGATATAAAACTGCAACAAAAGAGACAATGAGTGACGAGGCATACAGGAATCCCATCTGCACTCACGCCCTCACTCTCATTCACATAAAGCCAAGAGGTTATCTCAGGGTCTGAAAAGCCAAGCCAAGACAGAGGTGCCTTAAACCTGCATTTTTTCTAGTGGCCAGCAGAAGGGATGCCGCTAGTTGCAAAGAGAAGCCTGATTGTGTGCAAGTCTACAAGAAAATAACCCTACTTCTCATTTAATTTATTAACTCATTAAATATTTTCCAATGTACTTTATGATCTCAATAGCTACTTTCAAGTATTCATTACCATAGCATGATACTCATTTTGTAAATTATGGTCCCTTTTAGAGTGAAATAGATGACAAAGCAGGGTTTAGGGCACAGGCAAACAGGAGCAAAATTAACAGAAAGATTAAACATTCACTTATGGTGACAAAACAAATTTACATCTTCACATTGCACGGTGTTCAACTTTGACCGACAAAGTCACAGCCTCAACCAATAGCAAAGACGAATGTGTGGAGGAGACAGTGGTTGTTGCAGTTTTGAAAGAGCTTATATTGTATGATTTTGGCCATGAAAAATACAAACTGCACCTCATGAGGGACACTGCCTGGCTGCAGTGTTTCAGGAGACAGGTATGGAACAATAAAAAAAATGGAAAATATCTCTAGCATCATATTTCACAGTATTTATTATCAAGCTAGCTAACATGATCTCAAACTAGCTCCCTCTGCGAGCTGCATCAGGCACTGCCCACATTTAGCATGAACAGGCAGGCAATGGACACTCGCCAACGTCTGCTCATGTGTGACTGTGCCCTTGGGTTGCAAAAATGGTCACAATTGGCAAAAAAACAAACAACCAAACAAAACAAGATGGCAACAGCCAAAATGCCAGACTCAAGGCTTTAAAATGATAGTCCATAAACTACTGGTTGACGTGCCAGGTTAGAGTGCCAGGTTGGAGCTGAAGCAAGTAAACAAAATACCACTTGGGTTGGTGTGATTGCAGAGGGGTTGAAGCACTGACCATAAGCAATAGCATCTCTAAAATGTGTCCAACCAGCGACATTTGTTGCAAGCCATCTTTCTACTACTGGCTATGCAATAAAGACATAAAAAGTCTAATGAACACACATTTGACATGGCTTGTTGTGCCATAATCCAAATGAAACAGCACTATGCTGTCTCTGCAAACACTTGTAAGTTGTAAGAAAGATCAAATTAAATTTTACCAAAGCATTTCCTCTCCTGCAGCTGTTTTCATTATCAGCTGATAGAGATTTAATGTGACCTGCTGCCTCACGAGTTCCCTGCACTCCATTTAAGTGGGTTTTCCTGATCTCATCACCATGTTACAGGCTGCATGCCGGGCTGGCACAGACAAATATTTGGCAACCACTGACCTGAATTATGATTGTAATAACAGCACAAAATGTGATCCAACAAATAGCTCGACAGATCCCTTTAACCCTTTAAAACCCGAGCAAAGTTGCCCATTGGTTTGATTTTGTTAAAATTTTGGAGAAGGCAATGAGCAACTTAATAAGACATGGCCCCAAAATTAGCAAGTAATTTGTAAAAACCTACAACCTAAAAATAAACAAAAGAAAAAAAATGAGAAAAAAAAGTACAAACAAACATGTAAATTACCTGAAAATGTCAGAACATTGAAAAATATACATGTATACACTTTTTACTGTTACCATAATTTTAAATATAGAATTATTATATTTATAAATATGGTCTAATACCCCCCCCACCACCCTTTTTTTAGACAATGAACAATTAAACAATTTCCAGGTCATTTTCTAGTAACCTTTCACTAATTTCTCCCATTTTCTATGATATTTTGTGCCAAGTTGGTCATTTCCTTTTTCTCCATGTTTTTGAAAGAAATTAAAACCCATTTGCTCAGGTTTTAAACAGTTAAATACCTTATGAAAGGCGTCTGAATGCAGCACAAGACGAGCGATGCTAATGCTGGTTTCAAACACAAGGACTAAAACTAGCCAAAAACTACAGCAGCAGCAACAGCTCAAGGGTCTCTTTACTCACTCTATCTCAACCAAGTATCGGTGAAATGTGGTTGAAATGGACCCAAATTTAGAAAATGACTGATCGGGCTTCTCAGATAAGTCCTCTCATCTAATATAACCAGGGAAAAAAAGAACACGCTCTTGAATGTTAAATGATTGTAATGAGCTGTTAAGTCGAGACGTCTGCGTCAAATGTCTGATCTTATAAATTAACAAGCCCACACATGTATTAAATGAAGTGCGTTCATTAGATCTCCACTGACTGAAAGAGGGAGAAGAGGAGGGGGCTGATAGTGGACTGATTCTCTCCTACATGCTGTAGGTGGGCTGATAATTAGCAGGACAAACTCTGCCATCTAATTACTCATCTGATTGAATTCAAACTGCAGTGAGAAACATCTCCACAGCCGTTCAGATTAAAAACTGTGGGTGGGCGGGATAATTACCAGCAGCCTGTGACGAGGGGAGATCTTTTTATTCCAGCAGAGCCTCATGATAAACATGGAGGGCTTCAAGTCAAGCAGAGAGATGGTTCACTATTACTCTACTGCTGTGAGATGAGTCAAGATCCTCTAATATCTACATATGTCTCCAGTCAAAAGCCAATAGGAGGTTCTTATAAACTAAAATGAAAATTCTGCGGCATGCTCTGTGGAGCAAGATTCTGTTTCATTCTCTGTGTCAGTGCAAACTCAGTGCCACCACAAATACTTTCTAGAAATTAAAATCTAATCAGGGCCAATCAGGGATCCAGCCCGTATTTGACAATATAAGCAGCCAATCAGGAACTGCTAAGTAGTTGATGACATAAAATGCGAGCTTGCAGATTTGTTGACTCTACCAATAATTGAGTCAACACAGCAATAAGTGAAGTTATTGCAGAAAGAGAGTCACTTATCTAAAACAGCTGGGTAAAATGCTTCTATAACACGCTGTTGAAAATCATGGAGGAGTGTACATTAACACCTATGGATCACAGCTGTAGAAGTAAGAGACAACAGTGAGTCACACAACTTAGTCAATGATGACAATGAATGGGCCTGGAATGGCTGACTGTATACCCAGCAGTGTTTCCAGTAGTTATTTCAAGTTTTTTCATTAAGTAGTCTTGTTAGTTTGTTTACCCACAGGTAATGTTTAGCACACCTCCACTGTGAGGGAACACCAGAGCGATTTCATTAAATCAGCACAGAGACTTTACAGACGGAGATGACAGACAGTAAACTCTATTAGACCTTTCAATACGGGCGCTGTTATTTCGAGAGGAATCATTTCCAACAGTAATATCACTGCATCAGGGACACGACTTTGAGCAATAAGATGTTCTGAGTACACAGGGGTCTAACAGGGCTCGCTCTATTAAATAAAATAACCATGTCAAGAATCAGTTCAATATTTTTCATTCAGTGCCATTTAGAGCCCTGAAGACAATAACATAAGGTTAAAAGCCAAGCGTCTACTTAAGAAACAAAAATGTCAGCTGTTGCTTCACCATAATGCAATAATATTACAGCACCTGTGGCTGTATGCTCAGGTTTAAAACTCCTCCCAGGTCTCAGTGATTTTATTTGTTCAGCTAATCTCATTTCTTCTTCTAATATACTCGTGGAAACACAGACCTTAATCTCTAAATTTGATTCAGCACATTAATATTTAAAAGATAACAGAGCCAGCAGTTAATGCTGAGTACTTACAAGCCTGGAGATGACTGAGTCTTCTTTGCTTACAGAACGAGGTTAATAAAGTGATGGAAGATCTTAATATACAACTGATCTTACTTAAAATAATCTTAGAAACACATTGCCTGGGAAAAGGAAATTATATATATATTGATTAAACTAATTTATATTTAATTGTTTAAACTTACTCATAATTTTGTTGTTGCAACTTAAAGATGACACCATGCCCTTACGTGATCATCACAGGGCGCCCTCTGTGCAGAGGCTGTGTCCTTGCCACAGCTACTGTGGGGTTCAAGTCTGCCCTCGGCCCTTTGCTGCATGTCATCCCCTCTCTCTTTCCCCTTTTCAGGCTATAGCTGTCCAATAAAGATAAAAAAGAAAAGAAAGGGGAAAAAAACCTTCATCATCGCAAAGCAGATTTTGCCAGTGATGAAGTTAAGAGTTCCGTTTTATTAATATGTTTAAGAAAATACAAATATGACTGGCCAGTTTGCAACCAGCAGAATACAGAGCACAGTAAACTTTGTTTGCTTAAATTGCTCAAATTGAATTTGCAACAACTTAACAAAATCATGTAAATATAACTAAATATTAACTAAACTTAAATAGAATTTAAGACAAATAGTTATATTCATTTACATTTTTCAAGGCAATCGTTTCCTAGATTTTTTTAAAGTAAGATAAATTTGGCAGATTTTACAGTGCAGACATTTTCTTATAGTTTTTGATGCTTTAAGACACTTACAGTGACATTAGCAGGTGTCAGTCACTCCTCTTGTTTCCTTTGTCAGGAGCTGCTGGTGAGGAGCTCGACTCGTCAAACATCATCATCATCTGCATCATGCGATGGAGCGCTGCTGAGCACAGGGAGAGGGATGGAGGACGCACAGAGAGAGAAAGTTGCAGGAGTCATAAAGACTGCATATCAGAGGTGAATACCATTTGCATCAAGCTGTATACCATTTGCATCAAGCTGTGTAATAATAAAACAGCCATACAGCTGCGTTTGTGAGAGCTCTGAATTATTAGAAACATTTATATGTATGTTGCAAATCTTTCTGTCAAATCTCTCACAGGTCACTTTCATAAAAAATTAAATAAAAAACAAGATACACAGACCCTGATGTCAAGAGCATGAGTGGCTTGTGGGCACAAATGTGCAAAAGGCCAAGAATGACACACAGACTTTCTGGTGGTTTTGCCTCTTCTTTTTTTATTTGATGTTTGATGTTTTTTTAATTTTTTTTTTTTACCCCTTTTCCCACCAACATGTAACTGGTTCCATTCTGGTTTCTGCACCTAATTTTACACCATTCAGAGTATTTTAACCAAAAACAAATCCATACAGCTGGTTCCATACTGGAACCAAAAAATAGTAGGTTTTCCTTGACCTGAAGTACGAACATTGACGATATCAATCAGCGCTTAATTTACTACTACAAGTCAAAAAGAGGACGTAGACGGCAACGATGGAGGCATTAAATGAGAGATCATCAATTAAAAAAAGAGTGTCGGTCATGTCAGAGTCATGCTTAATTTTGGAAACCTGAAAAACTAAAATCTCTAATAACTAGGGCTGTCAGTCTCAACATGTTAATCGTGATGCGATTCAGGTTGGTAATTAACATGTTCATGTTTTGTAAATGCATTGATCACCAGCGGAGATCTCCCTCTCTGAGTTTTATAGCCACAGTAATGATTTTGGTATCAAATGAAACTAGACGACCTGGTACCAATGATACAACCATGTCATGCAAGCTTCTCAGTCAGGGGGCAGAATAACGCTCCAAAGTTGGGCTGAATTTTGGTGTTTGTAAAACGGCAAGGCCGTTTCACATCTGAATCAATACGCTCTGTGGGTACTCATGAGTCTCTCCTTTACAGACAGGCCCACTTTATGACTAGTCCCATGCAGTTTAGCTGTCATTAGTCATTTTAAGTCTCTTCCTGGTCCTGTTCATGAGTCTTTGAGTGACATTTGGGTCCCTGGGCCTGTGCCCATTAGGCCTGTTCAGTGAGACACTAAAATAATGTCTTGGCAAAGAATAATGATCACAGTATATCAACAATTTTTTTTTTTTTATTCTCAGTACTACCACCGTGTGTTCAAATGTTTTGTAAGTTGTCAACTTTGTCACAATCTTAGCATTAAAAGGGTTGAACTAAAATGCAGAAAAGAGGATGAGTCAGCAGGAAGAGTTCAATAACTTAATGTCAAAAATAGCTTACAGAAGGGAGCTCCAAAACAGGCAGGTAACAGGTTGATCCACAACAGAAGGAACACTTAACGGACAAAAGGCTTGAAAAAAAAAAATACAAACTTAAAGTAAATAAACTTGGTCTAGGACACTCCTACTAATTGGAGGGGACAAAGACAAACTGACAAAAGACAAGTTGAGCACAAGGACTAATACACATGGGAGAACAAGCTGGTTAGACACAGGAAGACCTTATAAACTCATTGGGCACAGTCCAATCTCAAAACTGTCTGCATCGTTTTGCTACCGTTTTCCAGACCTGTTTCTTTGAAACAGTGCATTGTCTCTGAGGTACACTTTCTCTTGTATGGTTGTTTTAGAGGTGTACACAATAAGCTGCAATGTGAAGACCAAACTCTGGTGAATCTTTACTTATTGCACATAGGATTTTTGTTGTTATTTTACAGTTTCCCGATGTCGATACAGCCCCTTTGAATTAAGCTGCCTCCTATCTCGCCATATTAAAAGGCATTGCACATGTGTACACAACAAGATGTTAAACACACGTCCATTTCTGATGAAATAAACATTTTGTAACTGTTGTTGGGGGGGGGGGCACAAACAGGAAACACTAGATATATCTAACTTTATGCAAGAAAACCCAAACAAACTAAAAAACTAAATCCCGACAACTGAGAAAACAAAGAAAGATTACTAAAATAACCAACTTAAAATATATATTGCCAGAGAATTACATTCCATGTAAAGCAATCTAACTTATGTTTTGTTTTGGATAAACAAACAATCTGACCTTCATAAAGTATTATTGAGACATTACGTTTTCATATGTATTAGACATTTAGATAGAAAGTTCATTTGTGACCTTGCACACAGCAGTTAACAAAAAATCTTACCTCTGAGTTCATTTCATAGCTGTTCTGGAGCTTTCAATCATATCGCATGGCCTTCATCAGCAGACAAAAGCTGCCTGTTGTGTTTTCTTTGAGGACTGCGGAGATGAAAATGCATCATTGGTCTTTACGTTGGGAATAAAAACATTGGTGCAGCAAGTTTTAGCATCATTTTACTTCTTAACCTTAACTGAGCAAACTTTGTTGATTCATTATGTGGACATTACATCTGTGTTATCTGCTGAAATCATGTGTGAGCACCATAATTGTTTTTTACATGATCTTCACCACATAAGTCTTGCACTTTTTTATGAGGATCATTATGGCATAATTACTTTTTCATCATCACCACAAAACACTTGCTGCTCTCATCTACATGCAGATCTGTCCTGCTATAACCATACTCACCCCTCTGTCATCTGACACTAATACAGCTGGATGCAGCAGTAATTACAGCTTTTAAATCTGCTGTTTACATGCCTGAGAAGAAGCAGGGGGGAATAATTGAAGGATTTAAGTCATTAAAATGTCAACATGCCAAGCAAAGGAAAAAAGAGAAGCAAAGCAATGACAGAACGAGAGGATAAATGATGATGGAGGTGACTATGTTGTATGTTAATGTGACTTACAGATGACCTGTCCCATTCAGCCCGTAGATTTCTTAAACAAAGGAAAGCACAGAGAGTTAACTCGAGTTTAAATCATTCATCTGCGTGGAAGTGGTGCTGTGTTTACTCTGCATCCGCCAGCTGCATTGGAGTGAAATAGTTCTGCAAAGGCCCAATTTATCGACCATCGTGACACCGCTGTCAAACAAAGTACTCTTTGATAAACAGCAATAACATATGAGCCTTAGTGAAAACAAGAGGGTTACTCACTCATAATCAACCTGGTCCACATTTCATTCACTGGGCTGCTCATCATTCAATTCTGCAGGAAAGTGCTCTTTCAATAACTGCCTAAATATCAGCCCCTTTTAGTTTGTGCCCACTTGCTTTTATCTGTATTAGTGGCATGGCTCTATGGATGGCAGTGTTTTTCCATTGAATGGTGTCCTTCTTAGCTGAGCTGTAACAGTAGATAGCTCAGTTGTGCTGGGTGAGCTAGCTGTGGGTGCACTTAACTTCATAATAAATTTTAAAATTAGCTCACAAATTGTTAGTTCAGTTCACAATGTCTGTTTAGCATATTTTAAAAAACTAAATACTGTGGAGTTCAATATATTTACACATAGTATTCAGAGCATTTATATTCTACTTGTTTGAATATGCGTGTTAAACTTAGACACATGCACATAGGCTACATGTGGTGGGGCTGCACAGATTTAGTAGTAATAGTTAAGAGTTTTCATAAACAAACAATACTGGCACAGAAAACATGTAGGAGGAAATATAAATTAGCCTTTTCACTATGTAATTTAGCCCTTTGAGAGCTAAACAGATTGTCATGATGCCTTTCAGAAACATTGGTAAAAGGCAATGAGCTACTTATGAAGAAATTACCTAAAAATTAGCAAAACAAATTGTAAAAAAGTACAATAAGATTATACCTTAAAAATAGAAAAAAATAAAATGAAGAAAGTAAAAACAACACAAAACAAACAAGGAAAAAACTCATACAATTAACACTGATAATAATTCTTTAAAATAATTTTACATATATAATTAGAAATATATATTTTTGGACACTGTCCCCTAGCATCTTTAAAAAATATTTTCTAAATCTTCTAATTTCTAGCAATTTGCAGAACATTTCTATCTAAGTTGCTCATAGCCCTTTTTTCTCGTGTTTTCAAATCAAATTAAACCAATTTGTTATGTTTTTTAAGTTTTAAATACTTGCAAAGGTATCTGAACGCAGCACAAGAAAAATTATGTTGATCCATGTTTCGAAGGGTTAAAGGGATGCATGTATGACACAGTATAGACCACTATGACAGTGTACCATGTAGCATCATTTTAACACAGTGCCATCTCTGCAGCTTCCACCACAGAGCGAGTCTAAAAAGGAATACAAAGTAGTGAGCTGCATATAATCCCATGAGCTGCATGAATGCCAGCGCAGATTAAATGTATTGCTACTGCACATCAAAGGTTTTTTCAAACGTTAGTCTTGAATATGTTCATGTTTTCTTGAAATAGAGCTGTGTCCCAGTGGTGTTTATCATCCTAATCAAGCACATTAACCGTGGAGTGCACTGCCAACAGATGAGACTAAATCTTTTATCACATGTAAATTCTAGTTGGCAGGAGATTAGTTGATCCTTAATGCTGTTGAAGTTTTCTTCACTGAGTCTTTGATATCGCTGATGATGCTGAAGATGTCAGTTATCTGTTTCACATCTCGTCTCTGATCACCACCACTGAGAGGAGATTTGAATGAATCAAACAGGGGATCACTGATCTAAGGCAGCTGAATCATCTCGGGCGTCTTGAGTGTTTAAACGGGCAGAGAGGCTAAGTGGCTCTTCACAGAGATTCACTCTGACATCCTCTGCTCCTGGATGCTTCGCAGCTCTTCTCTCATCTCTGGTCTGCACAGTGTTAACAGCCATCAGAAATGTCAGTACAGACGGATGTGTATCCTCCCACACTACAGTTTGAAGGAGAAAATGCGAAAGATGTAAATGTATGTAAATGGTCCTCGATGCTGCGTGTAAGCTACATTTAACAAAGAAACAAGAGCTGTGTGTGTGTTGTTTTTTTTTTTTTTAAGAATCCTGCTACAACAAAAGTGAATTCCTTTTTATTCTATTGTGGCGGCACGTCAGCTTTCTGTCCTTCAAACATGTGAATATAACAATTGGACCAAAAGCGTAATGCATCCTGTTAACATTCATTCCTGTGGTGAATCATCTGTAAAGCAAAAAAAAAAACCCCTCCTCCTACAAAGAAGAACATGATCTTTAGAAAAAAACAAAGTTTTTTTATTTTCGTCAAACAGGATTTTGTTCATAACCAAACAACCAGAATTATGGGTAAAATCCAGATATTTCTATGGCATGTCACTCACACTCACAACATCACTGCTATTCACCAACACTACAGTTACACTGAACACACTTCAACCAGTGTCAGAGACTCACTGCTGTCCCTAAAAATCTCACTCCTTAACTGTCATTATTTTGCTTTTTTTCTTACTGTCAACAAATCCCATGAAAAGACCAAATTCAAAAACTTCATCATCAGTATCTGAGTTGAGTTATCAATATATAGTTTTATTTATTTATTTTTTAAAAAAGTCTCACCAATTTCCTAAATTAGCTGCTCACTGTAGATTTGAGCAAACAAACTCAAATAGGAGTAAACAATGCATTTGTTTGGGACTATTTTCAGCAGCGGATTAATACACAATTAGTAGCCCAGAGAGTATTAACAGGTTGAGATTGAATTTGGGGTTGATACTAAATTAATTTCAGTGTGTATTTGTAAAGTTTTTGGACAATATACTTACATATAGGCTTTGGCGACAGAAAATACCTTTTTGAGTGGGGACAATTCAGTGTTTTAGTGTCATTGAGGGATTTGAAGACAAGAAGGACACCTCAGGATATCATCATCATTATTAAGGCCCGGTCTCATCAGTGTTTAAGATGGCAAAATTCACGCTGAAGTTAATTCACCTGTGACAAATTGCCAGGGTCGGTGGATTTGCTCATAAAGGCAAAGTCCCTGAATCCAGGAGAATTTTTCCCATCAAGTTCAACTGTGGTGAACGTTGACCTGCAAGTTTGCACTGCAGTCCAGGAGTATCTTTGAGGGAATGGACAGACAGTGAAACCACAGTGGGGGGAACTGTTGCATCTTAGCTGTGTTGCACCCTCCAGTTTTATCATTTTAGTGGTATGAAGCATGATGGTAACATTAGATGAGGCTGGCAGAGAATACTGGCTGACAGTAGACGGCATTGCTTATCAGAGTTTAAATAATCCAACTTGGGCAATCTGGATAATTACTGGACATAAATAGAATAACTACATAAAAAATAAATATGAAATAATTTAATTTATAATTTACTTTATCAAGTTTGAGTAAAAATATGTCATGCATGTTTTGTTTTACTGACTGTTAAGTTTGTTTTTTCTGTGATGTCCAGAAGGTGTTGCCTGTTGGCTGTCTGCTGTCTGCCTGACTCCAATAAACGCTCGTTACATAGAAAATAGAAATAAGCTCTGTGAGCTGTTGTGACAAACTAGCGTAAGCAGGTTTCCAACTGGCTAGCATGTTAGTGGCCATTAATTTACCCATTAGGCATGTAAGTATTTAAATTTTAAATGTAAGAGAAACTAAAAATGTTTAGAATACCAAAGCGAATGTAAAACTGTATTTTTTTGTTCTGTCGCTTGAAAATGGCTTGACAAAACAAAACAAAAAAAGTTCACAGTGCCTCTACGCTGAGGCTGAAGGTCAAACATCTGTTTCTTTGCTTGTTTGCACGCATCACTGCACACATCTGTGACTTGCTGTTAACGATCTCAGTGGAAGCTGTCTGAAAAATTCAGATGTTCCTCTCTGGATCTTGACACACTTTATTTTGCTGTATTCTTATGCAGCATCCTCCAGCTGCGCTCAGTCGGCAAGATTATGTGGCTGTCAAGGTTACCTGTTGAGCTCCTCTCTGCAATCAAGTGCTACACTGCAGTCACTCCGCTGCAGGATGCAGGACAGTCACTGCTGCTTCTTCCTCTTCCTCACCAAAGAATGAACTCTCTGGAATCAAGGATGTGGCAAAGACAACAATGTGTGGCTTCAGCTGTTGTGAGGTAGGGAACAAAGGAAAACACAAACAAAGAGATGAATAATGCACTTTGAAGTTTTTGCAACTTTTGTCATTAAAATCCCATCTGCGCTTTGAGGTCCTGCAGAGAGACAGTGGTGTATGTTTGAAAAACAGCTGCTGTCGATCGTCTTTCTGCGTCTCACCCTCCCTCTATCAGCAGCACTCTTGACACATGGGTTGAATTAACACATGGGGGGGATTTGCTTCATTCTCAAGTGTTAATATCAGCCTGTTTTCATTATATTCATGTCTGCTTGACAGTATCTTTCGGATTATCTCTCTGCCTCACTCTGATCATCTCTCTGCTCTGACGAGTCACACACAATCCACCTGTCAGACCGAAGCAGATTAGCATTTCAAAAACACATTAACTGTCTCTGCGTGCAGTGAACGAGGTGACAGACAGCCGCAGTGTTAGAGAGTCGACGCTGCTGTCAGTGTTAAAAGCTTTACTCTTCAGAGACATTTAGAGAGCTGAGAGGGGACGCTCCCAGCAGGCGGCATACAGCAGGAATGAGAAAACTTTTACAGTAGAGTGAACAACCTGTAAAAGCCTTTTCATGAAGCCTGCAAACTATGGAAAACTAGAGACCTTCTCATGGATCCATTTTTGTTCTCTGCTTTTGTTGTGCTTTCATGTTACAATGGAAAGAACAGACAAGACGGAAAAAAAAGACGTATGAGGAAAGAAAACAAAGAAAGGGGTAAAAATAAAGTGGAAATAAATCCCTACTGTATAAAGTCTCCAAGTCTCTTGACCGGTCGCTGCCAGATTGCAGTGCACCATTTCTCAAACAGTACAAGGGCTCGTGGCAGTGATTGGAGTGTTTGACTTTGAAGACGCCACTTCTTAACACCAAAATTCGTTGGTAGCACGACATTGCTGGAGGAAAATCACTCATAAAAATGTTTAATTCATGTGCTTTCTGGAGTCAGAAAATCAAACAACGTCCTGGTATTTGGTGGATGTTTGCAGGCTGCAAGGACTCAAACAATGTTTACATAGTTTTGCTCAGGTTACCCTTAAATAGGGCTTTGAGGCTCCACAGCTCTGCACACAACAAAAAGCCATCACACGCCAACAAACCACCAAACACCAGCTCTTATAGAAGTGCTCTTCCTGAGGGCCTCATTAAGGGGTCATACATCTCCAGTTCCAATTCAGCAAACATCCATTCATTATCCTCGCAGAAACGTGCACCAGCCACCAACGGCTCCAGTCACGATTCCATGCACCCTGACTCACTTACATAAAGTTGTTTGATTAATCTAAATCATTAAAACAAAAATCACAACGCAGTAATTGCAACCTTTCAATATGACAGTGACACTAGTTAGCTGTAGACATCACTTCCACATTTACATTTTTGAATATTTACAACACCTTATAAGTCCAGCACTGTAGCCTGTTTGTATCAGTATATACACTATATACAATAAAAGACAAAACTGTGTGAATTGTTCCTTTTTTTTGCTTTCCATATTCTGTGGAGCCTCCAGCGAAGTCTCTGAGTGGCTCTGAGTGCAGCGTTATGTCCTGAGGCATGGCAGGACTCGTCTCTAAAACCATCAGTTCATCAGGTCATCAGGCCTCCAATTAAATGAAATACTCTTTTGGGTTTTCAGTGGAGACGCTCTGGGAGTCAGTCTGGTTGTTGAAAGGGAAATCTGGGCTGTCCTCCTGTTTGACTCCCTTCACTTCCTGGTTTCGATATGTTTCTTTTCTCCGGTAGAGGAATCTGGCAGTTATTGCGAGGCTGGTCACAATCACAAAGATCACCACCGCTATGACACCTGCAAGGTAGAGGATATTAACTCTGACATATCCAGACATACTGGCAAAAATATATCTGTTTGATTTTTTTTTACCGAGAGTAAGATGAGAAGATTGATACAAGTTTTAGCACAGCTGGCTCTGTGATGTGTTTGGCTTGGCTTAGCACAAATACCGGAAGCACTGGGAACATACTGGCCAAAATCCATAAAAAAACAAGCAAACAAAAAAAAACTTTGTACATAAAAAACAACAAATTATGATTTAGCCTACAGTTAGCTTAGACTCTGACATCTTTTCTTGAATAGCAGCAGGTGGACACAGTGACTGTACCCCATCCCAAGAAGGTGCAGACTTTTCACACATTTTTTAAAGTGTGTTGAATTTGAAGGGATATATTGGCAGAAGTAGAATATTTTAAGTACGTTTCTTCTAGTGTATAATCACCTGGAAACAAGAATCATTGTGGTTTTGAAACCAAAGTATGAACCTGAAAAATAAGCATATCAGGTCCCCTTTAAAGTACCACTTAAATATTGTTACATTAATAATGTAAAAATGATGCAATAATATAATAACACAGTACAACACAATGCATTATGAGTATTTTTACTTTTAGAATTTTAAGTACATTTGAAATCTGGGACTTTTGCTTTTAATTAAATACTTTTACAGTGTGGAATGACTACTTTTACACAACTAAATAACTCTATACTTTCACCGCTGCTGACAACCAGCTGAGCAGAGTATATATTATAATATTATAACTCAGCTGTGACATTTTAATGTGTGTTCTGAATCCTGAATCCTTGAAAGACTGCTGCTTGCTAACTGAGACGCTGACGTTCTGTGGAATAAATCTATCTTGTGGACTTTGGTCACAGAGCTTTGTGAAACTGCTGTGATGATTTCTGCCCATCTCTGCCTCCCCTGGGTGTGTGAACTCTTTTTGCCTGCAGTCTCGTTTGTTCTACTAATCTAAACTTCAATGCACAGTGAACAGAATTTAAAATATTTGGACTCTTCTGTTCAGCACATTTCATTTCCCAGAGAAAGTTTCATTTAATTGCAATTCAAAAATTGCAGCTAAAATCAGTTTCAAACTATATTACTTTGGTTTGCATTTGAAGATAACAGTGCAGAAGTTTCTCCATCAGCATTTCAGCTGGGGTTTAATTAGTTCAGCCGTCCTTTGTGCACTGAGACACAGAGTCACAGAGATTGATGGCCACTTTTCAAGAACTTTTTCTCTAAACGCTTATAGGAACTAATCAGTCTTCACTCTGAATCAATCTGGCTGAAACATTTTACTTTTGAATTATTTTTTTTTTGCCCATTACATCACCTTTTTCGCAGAATATCACTCATCAGTAAAATATTGTGTGTAACCTCTGACTGATTGATAAAAGAAGTTCAGCACAACCCATCCCCCGAAAAAAAACAAAACAACCCATAGTGAAACAGTTCAGTACCTCCGATCAGAGCCGAGTCAGTCCTGATGGCATTGACTAAAGGTTGACCTGAGCCCACTGTACCAGACTGGTCTACAGCAGAGAAAGAGAGGTAGAAGAAATGAAAGGCAAGAGGAAAAAAGAGGGAAATAGACAAAAGGTGAAATTGAAAACCCCCAGGAAAAATACCAGAAAAGCAGAGATGTTTTAAAGAAGATCCGGAGAGAAGTTATAATGAGTATATAAGAGCATAAAATAAACAGGTCAGAATCGAAAAAGAGACAAGGTGAGACATTCAGAGACAACATCACAGTATCATCATTCAGAGCAGACAAGGGATACAGCAGCAGCTCTCCAAAGGACTCTATTAAAGCAACATGAAGCTGGATGAAAACGAGACCAGAGGAAACTCCCCTCTGTGGTCCAAATTAATTATCTCATCAAGCACATTGTCATGAGTCTCCTCAACAAGGTGTACATACTTAATTAGCCTATTACACTGTTTGAAATAGCAGCTCCTACCAAGAATAGATACGAACACAGAAACAAAGAGAGAAAATAGCATGCATTCACAGATTTCTGGGCATACGTCATTGTCAGCGGCACAGTTCAACATCTTTTTTATGTTTGCAGTCTTTTAGCCAGCACTACTATCACATTTACCAAAACACAATATCAACTAGAATTACTGCCTCACGGTTGTATGCAGTTACAGTTTATATCCATGTCTGTGAAAATAATAATGCTTCACAGACCCCCCCCGGCAGCACAGATCTATACAATCAGCACAGTGTCATGGTGGCCACCCAAGATAAGTGCCAACGATTTAGTATCTGACCAAATGTCTCCTCTTCTGTTCTAAGATATGGCATTGAGTAATGGCCAGTTTTTTTTTTTTTTTGCAGAACATTATGATGTAAAATAAAGGTTGACTTTTCCATATCAAATGTCATCACTTTATATTTTTTTCCTATTAGACATTTGTGTGAAATTTTGTGATAATTAACCAAGGAATTCTGAAGTTCTGAACAAAAACATTTTCTGTGAGATTACAATGACCCTTGATACGGAAGCCCTAAAAGGACATGTTTCTATACTTTTGATTTTCTCAGTTTTCTCATGACAACGACCTATTTCCGGTTGTTTTCTCGTGATAACGACTTATTTTTCTCGTAATCTCGGGAAGACAAAACTGTTTTTTTCGTGATAACGGATTAATTTATCTCAGTTTCTTGACAAAATGGGCTTTATTTTCCCGAGATAACAAGATAAATTAATCCGTAGACAATTTTCTGGTGATTAAGAAAACAAAACATCATGCTGGTCACTGCGATAAGCAAGAGGAGGACATGATAATGAGGTAAGTTAAGTATATTTTTGCTTGTTTGGTGCTTTTGTAACTCTGATGATGCTACTTATGATTACCAGCCTGATGTTTTGTTTCCTTAAATCTGCAGTTGGTAACATTGAGAAGAGAGAGAATTTGAAAGAGTACAGCCTGCAGGCCCCTCTTCCTCCCTCTATGCGTCACCTGAGCCCCTCCTCACCGCCTCTGCAGACTCGTAACTACGGCAACCGATGCGGCCCCTGACACGACATGGCGAACGCACCAGTGAGAATGAAATACAAACAATAAAGGCAGAAATAGCGTGTTTTAATATAACTGTTGCTGACTGGATTTTAGCCAGAGATGTGGTCTTCATTACATTACCTGCGTATTTATAAACAAGCAGTCTGTGTGATGCTGGTGTCATGCAAAAAATTGTTCGTCTCCCAGAAACTGATTGCCATGGCGTGTGGCGGCCTGTTAAAGCTGTATCGCCCAGTATTCATGTCTTCAGCTGCTCTCAAATGGATTAAACAGTCATAGCATGTAAATGCATATAACTTTATGTCCGTGGTAAGAGCATAGGTATGTTTTTGTGAAACTTTAATGTTTCTTAAAACCCAATGTTCACGTTTGCCATTTATAGTTCCATAAGGCATGACATTTATGCGTTTATAGACAATATTGTTGTTTCTGTTGTTTATATGTGTTTAATGTCTAAAATCTTGTTTACATGTGGAAAGTGGTCTATCATACTGGGATGGGAAATGTAAAAATAAAGGTATTATCTGCTATTATCCTTATGAGCCTGCATTATATTACCCGCTCTGTACTCAAGATTATAACCACTTCAGCCCTTGTTACCTCCTTTGACCTGTTGAAATATCTTTAAAGAGCCAATACAACACATAAGAGCCTGCCAAAAAGTGATTGCAGCTCCTATATTGTCACTTAAAGGTTGCCTTAAAATGACCTGATTTCATTCATAGTGATATGTTTGACTGATTATAGCTCACCCAGTCATTTTTACCACTGTAAATACCTTTAAAGGGCCAATGCAATGCATAAAATGCAATTTCTTACATGTCAAAAAGTGATTGCAGCTGCTATCTTGTCACTGAAAAATTGTTTCTGCCTCATTCACTCACTTGATTGCATTCATAATGAATATATTTGACAGACTGTAGTACACCCTGTCCTTTTTTTACTAGTTGAAATATCTTTAAAGACCAATGCAACAAATACAATGCCATTTTCAACTTACCAAAAAGGGATTGCAGCTGTTATCTTACCACAGAAAGGTTGTCTTTGGACTCAACAATTAGATTGTTGAGTCCAAATGGACATTTCAGCCAGATCTGACGAAATCCCCTTCCCTTGAGATATCATGTTCACCAGAAAAGGATGGGCAGAGGTACAACCAGAAATTACGCCTCCAGCCTATTGCCAGCATGGAGGCATACAAAAGGGTAAGCAATAAAAAGGGTTTTAGGGGAAAGAAAAGAGCAGTGACATTTAAAATGAGAAGACAAAAACATCCTCTGAATAACCTTTTTTTTTCAACTCTCATCTGCATTCAACAACCACAGCTGATTCATAAAGCATATGGCTTGTAGATTCTCTTCATTCATTTGTTCACTGTGAAGTTAAAAATTCAGGCTTTTTTTAAAAAAACAACCTCATGGAGCAAAAGTCCTTGTTGTGCCCAGCCAACCCACCCCCATCCTCCACCCTCTGTGCATTCTGTATGAAAGCACCCTGTCGCCTCCAAGCTGCAGTAAACACAGTAGGCTTGGGCGGTATCAGCAGTCCCCTGCTTAGCCTGGTTGGCAATCCAGCCTTGTTTATGACCTGGAGGGCAAGAATCGGCCTGCCACAGACAGCAGTCCAACAAACTGTTGTCAAACCAACACAAACCACTGCATTAGCAATAGAAATGAGTACATGAAAAGTCAACTGGAAGAAAGACTGGTTATTGGATCCATGTACTGTGGTGGAGACATGGGAAGAAGATGGTGAAGAATCCCAGAACAAGGACTCTTTTTCATCACTCTCCCTGATGCAGCAGTCACCAAAGGACAAATTTTCAATTTCTGCAAGCTTTTAAACCCCAAACCCATCTCCTGTCACACAATAGAACCTAAAGAAATTACTGTGTTAAATAAAAACATCTTACAAACCTGACTGCTCCCCTCCTACCTGACAGGTGGGGTGTATTCTCTGCTGCATAGGGATTGGCTGAAGCTGAGGAGCCGCAGTTGGACTGGACTAAAGGTCCGTTAATGATGACAGGGCTGGTGTCCGGGTGGAGCAGAGCAGCTTTCAGAGGGCTGATGGAGTTAAAGTGAACCACCGAGAGACAACCTGCGAAACCGAGAGACGCCAACCTGGCCAGGTCTGGATCCAAGTCATCGGACTCTACGGAGAGAAAAATGAGAAACTTAAAATAATAATTCCTGACAAGATTTCTTAAATTAAAATATGATTTATTTTCGCCACATGCTCTTGAAGAGGAAATCCTTTTCTTGAGACAAAAGTATTTCTAAATTGTTTCCTAAACTCAATTTGTTTCATTTATCTCTAAAATTATTATTTTGACTTTTTGGGAAACACACTTGTTTGCTTTCTTGTCATGAGGTAGATGAAAAGATTAATGCCACTTCTTCAGCTTAGCTTGGCACAAAGCCAAGGGCAAACAGCTAGCCTCTATGTCCAGTGGTAACAAAATGCATCTACCAGCAGCTCTGAAGCTCAGTAATTAAGATCTTATAACTTGTTTTATCTGCTAAAACGTGGTTTTACAGGAGCCGATTGGAGCTACATTTACCATACAAACAAGAGATTGGTATAAATCTTCTTATCTAAATCTTGGCATGAAATCAAATAAGCATATGTAACAAAATGCCAAACTATTCCTGTAATATAAGAGCAGAGACCTGCTATATTCTTTGAGATACCAACTCTCATTTCTTGATTAAAAAAAGGAAGGACATTTTAAATGCTCAGTGTGAAATTAAACTTTGGGATGGGTGTGTGTTTTTGCAGTGTAGTTTTCAGAGCAGGGGTTAACTAACTGGAACCCTTGTGTTAAAGAGAGAGCTTGGGAATAAAGCTGCACTAGTGATTGAACTTTTAACCTTTTGTTTAGAGGCTACACGCTCAATAAGAATCACAACGCACACTGACAGGTTCATTGACTCGGTCTCACATTCCCCCGTTATCAGAGCAGGACAATGGTGGCAGCACATTGACTCTAATGATTGGCACACACAAACATCACCTCATTGCAGCAGACACAGTGTCAGTGATTCAGCATCCAGTCTGCATCTGTCATCCCCCAAGACAGATGTGCACTCTCACCTCTATCTGTTCACTGTATTGACTTAAATCCCTTCATCATTCACCTCAGCTCCTTCACAACAGTGTAAACAGCAGCTGCGGAGGCCGACATTACCGCTGTAAGCAGCTGCATCAGTGTCTGCTCAGATGACTGAGAGGTGACGCTGTTTTTCACCAGGACACATCTGCATGTTGATGAGAGCAGCAGGAAACATTACTGCAGCCTGTAAGCTCCTCTCAGCTGATACACTCTTCACTCCGTCACCTCCCTCCCCCTCTCTGTCTCCCTGTATTCCTTCCGGGTCCATTAGTTAGGCTGATGGATGACAGGGTTGACAGGAAACGACAGAAAAATCCACTTTCCTGCTGCTTTTCTGAACCCGTTCTGACTCTCTGCCTCTTCTGGTGTGACATAGGGGAGGACTGGACACATACTGACATGACGGGGTTAAAAAACACTCTGCTGATTTACAATATACTGGAGATTTACATCCAAACAGACAAAAGATCTCAGAGAAGTAATATTAGTTTCTCCAAAAGATATTTTGTGTGCATGTTTGCTATGACTCATGGATTTTGTATTATTGTACATATATTAGTTTTGAATCATTTTACAATAGATTTGGACAGATAAAGACAGATATCAACATTGTGAAATTAAGTTGCCAATGAAAATTTTCTTCTTATCATTTCCATATCCAAAAAATGCAAATAATTACATTTTTCAGCACTGGTAGAGTTGAAATACCAGAAAATAAATAAATAAACAATACCCAAATAACACATATTCATGCATACATATGTGCAAGTCAATCATAATCTTCTAAAACATTAATTAGTGAAAAAATAAACCTCCTTTTTTTATTTAGAGTGCCACAAGACACAAACACATTGCATTGCTAAAGGGCTACTTGAATTTAAATTTTGAATTTTAAACTAAAATTAGTGCCTTGCAATTGCCTGCCTCTGTGAATCAGTCAGGATGCAGTTACAGTTTACACCCATGTCTGTCCAGACTCATGTAGCCATGACAGTAGACAATGCTTTCAGGATGAACACCACAGATTAGTGTCACCAATTCAGTATCTGACCAAATGTCACCCCTTCTGTTCCCGAGTTATGAGGTTGACTAATGGCCAGACAACATTATGATGTCACAGTGAAGTGGACCTTGGACCTTTTGATTGTATAATCACTTAATCGTTTTATTGTATTTTTGTGAAATTTTGTCACAATTTGTGACCACCAAAATCTCATCAGTAAATTATGGATGTTTGTGCCAAGCTTGAGGGAATCCCTTCAAGCCCCTTTTTAGAGATTGTGTTTACAAGAAGAAAATGGACACGAGGTCACAGTGACCCTGACTTTTGACCACCAAACTGTTATCAGTTCATCCTTGAGTCCAAGTGGACGTTTGTGCCAAATTTGATGAAATTCCCTCAAGGTATTCTTAAAATACTGTGTTCATGAAAATGAGATGGAACGGGTCACACTGACCTTGACCATTGACCACCAAAATCTACTTAGTTTATTGTTTGAGTACAAGGATGTTGGATGTTTTTGCCAGAGATTCCTTCAAGGTGTTCTTAAGATACTATGTTTATGAGAATGGGACAGACAGACATCCCTAAAACATAATGCCTCTGGCCACGGCTTTTGCTGACACAAAGGCATAAAAATTCTCACAGATCTTAAACATAACACTTCTAAATAAATCTTATTTCAGTGCAAAATTAATCATTTTATTAAAGTCATTTTTTGGTTTTGGCTAATGCATGCCTCTGATGAAAATATGTGTAATTGCCAGTGCGTTTCCTGTTAAACTAGGCATGCGGTTGCTGTGTCACCGACTTATCAGAGAGCAGTGACTGCAGCCTGCAGCCTCTCGTGTTATTAACATCTTATATCTCAGTCCGTCTCTGATGGAGCCGCTCAAAGTAAACATGAATAAGTCATGACGGAACCAATTACTGTCTCACCCCAAGTCTGTTACAGGTCCCTGTCCGGATCAGTGAGGATGTGGTTTAACCCTGCCAGAGGGTGAGGTCTTTTTATTGGCTTAAAGACTGCGCAAGTGAGTTACAGGAAAGTAAACTCCTGGTTTAACTCGACCCACTCATTTACTGACGCTAAACATATCCGTACTTGCTGAAGCTTCTACCTGTCTAACATGTTTTTCTCTTTTTATCTCTCTTGGTAATGATGGAAAGTGAAAGGAGCTGCACATGATATCCACAACAACTAATCAATTATGCATCAAACTCTTCCACATTTGTTTTGACAGCTAACTTGAAACCAGCACAGATTCCGCATAATTGGAGACTATGCACAAAGTTGGAAGCAAACAAGTATTATTTAACAAGATTTCTATCTTGGTCTGCATTATTACTTTGCATTATTGATCTATCTTATTTTCACAAATTGAAAATTTTGAACAGTGATATATTACTGGATTTATTTCACTTCAACTTGAAAACAATGTTACTGTATAGTGTTTAATGAGTAAAAACAATAAAAAGGCTGATGCACTGAATTACCAGTTTAAAATCAATGATTCTGTACTTCGAAAGTAAGTAACAATTAACTAATTCTGCACTTCAGACAATTCTGAGATCAAGTGTCAGACCTCAATCTAGAAAAAGTGCAATGGACTCAAAGTCATTGTTTAATCTTGTAAACCTAGGGCATATCCATCCACTCCGATTTTATGATGAAGCAGCTGTGCGACATCACAGAATGGTGGAAGCACCCGTGGAAGTATACATTGGTAAACCATTAACAAACAGGGAACATTCATTTCATTAATTACCATATAGTAATAGTATAGTGGCATCTCTCAGCAAAAGTTATTCAAAAACTTTGAAACTGACACAAAATGTGAAAACATTAAGAAATATACATTTACTGAGTTTTGCCGACATGCTGTAAAATAAAATGTATCTGTTTAATTTATATACACAAGGAGGCTGCACTGCTGAGAATTCAATTGTATGTATTCTTGCCAGAGAAACATCAAGTTGACACAGTCCACAAAGTTTTTTTGTTGATGTTTGGCGTCCTGCACGTGGAACACTTGGAGGACCAAAACTGTAAATTTCAACTGGGAAATTCAAACCTCCAAATTTGACTGGAAGGCAGCATTACACATGCCGACATGTCTGCTTTAACCATTGAGTGTGTGCAAGGCCTATTGGCAACAACACACTTTGGCTCCCATGTTTGCTATCTTGTGTTTTGTAACTAGCTAACCTGATAATATCTAGCCATCCACAGGCAAGAAACACATGCTTTTTTTGAACAAAATAATGTTTCAACTAGATATTTTATCTTTTTCTGTCTTTTGTAGCAGCTACCAGCGTGATCTAATTTAAATAAATAATAAAATATATGACCTCCTGATCTGTCCGGACTCAGGAAAGAATGCTAACATTCACCCTGAAGTAGTTTTGACATTTTGCTTCAGACTACCTCTTCAGATAACTTCAGATAACTAACCAGGTCACCTCACATCACATGCATCCTATCTTCTTTGCATTGGCTTGCTATCAACTCCAAGATTCATTTAAAGATTCTTCTTTTCACATAAAGAGCCTTGCGTGGTCAGAAAACAGTGTACATCTCTGACCATATCACCAGTAGGTCAAAACTGGGCTTATTGGTTGTTCCTCACACTTAATTAAAAGAAAAGGTGAACAAGCTCCTGAAGTGCAGCCTCCAATACTGTAAACACTCTTGTAAATGTGTGTATTTTTAAGGTATGTTGTTGAATATGTTTTATTTATTTTTACAGTTTTTTTTCCTCCTATTTTTTTAACAATTTTATTCCTGTGAGGTACTCAACTGTCTGTGAGATGAGGGAAAACATCTTAAAAAGCTGCTATTAAAATGCAAGTGTAAGTCTGAGCGCTCTCAGACTAAAAGGGCCTTGTCTCCACTTTTACTGCTATTCACTTACCTTGCACTCTTCCCAAAACCAGCGACTTAATGGCGTTGAATTCTCGGTCAGATGTTAGGTTGAATTCCTCTTTGGCATTTTGGTCAATCTGAAAGAGAATAATTATTTTCTAAATTTACTGTAAAAATGACTATTTTTGGTGACTCCTAGCAGCAGATAACTTACATGCAAAGACAAAATTTTACTTCAGGAGGACAGAATAAAAGATGGGAAGTGTTCAACCTGTGGGGAGCCAACATGTGCTGCAAAAACATTAGGATTATTATTATTATATATATAATAATATATATAAATATATTATTATTTTTTTAGAGGCCAAAACACACCTAATGTTGTATAAATCCATTGTAAATAGATGATGAGATCTTTCTCCAGACTTAACTGTCACCTTATACCTTTAAAGTAAAGATTTAATGATCCAATATCATGGAAACTGATAACATGAGTTGCAACTCATATTACAATGGAGCCTGATCACAGTGAGGCACAGAAAGGCTGCACCGATGCCAGAAGAGGTCACCTTGTATTACATCTCAGGGTGCTGATAATTATACAGACTTTCAGGCTGCTGGCTCCTGCTTAGATGAAGTTAACCTCATACATCATCTGAGGCTGTTGTTAACAAGATAAGACATTCAGTAGATCCAGATATGATTACAATGCTTCATATTTCATCTGAATCTCCTCTAATGTGTAGTTTGTCCCTGCTGTCCTACCATAGCTGCATCCAGGACAGTAAAGTGCTGACGGGGGCTTTATCATACAGATGAATATCACAATACTGTACCATAGTACACTACACACAAGAAGAAGATGAGACTGCCTGTGTGTGCTTCTGTGCGTGCGTCTTTGTTTTTGTCCTTGAGATTGGAGCCTCATTTGGCAATTATGAAAAAAGGTTAAGCAGTAAAACAGCAGCAGCTGTTATTTTACAACACTTGCAGTCCACTTACACAGTGTTTGACTTTGTGTGAGTAAGGCGAAAGAAAACAGATTTGAAGGCCAAAAAGATGTGGCAACACTTTACTTTAACTGTCCCTATTTCGCATTTATAAGCAGTATATAAACATTTCAAGAAGCTCTGTGCAAACTTCAGAGTGTGTGGGTTGTCTGGACATAATTGTCAACATGTAGGTGGCTGAGCCAGCAGCTAATAGTCAGTGGTGCTTCTACCACAAACAGCTTTAACCATAAACTGTATATAAAGACGGACAACATGACAGTTCCCCCAAAGAACTTTTCAATCTTAATCGCCCCCTGGTGTCTGTCTGCAGTAAAGGTCATAAAGGCTGCCCCTCCATGTTAGTAATGGGACATAGGCCAAACTAAAAACTCCAAGTACATACCAAATACATTTTTCCAAAAGATGGTTTCTGTCACTGAAGGTAGTGCTGATCACTCTGATGTTTTTTTTAAGTGTTTTTATACGCTCAGTTTTAATGAGTTATTTAATTAAACAAAAAGGGGATCTGATTGACAGCAGTGTGTGCCAATCCGTGCGCTCACATTTAATGGGGCTGCTCACAATTGATCAGGGGTGTTTTGACGGTAACTCCCCCACCACGGGTGTCACTACTGCGCAGACTCCGCCTCACAATGACATCACCATTACAAGGTGGCAATGCCCGTGTCCGGGATATTTTGACCTCACTTAAGCATAGCGGGGGCAAATGGGTGTGCATTGTCCATCTTTATATACACTTATTGCAACACTGCTGACAGAACTAACAGTATTAACCAGGAGGGAACCGGAGGGTGGGTGCTACACTTCTGCTATGACCACCCTGATATCAGTGGTAACTGCCATTTGAGTGCAGTGCAAAGCAATGAGCTAGCCAGTGGGACACACACATGCACTAACTTGCACATGCAGCAGGATCGGCTTACCAAAACAAACCACAGAGGAGCTCATATTAAAACACACAAAAAGAGGGAGCTTTGGCTTTGTCTGTCTTTGGCTTTGTGCTCACTACTCCACTATATCTTTACATAGTAAATACTGGGATGCTGTTATATCAATGCTCTGAATGTTGCACACAGAACCTTTAATGAACAGCTTATAACATTCAATCATGTTGCTGTAAGTAGACGTATGAGTTTATAAATGTTTTTGTCAAGACCTAACTCCGGTGTGCACCTCATGAAGGTGTTGTGGAGGCTGGTGTATAAATAGATAATGAATGACAACACAGTTAAAGAAAGTACAGTAAAATGAAAGATGTATTCCTACAAGAAGTTCTAATTGCTAAGAGTGCTCTTATGTCTGCATACAACTGCATTATAGTGTGTTCAAGCAGGTTATCTTTGCAGACTGCTTATACATGCTAATTACGGGAACCTGAAGCAACGAGGTTTCAGCTAACAGTGGCTGTCAGAGACTTGCAGTTACACTGGTGGTGCAAGCAGATGGACTGATTAAAATTTAAGCACTCTGGTTCAGCCAAACACATGCAAACCAGACATGACTGAAAAATGTCCTTGTAGACAAGGTGTTAGACCATTCTTATGCTAACAGAACACAGTTCTCTTCTGAAAAAGGCCAAAAAGCAGATACATGTCTACAGTCCATCCTACAGTGGAGGGGCAATATAATGATGATTGCATGCATTTGCTGTCCTGCAGTAAGTCATTATTTAAAAACTGAATGAATTGACTGTGACTCATATCAAATAGAGACCACTGAGAATTAACATCCAACTCTACAGCTTTATAGAAAATGTATGTTTATTTTAGCGCACTGTTTCACCTTTATAGCCAAAACAATGTATGGTTGAGTGTCATGGTTCCCACCAGCCACCATGTACAGTACACTGTAATAATATAACTGACTGTTTCCTGAAAATGAGCTCAGACAAACTGAACTCATGCTACCTGTCCTTGCTAAACACAGGGCTGCCAAGTTGCATACACTGCATGTGAGATCTGTGCAATTGACAGTTTTCACACGCTTTCATGCTATACGTCCATTTTTTAATGCAATTAAAAAACTAACAAACAAAATAATCGTATAATTGATAATGATGTGGTGCCAAAAGAGGACACTGACAACACATGGACAGATGGAACAGAACAGCACAGTGCAATAGCAGTACCGTATAAAACACTGTGGTCAAGTGAGCTGTCGTTTGCAGTAATCCGACTCAAATCTTTATTTTGATGCATTTCTATTTGTGCTGTTACGGTACAGAACCCTGGAGTGGTCAAAAAGGCCAAAACAGACAGCAGTAATTGCAGTAATTAATTTTATAGATCATGTATCAAATATGTCTTGTTGAATATGTAATGTCACCAAAGAAGTCTGTATATGAAAAAGAGTTAGTCAGCAAGCACAATGTTTTTCTACTTCAAATGTTCTCTTGAGCTACAGACTTAATTAGGTGGTTTTACCTGCACAGTCACAGAGTCCGTCAGTCTTCTGATGGTAACGGTGTGTAGTTGTCCATTGGCCACGCTCTTCACTCTGCTCCTCAATACCTCAGCATCTCTGCTGCTGTCCAGCTTGTATCTCACCTCCAGCACATCTTCACACACAACACACATCAAATCATGAGGTTACATTTTAAAAGTCACATGTCACATGACATGAAAAGAAACAACCTTCAGAACTATTAAGACTATTAAACTAAAAAATCCTCAGTCTAACATGCTAAGCTCTAGGTGGAGATTTTTTTTCCCCCTGAAAATAACCTTGTCATATCCTGTAAGCTTGTCTTGCAGGGTAAACACATACCTAAATCTTCAAAGATGATTCTGAATATTTTAAAAAAGTGGTTGCTCTATTAATTAAGATTTCTATGTTAAGAGGATAAGGGCTAATTCCCTATCAATAACACCACTAATCTAATTAAATCTAATTCATTTTCCTAGTATTCACAACATTATCAAAGGAGAAGTTTGTCCTTCAAAAGATTTAATTTTATTAAAGTGTAAATACACATAAAAAAATCAGAAATCAAAGCCTCAAAAATACGGCTCACTACCTGACTTTCCAATGAGGGAATGTGAAGGAATAATTAGCAGTTGTAGGAGGACCTCCAGCTACCTGCTGCTGCTCTGATAACACATTTATGCTTTAAGATGCCTTAAGTAGAGAGCTTGTGTTTGGGCTGAGGAGGTAGGAAGAAATGAGCCATCTCAGGGCAAATAAGAGAAAGCTCTCAGGGATTTAATAGGACACTTCAGTTTAAGTGCATTTACCTGACAACTCCACGGTCAGCATGAAACCCTTAATGCCCTGCCGTCCATCAGCTTTCTCTGAGTCATTAACACCAGAAAAAAATCCATTTACAGCTAATCTGGCAGCAAAGTGCCAATTTTATTCAACTACTTGATGCTGAAAATGTAATTTTAAAACAAAGTGCCTCCTACTACTCTTAAAAGCCAAACATAATTATTTTACACAAAAGTTTATAAAACACATCAGCAAGTTTTCTGCTGTTTTATTCAGCGGCACACTGACCTGCCACCCATTAACAGCCCACCAAAATTTTATCCCCTCAGCATCACTAATCAGATCTGAGTGAGAAGACTTTTTTTCCAGCCTGAGACAAAACATAGTAGCCTGCCAGGCTGGATGGATTAAAAAGCAGCAGAGGCTGATGGGCTGAATCCGGAGAGAGGAAAGATCTGACAGATCCTGATCTGGTAGAGCTTCAGAGCACAGCAGAGAATGAGGAGGAGGAGAGAGGAAGGAGGAAGGAAAGCAGGAGAGGTCGATATCAGGAGAAGATGACAGAAATGAGAGGAAGACGGGAGGAGAGGTGAGATGAGAGGGTGGGAGGAGACGCCAACAGAGAAAAGTAATTGAAAAAATTTGAGGGAGGAAGACAGAGAGAGGCAGAAAGGAAACTCTCTTCAATAGACTTGTAATCTCCAAGGTTTGAATAATGTGGATAAAAACAAGGGGAGAGAACAAAAACAGAGAATAAAAGAGAAAACTAGGCAAAGCAAAGAGGAGTAGTTAGAGGTAAGAATGAGATTTGGCGTTGTATTGAAAAGAAACTTGCAGATAAAGAGGATGAGAGACTTCAGTGCAAACATCTTACCCTCAAGTTTGAATACTCTTGTTCAAAACGCATTCAAATAAATGAAACCCATGAAGGAGAAAAAAAAAACTGGGGAGGAGCCCATTAAAAATGAGGAAAATGTACATCAAAAGAACTCCTCAAGCTTCAGCATCTGCCACATAAACAAACTCCTTCAAAATAAAAGCCTCCTCACCGTGCTTGTTGATGAGCAGGGCCAGGTACTCTCTGTAGTAGGAGCTGACGTAGAGCAGCAAAGCGGGACTCTGGTTGGTCCTGAAGCTCAGGGAGATGTTCTCCCCTCTCAGCGTCATGTCCGAGTACATTGAGGACGGCCGGGCGCTGCTGTTCCTACTCAACTCGTACGGCTCCTTGAAGGTGTAGCTGATTGACGTCCCTGACTTGAAGCTGGCCGACACCTCTGGAGGAAGAATATAGTTGATTTATTGCTGATGCGTGAATAATGAATGATATACCCTTTGGAGTTGGGAAAATTGAACTCATACCATGAGGCTTTATTAAATTTCATAATTCCTTCAAAAGGAAGTTCCAGCATTCACCAGGACTTAACAGATAGCAATATCAAATGACAATATTAATAAATATTGTTAACCAATAAAATATATTAGCCTCTTTTTTATCTGTAGTCCTTAGACTCTTGCCATGGGGCAGTTCACCAGTTATTATTATTATTATAATATATATTTATATTTTAAGTTACTTATGTGATTGCTAAAAACCCAGAGTGATGACTTTAAAATGAATTTGAATTTCAAAAGCAACAAATTTCTTTTTTGTCAGATCACATCAATTATTTTACTATTACAATAAATTTTAATTCACTGTATGTCTTACTCCTTTTCAACTAGAAACACCGCTCTGTGATTGTAGACCTTGAACCAGTTAAGTTAAGCATTAAATAATGGCCAGAAAAAAGTTTTTGCAGAATATTAAAATGTCACAGTTTAGTTGACCTTTGGCCTTTTAGGGTATAAAAAGCTATCACTTCATCATTTTATCATATTGTAAATTTGTTTGAAATGTAGTCATAATTAGAGTGTGAACTAGTTATGGTCAAAAACATGAGGTCACAGTGACCCTGACCTGACCACCAACACTCTAATCAATTCATTCTTAAGTCAAAGTAGACGCTTGTGCCAAAGTTGAAAAACTCCCCTCAAGATGTTCTTGAGATATCGTGTACACGAGAACGGGACAGATGGACGGATGGATGGATGTACGGACAGGCGGACAGACAAACGGACAACCTGAAAACATAATGCGTCTGGCCACAGCTATTGCCAGTATGGAGGCATTATAATGTACCCCCTTAGAACTATTTTGGATGCTTAGTGCCCCCTGACCAGCGTAAAACATTTTTGGTAACAACATATAGTGAACAAATATTAACACGAAGGTGACTGAATTTGTTGCAGTTCTTTACTGGAGTGAACAATGGCATTCAAAATAGGATGATTAAAGGTAAAATGTTGTTCACTGAATTTAAATTTACATTTTTCTATTAAACTTTCTGTAGTATAATTGTTTTAGGAATCATTCTTGACTGATATTTTTTAAATTAAACTTTTGTGTTGTTAAATCTCATGTACCTCCTGCAGTACTCCAGAGAATCTCTAGCGGTACCAGAATCTCATTTGAGAAACATTGGTAAAAGTGTTTCAGCTTAATTCAGTACTGGCGAATGTCCAGAGACAGCCTCATGAAGTTTTTAATCCCACATGAACAAAATTCTAACAACATTAACAAAATTCTACTTTTGAAACATTGAAATTTATGGTTTACTGCATTTCACAGGATGTTTTTTACCCAGTAAACGAATGATCAACTTCAAGGGCACAGTACAAAAAATATAATTAGACTCTCCTTACAGAATTTCAAGAGTTTAATTAACTTCAAAGGGAGGCGTCAGAACAACCCTGCATGTCTGATTAGTTAGCAAGAGAATAAAAAGATGTCCTCAAAATATCTGCAAAGAGCTGTCAAAGAAAGAAAAAAAATCCTTAGAACTGTTGAGACCTTGCAGTAATTTTCAAAGAGTAAACAGTAGAACTTTGAAATATTAAACACAGCTAGAGAGTGTCACTGTGACACACAAAGACATAAAAAATGATCCTTCATTCTGACTCAGCATGACGAGGCAGATATCAGTAGATATCAGAATTTAGTGGGAGGACAGACGAGTCGCAGATATGGCTGAACTCACTTCAGTTGCTGAACACATGGAAGGCATAAAGGTCAATGTGATGATGTAGACTCCAACACATCAAACTGAAACTATTGGCAGTAAACCTTTGATGTTGTGTGGTAGCTGAGTATTTCTTGCCAAATATTCAGTGGAGTAAAAAGTTAGCTGAAATAAAACAGATCCTTAACTTTTACACATTAGCATATAAAAACCCACACATGGAGACTTTCAATACTCACAATGTTGTTTGTTTTTCCATATGAGCTAAGAGAATTCATTATACTATGACTGTCCATATGCTCTTTAGAAGTTAGACTTCTGAAGCAGAAGTTCAAAACTGTGCTCAGAAAAAGTTTTGCAAAACTTTACAACCTTAAAGAAGTACAAGCTAACACAAAACATCAACACAGCTTCAACCCTAGCTGCTGAGATACATAATGAGAAAACTACAGCAAAATACAGCAAAAGAGGGAGAGGATGAAGGCATGAAGTGACACCATGCAGCATGCTAATGTAAAATGGACTGACAGACAGTTCTTCTACAGGGATGTTTGGGCAGGTGGCACCCTTGAAGGTTTACTCAACCCAAAATCCAACTTGTAAGTATCAAATACTTTTCCATTTTAAGGCTTTAAAAAGTATGTAGTCTTGTCTTCTAAGGTTGTTTTTGGTCTGCTAAATAAAATCAATAAAATGTCTGAGGAATCTTTCTCAAATCACTCCTGTATCCACCTCTCTGCCGTTCATCCATAAACTCAATCTGTCCACAGGTATATTTCTGTAAAAATATGGCTGAGTGTATACTGTAACCTCTCAGCAGATCTCCATGCAAGACTGTGTTTAGCATCAAGTTGGGACCTGGGAGTGAAAGTTGAGTGAAAGTTCATATCAAAGGATTACCCAGCAGTGTGTTTGCCAGGTTTAGGAAATGAGGGATTAGGAAATTAGGATTTTGGCTGATGTAAGAGCAGGAGGCACATACAAAATACAAATACAACAAAATACAACACATTGAATTAAAATGGAAGTTTGTATTTTGGCAACAATATCAGCAACATTTTGAGTTATACTGAAAGCAGATATTTATCCTGCATAAGTGGTTTGCGAAGTTTCAATGTTCTGAAAAGTTATCACCACTGAAATTCATCCACATTACTATAAAAGAAAACTTGGAAACTGAGATTGCTTTAAAAATGTTTCAGAATACTGAAACTTCTCAAACCACTTATGCGGCATAAACATGTCTCCACTTTCAGTATTTTCAAAATGTTCATATTCTCACCAAAATTTGCCTTAAATGATACTGAAACTCATGGACCCATTGGGCTTGTCACAAACTCTGTAGCTCTTCAGAGAATTTTAGCATCTTTAACTCAGTCTTTTGGTGTTATGGCATATTCACTGTATGCTAACTTCTTAGCAGAAAGTGGCAGACAGATAGAACAACTATAGCAAGTATAAAAATCAAGCATCTTGTAACCAAAGAGTAAAAAAAAAAAAGCTTTTCTACCAAAGTAGCTGGTAGAGTCACTTAAGTCTCTAATCACAGGAAATGTATGTGGGTCTGTATGTGTGTACCTGTGTGGCAGAAGACTCCAGTGTACGCTGACAGGCTGCAGTCACAGTGGAAGCCGTTGGCTCTCTCTACACAGCGGCCCTGGTTCTGGCACAGCGAGCCGTAGCTGCTGCAGTGACCCGGGCAGCCGGGTCGAACGCCGGGTGTGATCTTCGCTCTCTCCTCCAAGTCCAGAGTGACGCCGTTCAGCTGCAGGGAGCGAATACAGCCCCGAAAGCCCTTCTGCCTGGATGCTGTGCCTCCTGAAAACATTAAAGCAGTGCATGACAGTAGTATTACATTTAAGAAGCACTCCCACACCAAAAAGGTAGGGATTTACTGATTGGCATTTTTCAAACTTTTTGTCTGTCATCTGGTTAATGACATCATTACCTTGAACAAAATTATCAATATCAATAAAGTGATTCATCAGATTAAATGAACCAGTCTTTTTATTTTCTTTTCTTTCTTTTTTACATTAACTTTCTTAAACAAATAGATGGTGCTGTTACATTGTTGTAAGACTGCCTGATTAATACACGTGTGCTTCCCTTTGTGTGCGGCAAGCCATAGAACAGTTTTTTGGCCACAGTGAAAATATTGTTTTTGAAACAACAAATATTGATTTAAGTAGAATATTTATCACATAAATAACATATTGCAAATTTTGGAAATTATTGCATCTCTCTTTTTATATAAATTTTGACTTTTGAACTTCACAACAATCTGGAGTTATTGAAAATGTTTGAATCACATGAGTTGGAGACAGTCAGCCACAAGTGTAATCTAATTCTACAAATACTGTAACACTAATGACAAAAGTGAGTCTGCAACTATGCAGAAATACAAGGTTTAAACAGAATGAATGTCAATGATGTAAAGTAAGCTTCTAACAATTTGATCCAGCCCTACAGAGCGGTGACAAGTATTCTTGTCTTTAGTCAAGGATCTACTTTAAAAGACTTGTCTGTTTTTTGACAAGTCTGTTTTTTTTTTTCTCCCTAGTTTTTCATTTGTCTTCCTCCCGTCATCTACAGCAGATCTGCATGTTGCCTCTGCTCCCCCAGAAGCTCCAAACTGTCAACACTGTTCTTATGAAATGACACAATGATGACACAGCAATGAGGCAACAATCCGTAGGTGGAAAACTGAGTCGGGATATAAGTTTCATCAGCTGTCCGTCTGCCTAATGCCATGCTGGCTGCTCACGGGATAAGTGGCTGATTGCCTGTCGAACAGGACATACAGCTCACTTTATTGTTCAACACTAAGCTACAAAAGATCAAACTCTGCATTCAGCATCGTGCATTCTCTCTGTGATGTAACATGGTCACCTACTGTTCGCTAGCTTCAAACAGGACAACCTCTCATTCCTGCAAAGATCACAGATTGAAGATCTCATTGTGTTGAGAGCGCACACTTGGCAGCTCTTTGCTCCCACAGTTTGAAGCTGACAACTTCCTATTGTTCAGCAGCAGCATCAGCTTTTCACACCAATAAATCACAGAGCTCTGTTAGACTCTCCTCTAGGCCTCCCATCTCTGCTCTGAGTTGCCTCGCATGAATTATTGAACCAGCAAATCAACACAGGATATGAAACTTGCCTCAACATTTCCTCCAACACAGCTCAATGAGTCATTTTTTAAAACTCTTATTAAGTCCACTGAAAGTCATTGTTCAACATGTAAGTATTAAGATTCAGGAAACTGTAAATTACTCGAATTTAAAAATAATAAACTAATGTGCTTGGAGTTGGAAATGTTTAAATAATCATCAATGGCACACTGACTGCAGTCACATGCACATTGATAATATGACCTTACTTGATGATTATAGCACTCATGGGAATGCACATTGCTCTCAGTGTCACCATCACAGAATGTGTAACCCAGTTATTACACCTAGTTTTCAGAAAAATAATTCAGTTTGTTATGTTACAGCTATAATTATCCTCTCACAGCTGTATGCCAATTTATATTATTGTCTGTGAAATCATGGATGCTTCACACACATCTTTAACACGGCTGCACAGATGATCTAAACAATCAGCTTGGTGTCAAGGTTGATCCCCAAGATTTCTGTCACCAATTCAGTATCAGACCAAATGTCTGACATTCACAATGTCAATGAGAACAGAATTCTCCCTCATTTTTGGCTAAAACTGACCTAGGATCTGAAAGCTGAAAGATCTGAACTCAGTGTTGTGCTTGGCTGTTACCCACTGAACTATGAGTCATGACTTCTCTTTTTAGGTTTTTAAGCCCATAGGACGACAGCTTTTGAACATTTTATTTTGTAGATATGAGATATTTCACCCCCCTTTCGTGATTTTTCAACCAGAGGTTAAATCTCCATTTAAAGCTTGGAAATGCACCAACTGCTGCTTTACACTGTCTATATTGAAAGTAAAGAGACTTTTCCTCAGACTCTCAGAATAACTTTTTTTTTCATAGTTAATGCAAAAACAAAGGAAAACTCTCACATTGGCAGACAGGTTAACATGGCAATACGCATACACGTTGTGATTCCAACAGGGCCCAAGGACAGATCCCTGAGGACCACCACCTTCGATCAAAGTAACAAAACAGAGGAGAGGAAAGGTTATCAGAGTGCTGAGGGTTTTAAACATCCCACTGTTCTCCAGCTCCAACATGGATTACGCTCTTTGTACATCAAATAGACACACTATTTAGAGGAAACACTTAAAAGAGCGTAACAACGTGGTGATCAAAGATAACATCAAAGAATCCAAATGCAGATAACTCCACCTCTGACCAAAGAGTGTAGCCTCTGGTGTCTCAACATGAAATCTGCACAGTGTGTACTGATGCACATGAGAACACGTGAGAGAGGAAAACAATTAGTATCAAAGTAATCATCAAAGGTGATGCATGCACAAGTCTCCACATCACACTTGGAAAGCAAAACGTGGAAAGAGTAAATCCAAACCTCGGGAGCTGTGAGAGATTAAACTACATATCCAACAGTACAGCCTCAGCTTAGATAAGAGAATCAAAGTCTCAACATGAAATCATGATATTGCCTGATAGTAGAGATAAAACAGTATGGGATGATCTGTAAAATAGAGATCAAACCAGTGATTGAAGACTGTGTATGTACAGTACAGTGTGGTTTGCTGACGCTGCACACTGAAAAAGAGCATTCAGTATCTGCATATAAAAAATATAAATAAAATAACACAAGATTTACATACAAGGTCTCCACTGAGATATGAAGGATTTGTGAAAGCAAGAGTTCTCAACCTTTGCAACACAGACAGTTTCATATTGACAATGCTAACCATGTAAGATAAAGTTAGAAAGGGCCACTCGAAATCTGTTATATCTATCTATTCTATTATATAACTTTTGGTTCAGACATGAAGTAACTATTTATTGTCACAGCATACAACTTGATCAATGTAGAGTGTAACAAATGAAGAGAAGAAAAAGAAGAAAGAAGAGTGCGCAAGAAAAAGAAAAAGGTTAGCATAAAAAGGAAGCCAAACCTGTATTTGGTCTGTTTTTAACCGTGGTTACTAACTAAACAAAATTCAGAAAGACCTCTCAGCGAATGTTATGTGACCTTAGCAACAAACATACACATTTTAAGCCAAAACATGATGCTTTTTTCCTAAAACTAACCAGGAAAATGTATTGTTTTAACTTACCACATAGTTATGAACATACGACTGATGTAGTGAAAAAACATATAATAGCCTATAAGGTTAAAATCTGTAATTTATTTTCCAGTATTTGTTGCAAAATCATATTGGCTATACGAGGGCCGTAGGCATAAAATATTTGTTTTTTCAAATCACATCTTAAACACAGAGTGTCTGCACATTTTTTTTGCAAGAAATCTGGTCGGACTTGGGACTAGATATAACCAACACCTCTACATGGGTTGCTGGGGTAAAGATGTAGGTGTCAGGAACTATGGACCACTGGTGTCATGGCTTTTCAACGTGGAAGCATGAGAAATGACGGTACATCATTTCAACCATGAAATAATTGTGCTGTCAAGTCGTAGTTATTTGTCCAATGACTGTTGCTCTCCATGTTTCCTCCATCATGCTCAGCTAGCAGCAGCATGGATTCTGCTCAGTATTTCTATCATTTTGGTTGTGACAATGTTGTGTGTTGCAATGCGAGTGACGTAAAAAAAAAAAAAGCTTTAAAATCCTATTTGAGTGGGCAGAGAATCCGGACAAAAACGCATCTTCAGAAGTTTTGCATTTCAAATCACATCCAAATCATATTTTTTGATCTGTCACTGTCCAGACTTTCTTAAATCAATCTGGATATGGAAAAAAAATAAACAAACAGATTTTGGTTGGCAGTCTGGACAAGGCCTAAGTTTCCTCACAGACTGGTAGCAAATGTCCAGATAACCAGTCCCAGTCCACGGTCTAGGGGTTGAAATGCTCTGCTCTATACCACACAGAGATACCAGTTTTTCCCAAAACTGTTTCCATTTGATGTAGCTACTGTCATATGGATAAACAAAAAACCTTGACACAGCAGGTTTTCAAAAAACTACGCAAGTAAACTGTGTTTTGTTCCTGTGCAAAGATTATTAGAGGAAAAAAAGAAGTCAACATAGATTACCAGCTAACCTTTACTTGTCAGGGCACAGCTTACATTATATACTACAGGATGATCTAATGTCAACACTGCTGTATTATGAGGGATATGTGAAGCGAATATCAAAGGAATCCTTGTACAGGAGGGTGCCTCATCTACACACAGCGGAGAGGAGTAAACTCTGTGCCGAGAACATCGGTTGCTACACAGCAATGCAGCACAAATATACAAAAGCTTAACTCTCCAAACAAGGCAAAATAATTGCTTCTAAACCCTCACAAAGGAAGTGATTTCTGCATTAGCTGCTGAGCTCACTCAAAACTGCTGCGTATGGATTTTTGGCACAATATAAACAGCAGTAAAGGAATTGGAAAATGAACAATGCTCTGGATTATAAACCACTGCGACGCAATAACACGGCTTATTAATCAAAACAATGGGATTCACTACCTTATAAAGCAGTGTAGGATTATGGCTCATAAATACAGTGTGTACATTGAGATATGGCTTATGACTTTTAACAATCGAACACAGCGGCTTATAATTCAAACAATGGAACAGTTTGCTTTACAAATCAAGACTCATAAATACATTTCGTGTGGTAGGATGGTTCATGAATTTAGACACGCCAGTGCTGAGGCTTCTGAATCCAAATAACTCAATACTCTGCGTTTACAATACGGCATGTCTGTGGGGAGGGATTGTGTGCTCATGAATAGCTGCACACACTAAGATATTGTATATGTGCATAGCAATCCTGCAGAGTAAACTGTCACGTACAAAGCCCCTAACACAGAAGTGGAAACATTTGCTTAAACAGATCAAGTTTTGTTTTTCTTCTGGGTGATAAAACCTCCTGTGGCTCTGTAGAGAGTGAAGGTATCTCATCTTGGGTTTAGATACTACCAGAGCTGGTGTTACAAATGGGGGGGGGGTCCAAAAGACAGGGAGGGGCTAATGAAACAAGACACAAGTCTACGGTCAAGCTTGATGGTCTGTAAGCCTGTACTTACATTCAAGGTGAAATGAAAAATGCCTTTTTAACCCTTTCAGATCACATCTCTGGATAAAACTGTACATCTATTTAAGCAATACATGAAGAAAATATTCAATTTCTTCATATTCTTATGTCGAAATCCAAACCTGTTCTGTTACTGTTGAAAAAACACGATCTGTGCAGCTAGAGCCAACCAACAAATAAATATAAAAGATGGACGACCCATCTCCGTTTCCTCCCACTGTATGAAAATGCAGCCAAAATATCCCAGATTCCATGATGTTATTTGAAGTGATCCCCGTGCCGTGCCTGACCAATCACAAGCAGTCCACTGATTGTGAGCGCACTGATTGGCACACACAGCTGTCAATCATGTCAGCAAAACTCACTTTTTATAGCATCAAATAACTTGTTATACACTTATCATATTACAATTGAGTTATACACTTGAACATGCAGTAGCGTGATGAAAAGTACCTAAAATGACACAAATTTGAGTTTTTATGTCGGCCTCATCCGCTTACATGGAGGAGGCAGGTTAAATGTTTTTGCTTCACTTTAAGGGAGCTGTCATGCATTCCATCTATATATATTGTCAATAATACCAACCGATTTTAACTAATAATATGACAACCACCAACCAAGAATCAACTGTCTGCTGAAGAGAGCTCAGATTAATTTAGAAAGCCAGCAACACCATGGTAAGTCAGTGTGTCTGTTTCTCCAAAATACCTTGGTTACTGGTCCTCTGGCTACAGTTAATTTACTTTAAGGGAAGTGGCATCTGCGAGAGCTCAAGATAATGCAAAAAGAATTTTCCAGTGGGCTGCATCAGCAACTAACTGTACATGGAGCACACAGTACCGTAGTACAGTAGTCCAGGTCTTACTGTCGTGACATGGCCTCTTTCAACAATCAAATCCCATTCCTCCCAACATTACATCACCTATCTGTCCTGTTTACTTTGAAATATGCCACATTACTGAAGCTAGATACTCTTGAAATGCTGTTTCATCTGGACTTTCAGCCAAGGGGTGCTGTGAGATAAATGCCAACATGTTGATATTTACCAGGAAAGGTTCAGCACGCTCACCATCTGAGTTTAATGTTTGCAAGTTAACACAAAACACAAAGCTCTTGCTGATTGGGATGTCTTTGATTTTGCAGGTGTTTCATTATTAACCAAAGTTTTGAGGAACTAGATCAATCAATAAAGCTCATTGCTTTTCAAGTAATTTTAAGTAGTATAATGAGTACTTTTGATCCTTGCAGTAAAGTGTTGTCAAATTGTGGGACTGCTTGTTTTAGTCATTTGGTTTTGACTTCCTAAAAATAAAAGATCGGTAGAGGTTTTTTCACCATTGATTTCACCCTCCCCTAAGAGGAAAAACAAGCATTAAATGTGCGAAGAGACACTTAGTTTTGATTTCTATGTGGGGTGGGTCTCTATGCTATGTAGCATTTCAAATTTTCACCCAGAATGTTGTTAAAACTTTTATTTATAATTTCCAACTTATTATTTATTTATTTTGCCTTTATAATTTTTTTTTTACTTATTTTAAAAAAGAAAAGACAGAAGAAGACGATCCAAAATCACAGAGATGTTGATTTGTATGACTTGCGTATTTGGTAAAATATGGTAGGTAAATTATGTTGAATGTTTTTACTTGACAAATTTTGGACATGCAGATTTGCACAAGATTAAGATCAAAGGTGACTTATTCGATTATTACAAATCACTGAAGGTCCCTAGGTAATACTAGTCCCATGTGAATAGGACTTAAGAGAGTATGTAAATATTTGTGAGAGGCCTAATTTGCAATCAAATTACAAATCCGTCTATTCAAGTAATACCAGGGTTGTTGCTTCTCAAGAACTTCTTTGTTCATGGCAACTCACACAGCTTAACTGTGCATTATTATCAGATTTCAAACATTCAGGGTTTAGTGTGTTGCTCAAGGATGCTATAAAAGAAAACTGTGAAGGACTCACACACAAACTAACAGATACAGGAATCCAAATCAAAGAGTGCGACCTCAATGCTGCCCAAGTCTCTGGTCTTCTCAAAACAAGTCAGAGCACTGGACTACAAACATCCATTACCAAA
Organism: Plectropomus leopardus; assembly: GCF_026936395.1. Taxonomy (NCBI): domain Eukaryota; kingdom Metazoa; phylum Chordata; class Actinopteri; order Perciformes; family Serranidae; genus Plectropomus; species Plectropomus leopardus. Next base: position 11,182,615 of record NC_142187.1, read on the forward strand.
CCAATCTGGGTATACATACCAGCACATTTCCATCCCAAACACATAAATCTGCAAGGCCTATTTCAGTGTACTTTACTGATAATTCAGAGGTAAACATATATGGGTTTAGGCTGATGGTGGCAAGTTCAGAGCAGATTATTCAGCCAATCAATATTCACCTCGATTTCCCTGCTGCTGCCTTCATCCAATCTCATAACCGTTTGTTGTTTTCCCTCCACAGTGTGTGTGTGTGTTTACTGATGTGAAGTGACAAACATAATATTTGCAGAATGATAAAACCTGATAATAAATGATGAATTTTCATTATTTTCCCCCTGTAGCTCTACTGAGAGGTCACATGGAGAATTCAGATTGTGGTGTTGAGCCGATGAAGGTAAACTCAGCTGCAGTATTGATGAAGTTTATATTAAAGGTTCTCTGTGCGCTGATGGTTAATAGTATGACTGTCTGATGAATCAATTACAGGTTCAGCTTCATTTGCAGATTATTTAAAGACACTGCAGGAAATCACATCAGTACACTATTTATTATTGCTCCCTGATGCATGGTTTATTTCTTTTATGTATCTATTAATTGTTGTTCAGTGGTCAGAAAACCTCATCTTAGCACTTTCATATTCAGCAGTGCTGGTCAGCATTTCACTAATAGCAGTTTAAGACTTTGAAACAGATTATTTGTTTGCTTTTAGAAGACGACTCTGTAGGAGGAGATTAGACTTGGTAACCGCTCTGTCTTTGGATCCAAGTCCACATTGGATGAAGCTCTATTGAATAGATGTTTAGACTCAGCACATCCAATACTGCTGATCAACAACAGGATTTAGCCGATAACAGATTAGCCCATGTGAAAGAAGAAAGAAAAAGGAATATTTTTAGCGTTTTTCTGAGGTTACACATACAGTAAGGCCCAATCCCAATACACCCATTGCCCTTACTTCTTTGTTTTGAACATTCATGTCTAAGGTTATGGTGTCCCTATTTGTGTTGGCATGGAGGGGTAGTGCCAAGTGTGAGGGCTGCATGGCGCTACAAACTGAGTGTTATGAGACATGATCTACAAGATTGCTGCACAAGCAAAAAAGATGAAGAAGCCCACAAATGTGTTTTCTTTGTTAATAAAGAATAAGAAGTAACAATAACCATTATATTATCTCAATTTAATATAATTTCAATGTACTACGGCCCTTGTCTTTATAACAAGTATACAAAAAAATAGCTAGTATACCCATGGCTCTGCAGCTAACTAGCTAGCCAATGTTACATTTTTACTCCGACAAAATGCATGACAGTCATGCATTTGGACATATTTCCATGATGCAGTCACCGTTTCATTGCAGAGGACATCTAACATTTAACTTAAATCAAGCAGTGAAGTTGCTGCACTTGATACCACTCTAAATATTAGTCCAGACTGGCAGGGTAGGAGCACAGGCTACAAATGTTAGCCTGAAGAGAACCGCTAGCTGCTTGGTAATGAAGAAAGGTTGTTTGTTTTTTTAAAAAAAAGATTTGTTTGATTAACTGATAGCATGAAACTTAGGTTGTGAACACAACGTGAGCGTCCTGACAACCAAAAAAAGCTTGATGTGGCCCACATAAGAGAAATCACCACTGCAAAAGACTGCATATTCACAATGTCCGCAAACACTTATTGTGTTTGTTTACATAAATACCAGCATACTGATGATGAATCACGGTATTGAAGGGTTGTCCCATTTCATAGGGGAAGTTTTCAATCATTAGGCTACACCTGGTAACTTTGTTACATGGGGCAAGGTGGGACAGGAGAACAAGGGGTAGGGTTAAAAACATGAAATGAGATTGGGCGTAAGTCTGTACTACCTGCCACAGATTTCTAAACGCTACTTCCCTGGTAGGTTTTGCTGTGGAGATACAGTGCTACAATCCCTGTTGATGAATGTGTTCCTAAAGATGGCATGTTCCACATTTAGCACCACTTCATGGCATTTAATCAATAACAGCTCAGCATGTGTGAAAGCAGATGAGTTGGATCTTTCTCCTCTGTAAAACAAAACAGCAGCAACTGCACGTTAATGAACTCAACATGATTATTGTCTACATCTTTCTATCTAAAATCACAATGTGTGCACAACTACATTCCTCATAACAAAAAACTGTGACAGAGCTCTATCAAAGCTTGCTTAAAGTACTGCTAATTGTTATTCAGCTTAACATGACTTCATTGTTATGCACAAAATGGAGCACTGCTGCTTAAATTGTTGGTGCATCAATCACACATACAGAAATAATGAAGACATATGTCAAATAATGGCAAACTGCAGTATGAAAGAGGAGCATTCATCACAACTGGACACTTAACCAATATGGACAGAAAAACACTTAGTAAACTGAAGAACTGGCATGCGCTATGCAACACTGTACACCAAAACAACCAGACACAAAAACAGTTTCTTGAAACTGCAAATATAAATCAAGACACTGTTTAAATACTGTGTTTTCTGTCTACCTTATCTACCATGTAATATTTGTACATGAACACTACAGAAGCGCCTGTGTATGAGGGAGACATATTGAGGAAGTGACATATGCTAAAATGACAACAGAAAGACTTCAAGGCCTCAAGTTCTGCTTCTAATGAAGGAACCATTCACATGTTTGTCAACCTCACCTATGAATAGCTGGCTGTTGAGCTGCAGGTGGAAGTGTCCGTCAGCAGGAGCCTCCTGTGTGGCAACAGGAAGTTTATCCAATCGAAGCGACGCCTCCTTGACGTTTCGCTCAGCTCGGACTCGATGCCACCGGTTGTCGTTCAGCGGGACGCTCGACTCCACGCTGACCTCCAGTGGCCCATTACCAACATCAAAGGAGAAAACCACCTGGGTGGAGGCTGACAGGACAGGAAAGAAAAGGAGACAGATGAGACAGGAAGTGAGTGAGTCAGAGGTAAAGGTGTGATTTATGGAAAGAAGCTGCAAAGGGGGGAAAAAAGAAAAGTGAACAGAACAGAATCACTGTGAGTCAAGACTGAATGAGTAAATCATCAGGCTACCTTTCGTCAAATATAAATATATAGTGAAAGGATTGGACATCATGGTCATATTAACAGCCAATCTGACCTCCTTGGTGCCAATTTAAAAAAAAACAAACTGTCTATTTCAATGTGAAACTCTTTATAAAATAAATAACTTGTTGCAAATGTCTTCTGGAGGCTGATTCAGTGAATTAAACAGACCAAGATACTTTACCACACTGATACAAAATACAGTCAAACTAATATTGCTAGAGTCCTGCTTATTTCCTCTTCCATAAGCTTCTGTGACTCAGTGCAATATCTCACACAGAATTTTTTTAACAAAACATCTCCATGTTAAAATGGAGCATATTCTTCAGGTTTACTTTACATATTGTACGACAAATCATTAAAGCAGCTGCTTTATTTAATTAAAACCTCGATTCCCCTTTTTTAATTTAACACAGTTTAACAGCAATTACTTTGTGAGCACAGCAAAAACTGCAGCTCCCAATAAACTGACATTGTGTCAACATAATTTGGTTTCATATTTTTAAAATTCATCAATGTTCTCCTCTTATTTCAGTTGTCTCCAACTTTCTTGCTATTTTAGCTTTTTAACTTGTCAAGATTTTTGGTACAGCAGAAGCTCAGTCCATAGGGACTTGGCTCGGAAACTAGAAGGTTGCTGGTTCAAGTCCGCTATTGACCAAGTCTGGAATGTGGACTGGAAGCTGAAGAGGTGTCAGTGCCTCCGGAGCACTGCAGAGATGCTCTTGAGCCAGGCATTTTGGGGCAGCACCCCCTTGCCCTGTCATATCTTTATATAGTGCAAGTTTGTGGTACATGTTTATGCAACAGAGTAAAAAAAAAAAAAAAGAATTTCCCTTTGGGTGGCTTGATTTCTTTCAAAAACATGGGAGGAAGTTAATGGGCAACAAAAGAAGAACTAACCCCCAAATTACCAAGGAATTAGTAAAAAGAAAACTACAAAATTTGTAAAACAAAAAAAGGAAAGGAAAATATGATTAAAAGTTATAATTATTTTGTAACATAATCTTTAATATTTTAATAAAAATATTGTTAAAAGTTAAAAGTATTGTTATAATTATAAATATAGATTTCCCCTAGCTCTTGTATCCCCCCCCCCAGACATTTTCCCCTTGCTTTTTAAAAATATTTTTCTAAATCTACTAATTTCTTTCCATTTGTGAAACATTTATGAACAAAGTGTTCATTACTTTTCCCACGTTTTTGAAAGAAATCACATCAGTGTGCTCAGAGTTCAAAGGTTTAAATAAAGGCGTCTGATGCAACACAAGGACGGTGATGTTGCTCCAGGTTTCAAAGGGTTAATAAAGCATGCAAAGCATGCAAGCCTGCAAACTTCTGCAGCATTCAGTCCTCTCTGACCATGGACTTACTTCTTTTGTCAAGCTGTGATTTTTGCTCATGACCATCAAAGGCTTATGGGAGATGGTGTCTATAAAAGGAAGCTAAAAAACAACAATATAAGTTTGTATTTAAAAATCTGCCATTCTTATCCAGATATAAAAGGTGAGCCACAAAACACAGGTTAGAAATTCTCTCTTCCAAGGCTGGACTTTACTTATTACAGATATTACTAACATCTGTGAGATTTTAAATGAGGCTTTGTACTGCAAAAACAGAGCAGTTTCACTTTGGCTCTCTATTGTTCCCCTTTCAAGAGGTCTGCTCAAATCACAAAATTCCTGTCGTGTTCGCTCTAGCAAAAAGAGTCCATTTAGGAGACAACAGACGTCTCACGCCTCATTCTTCATGTTTTGGAAGGAGAAGATGTATTATCCTGAGAGAACAAGAACAAGATGAAACAATATCGCGGCATCATTCGGTAACTTCTTTTAGAAATTGTTCTCTGAGGAAGCCGACAACAGAGCAGCAGTATTCAGAGCTGGAACAACCACACTGACAATGATTTCCCCGAGGAGAGAAGCTGTTGGTGTAGCAGTGTCCCTGTATTAGATCCTGCATCTGTCACTTCAAATCCCATTCTTAGAAAATGCAAAATGCAGAGCAATACAAAAACAAACTATAAACGTGTATCTCATACCTAGCTGCATAACCATGAGCATAGTAAAGAACACCCTGGTGGGTATTTCTGCCATATTTTAAATGACAGCACACTGATGAGGGCTGTAAAGGTATAACACCTGCCTAGCCACAATGTTGTGCTACCCATAAAGTCGAAAATACCCTCTTGGTTATTGCTGTCATGTTCTAAATGATATGTACTGTGGGCAACAGCAAGAAAGCTATGCAGAAACCTATATTGAAGCAAAGAAAAGTTGATTTTTGTGCTCTTATTCTCAGAAACTAAATCATCCCTGAATGAAAGCAGAATAAACAGAACCTTAACTAATCCTGTCAGTGCAGGAATTTCATTTGTGGCATGTATCAAAAATGTGCCCACTTTACATTTCTTGCAATATTCAGGTTAAGGATAAAAGACTTATTGATTATGCCACTTGGAGTTTTTTTCAATTTGGACTGAGCCAGTAAAAATGTCCCTGTTGGGCCACCATATATGGGGCTAGTGGCTGTGGCTCTGTTGAGGAAAGGGTGATGTCACTGCAATTTAAGCAGATTAAAGCAGCATTTGAATCAAAATGAGAGACTCAATGTAATAGAAATTCAAGACAACAGAACTGAAATGGCGAGCAGCTTCTCCTCTCCCCTCTCCATTTTATTGCACTGAAGAAGGAGGAGGAGGAGGAGGAGGAGGAGGAGCCTTGAACTGCAGTAACTCTACGCATCATGCATGGGAATGAATTACAACATATTTCTCTCTTTTTCCCTGATAATCTGAATAAGCTGCTAAATTTGTTGCTAAGAGGATATAAATACTCACCAAATCTAGTGAGAAAGTCATTAAGTTTGCAACACTGTGCGAATGAGCCGTTCATATCTACATGCAGAGCGGGACCTCTGTCAAGGAATCCGCCACGTAGTTTCTACAGCAGCCACAGTAGTTGTCCTGCAGGTTTGTCATATGGGGGAAGTTGGTTGCAATATACAAACTTACCGCTAGATGCCACTAAATCCTACACATTAGACCCTTAAAGTTATAATCTCAAAAATGTTCATTTGAATAAATGTCTGTTAGGTTATTTATATATTTAGATATTTATATAGCACATTTCATACCTAAAGTGCTTTACAGATTTGTCAGGCCAAGTCAAAGTTCTTTATAGCCCAATGGAAAAGCATGCTTCAAAGGGCTGTAACAATAATAATTTCAATTCAATTTCAATTTTGTCTATAAAGTCCATCATCAAAAATCACAATTTGTCTCAGAGGATTTTACTGCATTTGACATCCCTCTGTTCTTGGACCCTCACCGAGGATAATGAAAAACTCCCCCAACAGACCCTTCGACAGGGGGAAAAATGAGAAACAGAAACCTCAGGAAGAGCAACTGAGCAGGATCCCATTTGCAGGACGCACAGACGTTCGAAAGTGTGTCGTGTGTACAGAATAGACCAAAACACTAAGATTATAGTAATCCATTGAAAAAAATGATATATAAAGAACGACTAGCCTGGAGTCATACCCTCATCCTGCCAACAAACACACTGCAAATAATACTTATTGCCAAAAGGTGCCGCCAAGAAAGAACAAAACCGAGATCCTTGAGATTGCAGCTTTTATCATGAATATATAATGTTTAAGAGAGATACTTTGGATCTACTGAAAAAACAAGTTTTCTGGGTCATAATGCTACAGTATACAAGGATATTTTAGACAACAGTGTGTTTCCAACTTCATGGCAATGCATCAAAGTGCCCTGGTGCAAAAAGCTGTAATATTTTTCCCTACTTTTTTGTGGAAAAACTTGACTGACCAGCACATATTTTTGATCTCAACCCCATTCAACACCTTTGGTATGAACTAAAACCCACTGGGAGCCAAGTTTAATCATCCAGCATCAGTGCCTGACTAATGCTCTCTAGGTTGAATGAGAACAAATACCTGCAGCCAGGAACACAAAAAAAATGTGAAAAGGCTTCCCATTTTTCCTGAGCTGTTAAAATTTGTGTGACATTCACAGTTTAATTCAGGACAGTAAGGTCGAGACAGCTGAGTTCTGCCAAAAATAAACAATATTTTTCCTCCAGGACAGTTTGATATAGATTAAGTCTGTAACCTCTGGGTTTTACACAGATCCAGATTAAGACTTTGACTTCAGGTTTCACTGACACATCACTCTAATCCGGATTAAATCTTCACCCTCCAGCTCCTACTCACAGCTCAGTTCGATCCGGATGAAGTCTTTGATGCCCAGGTTTTCCAGGAACACGCCGGAGGAGGCCGTGGTTTTAAACAGGAAGGAGATATCTGCACTCAGCTCTCCGTGGAAGGTGGGGAAGTGGAGGTACGACGTCTCCTTGTCGAAAAACGCAGCATTCCAGAAGTTCTCTGAGAAATAAAATAAAAACTCATTGTCAAGATCTTTAAATGGGAATCACGCAGCAGACAAATGAGGCAACACATTCAGCTAATGAGCTTACACAAGGGTATGATTTCTGTTATGTGGTTGTGCTTGATTAGTCATGCCAAATATTTATTTCTCTATCTACGCGGGTAGATAATAGAACAGCTTTAATCACGAATAATTGGAGAAAAAACAGTGTGCTTTGTTTTACCTTGTATTGCATTTAATGAGAAGCGAATTTTAGTGTGAAAACTTAAAAGGAAATATGCACTAGCAACAGTTCTGCTTATGATAATTAGCTTTTAGACATTGAGGTACTGTAACCCAGAAGAATTCACTTATCACATCAAACACTAAATCCTGCATTTCCATATCATCAGTAGGCTTTAGAGGAAGAAGTCTCTCAGAAATAACAAATTGTTATTTGCTGCTTGTTTAGAAAACACTCACTGGTTTGGCTGACTGTGGATTTAAGTTTTTTAGTCATTTTATCGATTGGACAAAACAGGAATCACTATTTTCCAGAAAAGGAAGATTTCTGTCATCTCTCCATCATGTGTAACTAGGCAATCAAGAGATGGACTTACTGTCTCCATGACAACGGAGCGGTCCTACCCTGTAGGCGGCCTCTGACCCCGGTCTCTGGATGTCACCCAGCACCAGGGAGCGCACAGGGAGGCTCTCCACATGGGTGAGCAGGCCCGAGTCTTCAGTCCTGAAGGAGCAAGAATGGAGGGAGGGTAGAGATAAAGAACACAAAGGAAAAGGAGGAAAAGAAAGTGATGAAGGGATCGAAAGAAAATGGAGAAGAAAACATAGGATTTGGAGAAGAGGAGAGGGAAGGAGAAGAAGAAGGATACAAGGAGAAAGAATGAAAAGAAGTTGAATATGGAGGAGGAGAAGAAAGGGAAGAGATGGAGAGGAATAAGAAGAGAGACAAAATAGAAGAATAGGAGCAGAAGGATGATGGGAGAATGGAAGACAAGGTCAATAAAGGGGAGGAGGAGAAGGAAAGGAAGAGATGAAGAATAAGAAGACAATAAGGAGGTGGAGGAGAAAGAAGATAGAAAATGAAAGAGAAGAAAAAGATAAGGATGGGGAGGAGATGAAGCAGTAAAGGAAAGAGGAGTGCCAAACAAGAGGAAAAGATGTAAAGCAGAGGATAGAGAATATAAAGAAAAAGGAAAAGAGAAATGAGACAGAGGGGAAGCAATAAAGAAGGGGAGGAAGAGGAGAAAGGGGGAGGAAATGAAGAAGAAGAAGGACAACGAATAGAAAAATTCAAAGGAGAGGGTAACAAAAGAAGGGGGGGGGACAAAGACACATTAAAAGGAATAAAAGGTAAAAGGAGAGGAGGAAGTTGAAGAAGGAGGACAACAAAATAAAGTGTTAGTGTAAATACCCTAGAACCTTTTATTATATTAGAATGTTGACATGGTGGTGATTATAAATACACATATTTCTTTACAGAAACATGGCAGCAAATTGTTCTTTTAAAGTACAAGAGTACTTTAATGAGCTGACACAAGCTGTGAAGCATTTTAGACAATTTTCAAGGAAGATATTTTAATGGTGAGCCAGATTGTATCATTGCCATCCTGACGCTCAACACTCCATTGATGCCAATTTCGGTGACAGCTATTTTTCGAAAGAGCTCTCCAGACAGACAGCTGAGTGTGCAGCTCTGTCCATTTACACCCATGTTCAGTTGTATGTGCCTCTGATAATCTGCATGTCAATCTCTGAATGTATCCAGACTGCAAGAAACGTAAGCAATCTGAGGATCTGATGAATGGTCTGTAAAACCACTGTCAGCCTTGAAGAGTTTGGAAAGAGATGGTAGAAGGAAGGAACGGATGGGTGATAAAGATAGCAGGATTGGTCAAAATATGACAGATGGCCAAAGAACTTTTGCACATCTTTCCCAGTTGATCTCGTCTTTCCTCAAAGGTTATGGGTGACCAGATAATATTAATTCCAAAATACAACAACAGAAATCACAGATTTTATAAATTGTTGATTTAAGTCTTAAGATCACCAAGATCACCATTAAGTATCAAGATTGCCAATGAATGATCACACTGTTCTCATTTTTTAATACGTCATTTTTATTTATTTGATGTAATGGTTTTAATTCTTGTGGAAAAATTCTGTTGTAAATATTTGTTGCATGTTTTACCTACTTTTAATAAAAATAGTGTCAGAACAACCAGCCTTTTTTCTGACGCCATGACCCCTTCTGCTAAAACACAACTTTTCTATGATAGAGGCACTTATCAACATCGGAAAAGTTGTGTGGGTTTTGGACTGCATGTAGCAGACCGCGGAAGGATCACCACCGGTGACACGTGCCAAGCGGCAAGTCAGACCTGAGGGGAGAAACAAAACTGAAAGCACCGGACAAAGAGAGGGGAGGAGAGCCGGCATCAGGGCAAGGCTGACCTCACTTGGACTGAAAGCTTCTCCTCTACCAAGCCTTCTGGCTAATGTCCGCTTGCAGGAGAACAAAGTGGATGAAATTTGATTAAGGCTCACTTGGCAATGGGAGATCAGAGACTGCTCTGAGCACAGAGACATGGTTAACCCCTAACATCCTGGATCAAGCTGTTGCACTGGATGGACTGACCCTGTGGGAACGATTTGGACACAAGACTCTGATGCAAATTAAGAAAATGCATGGCAGAAATTGAATGATGCCACTAACACCAACATGCCCAAGGAATTTTCATAGTAGCTGCTGATTTTAATCAACTCAGCCTTAAACTCCAAAGGTGTGGCAGGATCAAGGACAAAAGTTATTTCGTTTACTTTGTTTTAAAAAAATTACCAATAAATTTACCTTCTACCTTTTATTTAAAAGTGCAAATACGTCAAATCAAACAGGCTGGTTCTGTTTCTTTATTTTCTTCTGACCTCATCTGAGGGCTGTTATACGAAACGAGATTGGTGGCTATGTGTGATATGTGACATGCTGAGTCTAAAGCAAGGGTTTTTGTCCTACGAAAGTAGCTCTCTTTCAACCTGGCTAGATCTCCATGGCAACTTATGTGGCAAACTTAACCTGATTGGGAGCAGGTTATCACCTGACTTTCGGCTTGAAATCTGCTTAATCGTGCCTTTTTTGAATAGTGTCAGTCTATAATCAGTGTCAGCATATGAGCCATACACAGTGCCAGCTGAGAGAAAATGTTATAATTTCACTTTATTTAAGTCTGTTTTACACTGCTGCAATATTACAGCTGATAGATTAAGTATATTGGTATTTATCACAGTTAATATTTAATCAGTAATATTAATTTCCATTTGATTTTTTCAAAAACTAAAGCAAGTTATTTGTATCCTTTATTACAGGACAGAGTCAGACCTAAATATAGTTTTTGATAGTATTGTTTAAATCCACTGCAGAATGAGCAGCTCTAATGTTAGAAGTAATGAAGTGAGGAAATAAAAAGTTTATTTATCTTGTGTATTCACAGTTAGTAATTTTCGGCTATTGTTTCTCTCTTGCGTTAACTGAAGCATCTGTGTAACTTTTTACTGTCATACTTTAAAATAGTCTAGGCGAAATGCAATCGATCGCTGAAAGCGTCATTTGACTTGTTTTTTTGTGGATAAGCTCAGAGCCCAAAGCACAAAGCCAGAGTTAACAGAGGCAGATGATAACCACCTTGGTGGTACATGTTATCCCTGACAGAGGCTTTAGGGTTTGTCAAGCCAGCTCAGTCAAAGAGAGCCTGGCTCTGTTGAACTGGCTTTGTGGTACAGCCCCCTGGTCACAGCCAATAATGTTTAACAGCTGATATGCTCCTCCAATGTCAGAGTCAGATCTTTGCTTTGCGGATTCATTGTTTGACTGCAACTAATACTAAAAAAATAAGTCAAACTAGAAAGCAAGTGCAATAAAACATGCAAGGATGCAGATTTTGTCTCATACAATGACCAGAGTAAAATCATCATTCTACAACAAAGTTAGAGTTATTGTTAAAAAACAAAACAAAACAGGGGTTAAAGGAGTTTTTTCACTGAGTGTAAATAATCAATCACTCCCTGTCCACCCAAATAAAGACACAAAAAAACCCAGCAACAAATCTTTGCTTATATAGTAATAATAACCATGTCTCTATAGGTATATTAATTTCAGTACCACTCCATGCGGTCGGCGTCACAGTTGCAGTAGTGTTGTGGGTCCACACAGTCGCCCTGCAGGCCGCAGACACACTGCTGGCTGCCTGGCTGAGCTCCGCCCCAATAAGTCTGGACATGACCGGTACCGGGTCCACCAAGCCACCAGCTGAACGGAGAACCCTCTGAAATACACACACGCGCACGCGCACGCACACGCACACACACACACACACACACACACACACACACACACACACACACACACACACACACACACACACACACACACACACACACACACAAGCGAAGACATCCTTAAATTCCCTGAATATATCAAACAACGTTGCATTGTTTAAAAGCTGAGCTAATTTTAATTACTTTTTATATTGCTGGTGGATTTAATCTATAATATATTATAATTTATTGGATGATTTATATTTCATATTAATAATATAAATTTGTAAAGTAACTTAAGTTATGAAATAAATGTAGGGCAGGAAAAATGTGTAATGCTTCCCTTTTAAAAGGAAGTGCAGTAGAAGTATAAAGTACGATAGCATAGAAAAACTCAAATAAAGCGAAAGTACCTTGAATTGTACTGAAGTGGATCACTTTTTAAAAAACCTAAACCTTTAAAAAACATTTCCGCCTCAAAGTGAAACTTCAGCAGCTTCACGAATTCTTCATTTCTTCTGTGTCTTTTTATTGAGTATTTCTGTACCATTATGATAATGAACACAACCTAATTAGTGCGCACTAGCCAGATTAATATGAAATCATATGAGGTTCATTAAAAGGAAAATTAAAGCACTAAAAATCTATATGAGACATGCAGCTTATTTTGCTGGCCAAAACTCTATCAAGAAGTCTATCGGGTTGCACAATATTTGTAAAGAAAATCATTTAAAAAAATCACAATTTGATCTTTTTTTGTGTGGATTCTGCAGTTGCAATATGCATCCAAGAATGAGGAAGAATTATTTCTGTTGGTTCCTGAGGGGCTTGCATTCGATGGAGAGGTTTCAGAGGGAGGGGGCTGTCCATGGACATGTGAGGTGTTTTGCTCAAGGGCACATCAGCAGAACCCAGGAGGCAAACTGACACCTCTCAGGCTACCAGTCTACACTCCATACTTGGTGAAGGGACCTGAACCAGCAACCCTCTGGTTCCCAAGCCAAGTCCCTATGGACTGAGCTACTGCTGTCCCTAAAGTGAAGATGAAATTTTTGCTAGGGTCTGTACAAACCAAGCATGTTCCCTTATGTGTGGAATATGATTTGTAGGCTGGGAAATCTCTGTAGCACCAAAATGCTTCATTTATAATGGTATGTTGTGACACATTTCACCTTTATCAAAAAATTGCAGCTTCTGCGTTTTGGAAATTGCGCTTAGCCATATTGCAATTTTGACAATATTTCGATTAATTGTGCAGCCCTATCTGAGATAACTCACAAAGATGCACAGAACCGCAGCTGCTTGCCCCCGTCCATAATCAACCAAAAGATGCTTGCAGGACACAAAAGTTATACACTCTCTATGGAAATACTGAAAGCCATATTGTGTCCTGAGATGAACAGGGTTGTGAGAAAATAGCTGAGCGCTGTACAGAAAGACTCCCCATCTCTCAGCCTCCCGAGATGAATCCAGTGTTTGAAGCTGGGGTGTGTTTGCCAGCTGCTACCCCAAACGCTGAATATATTGTTTTTGGATAGAGGGAAATGATAGTATATGGTGAAAAATGTATTTCGCATTGTGAGAGTGCGTAGGTGGAGAGGAGTGAAAGAAGGTGATTGGAAAGGTCTCTGCTGAGCCAGCTCTTCTTTATATTTCCCAGAGAGCAGCAGGGGGTTTATAATGGAACTTCTATCTCTTCACCTATTCTTCCTTTTCGACCACTTTTACTATTTTCATCCATCATTTTATTGCCCACCCCCCTTAAAGTTGCTTAACAACTCGAAATTCTTTCTCATGTAGTCTTGTAGTTCCACTGTAGAGAAACGTTAAAGATCTGTCCTTGCAATTAATATTGGCATGCTTGGTAAATTACTTAAATAGTAAATATTACATGTTCATTACAGCACTATTTTCTACTCAAATATACAAATATACTATGAAATAGGGATGTCTGGAGGTCCTCCATGAAGTTTTGAGCATCAAACACAAAATGCTAAATTGAACCAACAAGGATTAGTCTAATCTAAAATTAGCTCTAATTGATCGAATCAGAGTTGAGTAAATCTAGATTTAGAATAGGTAAATCCAGATTTAAAGTTAAGCAGAGCTCTATTGCACCATTAAGAATTAATTTCGGTTTAGTAAAGCCAAGTTAACTTCCTTAAACAGAATTTAAACTCAGTTATTCAATAGGGACAGGAGTCGTATTGACAACTGTCATGTTTTTATTTGGGAAAATCTACGTCTGTGCATGAATTCATGAACCCAATGTCATGGTAATCCGTTTGATAGAGTTGAGACATTTCACACAAGACGACAAATGTTAACATAATGGTAGCACAGTAGGAAATGTTCGGTGATCACCCAAGTTGTTAGGATTAATCCTCTTGGCACCATAAATGCCTGCACAAACTTTCATGGCAATCTATCCATTAGTTGAGCCATCCATGAGCTTTTTAAGTCTTAACCAAAGTTAAGGTCCAACTGACAGACAAACCTTTAGAGCTGCACTGTATTGCTGGCATGGTTAAATACTGGATGTTATCACATGTACCCATATTCCTGATGTGATTAGCAGTGTTTCTGTACACTGAATGCTGTTTTCTTGTTCTTGCCTTGCATGGAGGTGTAAGCTGTTGCATTAATTGTTACCAAGAAAAATTCCATGGTACTCGGTGATCAAGGTTTCTCTCTCTGGGTCAATACAAGCACAGGATAACACATGACTACACAAAGAAAACACAGAGCATACTCAATACTCATTACAAAAGGAGGAGGAATTAAATAAATCCTGAACAATCCTGTTTGTACGCATCATTGGTGAAAGAGAAGAAAATCCCTGACACCACACTACAGCAAAGATCATAATGATTTTATTCTTCCTGGTTGAGAAAGAGTCCCAGCTGAAGTGAACCACCTTAACCAAGCTTACATTAACTTTTATTTAACCCAAAGAGTCAATTGAGAGCAAGTTCTTGTTCACAGTCTGTTCTGATTTAAATGTGCACTTGAGAGGTATTGCAGGAGAAAGGGTCAAATAAAATGCTAGTGTTCTTCCCCATAAAAGATTAAAAGTATTCAGATTTGGGCTGCATTTCCTGTATGAAAGGTGTTATACAAATAACGTTTATTATTATCATTATCATAGACACAATCTGTGAAAGAAAAATTAGATCTACCTTCTAAATATAATCACAAACACCGAAGAAAATTAAATTGAATTTTGGCTCCAGTAGAGTTCATGATTTAAGTTGTTGAAATGTTAAATTGTAAGAAATTAAAAATTCTCTATAGTCAATCACAAAATGTGTCAAAACATATATGAAAAACAGTAGCACAATGTGCCCCTCTGTCCATTCAATATAAAGCTATTGATAGCAGCTGGTTAGCTTCACTTAGCATACAGACTGGAAACAGGCAGAAGCAGTAAGCCTGGCTCTGTCCAGATGTAATAAAATCAGCCTGTCAGCACCTTTTAAGCTCACAAGTCATATTGTCATGTGTTTCATCAGGGTAACAACATCAATTGGAAATTTATGGAAGGGTTATTTGCCAGGCCAGTCTGTTCATTAGTGTGTTTCAGAGGTGCTGGTTGATTCTGTAACCTTACAACAGAGCCATCCCAGCCATTTCTCTTCTCTTAATAATCTTCATGCCAAGCTCAGCTCCTGACTGTAGCTTGGTACATGAGAGTAATATCAAGCACTTCAGATTGACAAAGCAGATAAGAAAGCTTTAAATTTTTAAAGTTAATAGCTGGGCCTCTGATTATAAAGAAAACACATTAAGAAATATGTCGGTGATGTATGTAAAAGACCTGGATACAGTGTTGGAGGTGTCACCCCATTCATTCTTTTGAAAGTTGCTTTGTGGCGCATGAAACCAAAAGAGCTTTTTTTCTGTGGTATGAAAAGACCTGATTCATCCAGGTAATTCAGGTAATCCCGGTAATACCGTGCAAATAGAGCTCTTTTGGCCAAAGAGAAAGAGCACCAAAGACCTCCACTTCAGCGCTCTGTTAACTTCAATGGGGATGAAATAACTTAATCCTGCAGCTCTTCAAGACTTTCCAAATGTTTTCAAACCAATTGGATCAAAACCTTATAAGCAAAACAAATATTAATAATGTATCCACTTATTTACAGATGTTGGGAGATGGAATTCCAGTTCGGCCAATACAAAACTGCCTGGCTCACTTCCTGGGGGCCTGAAACATCCAGCAAACCTTTCCTGAAACTACCCAAGGAGGGTCAAAAGAGTAGACGTCATGGTTTCAAATAATGTCACACTATTGGGGTACAACACTAGTACAGTGAAACCTGGTCTGCAGTTGCCTAAAGGCTAAATAGCTACCATACAACAAAAAAAGTCTGTCATAAAAGACCATAAACAAACACGTTCTGTATCCAAATGCTCTACTGTATATTGGCCACCATTAAATTGAATGAACCTAAAAGTTTTGTCAGGCTGAGAGTGCACCTCGGGATGCTTAATATTAGCATGAGAGCACCCCAGCGGAAACTGTTCCTTTATTTATTGCACCATCTGCTGTAACCCCCAACAACACAGCTCCAGTCACACACACCCCAAGTCCCCAAACGGTCAAAAAGCACCCTTTTTGAACAGCCCTAAACAGGCCCTTACCTGGAGTGTTGAGGAGGCGGGACTTCCTGCAGTGGTAGGACAGTTCCTGTTCGCAGTACTCTGATTGGATGATGGCGGCCAATAGTTGCTCCTCTTCAGTTGAATAGTCAAATTGAAATGAGAGTTTGTTTCCACCTGGAGATGGTCGAACGCTGGTCAGCTCTGTGTTGTTGTGCTGGATCACCATCCACGTGTTCTCCACTGGTAGGAGATAAATATCAAGATTTATACTTGCACACAAATTATGCAAAGCAGTGACTATATTATTTATATTCATATGTTTAAAAAAATGATGAATGAGGATCATCATTTACAATTATGTAAATACTGATCATAAAAAATGTTGAGTGATGATGAGAGGAAGAGCGGGAGAATGTGTGTGTGTGTGTTTGTGTGTCACCTGTCATGTTGCAGTAGACCAGCTGCGGTTTGATTGGTCCGCTGCCATCCACGTCAATGTAAAAATGCCCCGACGTGTTGCCGTTGTGTTTGTACGCCTCACACGACTGTTCGTACACAGCTGGGAGCAAAATAATGAGATCAGCTCAACATGAATCACATCAACATCAACACATCAGCTGGCAGACACACACAGGAGCCATGAGGGGATGAAGGTTACACACTGTGGAGGATTATGGGGGCTGCCACCACTGAATCACTGTCTCATAACTGGAGTGAAGAGAATCATCTCAAGTTTTATTTCTGCAGCAACGTCCCATAAAGTACAGATTAATCCAACTGGAGAGGACGGTAATGACTGATGGGAGTACAGAGACTCCATAAATAAAATTTCAGACCTTTATCAGCCCTGCCTCTTCCTCTCTGACTCCATAAGTCTTCCTCCCTCCTCTCTTTGCCTCACACACACACCGGTACATCCTCTGCAATCAAAGAATCAAGCCCTTCAAGTCAAATCCATATCTGAAGGTTCCCACACTCTGCTCACCTGTTTATCTCTCTTCTCCTCTGCAGCCAAAGGCCTTTTATTCATCTCATTCCCTCAGTGTGGTTAGAAAAAGGTTTCACAGAAACATCAGCAATAAAAATGAGAGCAGAGGTGAACCGTGTGGGAAACTCTCCTCTTTTGGTTTCAAGGATTTGACTCGAGCAAGTTAGCACAGAGCTGGTAGACCTCACCAAAGCTCACCTCACTGCTGCGGTTTCATTTATTTTGTCAGTATTTGGCGGTTTAGTCATGGATACAGCCCAATTAACCTTCATCATATCTCTCACATGAAAACAGATATTATTATATTGTAACTACTGGAAAGAAAGGAGTTACATATATCAAATATAGCTCACAGGCACTGGTCTCTTTGAAGGCTGACTCTAGTTTATTAAAGTCTGGGTTTAATTTTTGTAGTTTTGGCAATAATTTATTATGCTTACATTGCACTTACCAAACTAATATGGGAGCAGAGGCATAGAGGGTAGACAATTTATCAGAAAATCTCTCTCTTTTTCACAGCCTAATGTTGTCAGTGATGTCAGATATTGAAAGGTCAGGACTATAGAATATTATACCGTACATATTTTCTCAATACATCTTAGAGTTTCTTGCCCTAATCTGTGCATATACTCCAGATTATACACTTCTTTTCAAAATGCAAAAATGTGAAATTATCAGTTATTGTATCGGTTATCAGCCTTTAGGAGAAGGCAAATATCAGTTATTGGTATCAGTTGCACAAGAATACTGGACATGCACAAGTCCGGTAAGAACAGTAGGTCAAATTTGAACCCTGAAATTGGTCAATAAAATGTGATGGATGTGAGGTCAATTCTGTGCACAAAACCATCTGTGACCAAGCCTTTGCAATGGCTGCCCCTAAACTCTGAACAATATAAACTTTTAAGTCAGTTCTAATTTGTTATCTCTATAAGTTTGTCTGTTGGTTGTTTACAGTAAAACCTGTCTGATCATCGGACTGCTTGTGTTTTTTGCTATGATGAATTTCTTTATAACAATCACAGTGATTTACTTCTGATTTTTAAATTTTTTTAAATGAGGACAGAAATAATTGCCATCGCTACAAAAGTAAGATCCAAGTTGGAAATATGTGTAATTATCTTTTAAGAAATGTGTATGGGCTGCAATGTAAACAAATCATCCAGATACACACTCTATTGCTGTTAAAAACTGTAGATGCACGTAATGCCATACTCTATATCAGGGATACTGCAGCACATACTGGTTGCAGCAGAATACACATTTCTAGAATTTTAGGATATTTCTAGGATTTTAGAGCATTTCTCTGATTTCAGGATGTTTCTGGGATTTCAGGACATTTAAAATTCAAGGATGTTTCTAAGATTTTCTGACATTTCTTGGATTTTAGGACATTTATAGGACATTTCTAAGATTAGAGTACATTTCTAGGATTTTAGGACACTTTTAGTATTTTAGGACAGTAATAAGACTTTGGGACACTTCTTGGATTTAGGGACATTTCTAGGATTCTGGGAAGTGTGTAGGATTTTAGGAGTTGTGAGGGATCCTCCACTGGCAGTTTTTTGATAAACAAGCTCTATTTTGATGCTGTTTTATGCACTCTAGCACTTTACGTATACTAAAAGTACAAAAACAATCACTTGAATCACTTTATTTATATTGTTTATTAGAAAATAGCCCCCTCCCTGAGCTACCACCTTATCGTGGTGGAGGGGTTTGCGTGTCCCAGTGATCCTAGGAGCTCAGTTGTCGGGGGCTTCATGCCCCTGGTAGGGTCACCCATGGCAAACAGGTCCTAGGGGAGGGACCAGACAAAGCGTAGCTCACAAGACCCCTATGATGACATCAACCGATGGTCCAGAGTTCCCCTCGCCCGGACGCGGGTCACCGGGGCCCCCCCCTGGAGCCAGGCCTGGGGGTGGGGCTCGATGGCGAGCGCCTGGTGGCCGGGCCTTACCCATGGGGCCCGGCCGGCACAGCCCAAGAGGTGACATGGGACCTCCTTCCCGTGGGCTCACCACCCATAGGAGGGGCCGAGGGGTCAGGTGCAATGTGAGCTGGGCGGCAGCCGGGCGGGACCTTGGCGGTCCGATCCTCGGCTGCAGAAGCTAGCTCTGGGGACGTGGAATGTCACCTCTCTGGTGGGGAAGGAGTTTGAGCTGGTGGTGCAAGGTTGAGAAGTTCGACTAGATATAGTCGGCCTCACCTCGACGCATGGCTTGGGCTCGAACCAGTCTTCTTGAGAGGGATGGACTCTCTTCCACTCTGGAGTTGCCACTGGTGAGAGGCGCCGGGCAGGGGTGGCACACTGTATTGCCCCCCGGTGCCTGCACGCTGAGTTTACGCCCGGTGAATGAGAGGGTAGCCTCCTCCGCCTTGGGTTGGGGGACGGATCCTGACTGTTGTTTGTGCCTATGGTCCAAACGGCAGTTCAGAGTATCCACCCTTTTGAGTCCTTAGAGGGTGCTGGAGAGTGCTCCTTCTGGGGACTCCCTCGTTCTGCTGGGGGACTTCAACGCCACGTTGGGCCGCAGTGAGACCTGAGGCGTGATCGGGAGAATGGCCCCCGATCTGAACCTGAGTGGTGTTTTGTTATTGGACTTCTGTGCTCGCCACAGATTGTCCATAATCTAACACCATGTTCAACATAAGGGTGTCCATATGCGCACTTGGCATCAGGATATCCTAGGCCGTGAGTTCAATGATCGACTTTGTAGTCGTGATCGTTGGACTTAACGCGGCCGTATATCTTGGACACACTGGTGAAGAGAGGGGCGGAGCTGTCAACCGATCACCATCTGGTGAGTTGGCTCCGATGGTGGTGGGGGAGGACGCCGGTCAGACCTGGCAGACCCAAACGCATAGTGAGGGTCTGCTGGGAACGTCTGGCAGAGTCTCCGTCAGAAGGAGCTTCAACTCCACCTCGAAGAGCTTCGACCATGTCCCGGGAGGCTGGGGACATTGAGTCCGAGTGGGCGTGTTCCGTGCCTCCATTGCTGAGGCGGCCGACCGGTGCTGTGGCCGTGGGTGGTTGGTGCCTGTCGGGCGGCAACACCAACTCGCTGGTGGACACCGGCGGTAAGGGGTGCTGAAGAAGGAGTCCCATCGGGCCTTCTTGGCCTGTGGGACTCGGAGGCAGCAGAACAGGTACCGACAGGCCAAGCGGAGTGCGGCGGCGGCGGTCGCCCGGCGAAACCCGGCATGGGAGGAGTTCGGGCGAAGCCATGAAAACGACTTCCGGACGGCTTCGAAGAGGTTCTGGACCACCATCCGGCGTCTCAGGAGGGGGAAGCAGTGCTCCGTCAACACTGTGTATGGTGGCGACGGGGCACTGCTGACCTCGACTCGGGGCGTTAATGGATCGGTGGAAGGAATACTAAGACCTCCTCAATCCCACCAACACGCCTTCCGTTGGGGAAGCAGGGCCTGGGGACCCGGGGTGGGCTCCTCTATCTCTGGGGCTGAGGTTACCGAGGGTGGTCAAAAAGCTCCTCGTGGTGGCAGGGCCCCGGGGTGGAATGAGGTCCGCCCAGAGTTCCTCAAGGCCCTGGATGTTGTGGGGCTGTCGTGGCTGACACGACTCTGCAACATTAGTGGACATCGGGGCAGTGCCCTTGACTGGCAGACTGGGGTGGTGGTCCCTCTTTTCAAGAAGGGGACCGGAGGGTGTGTTCCAACTACAGGGGATCACTCCTCAGCCTCCCTGGTAAGGTCTATTCGGGTACTAGAGAGGAGGTCCGCCGGATAGTGAACCCCGGATTCAGGAGAGAGCAATGCGGTTTTCGCCCGATCGTGGAACTGTGGACCAGCTCTGGACCCTTGGCAGGATCCTTGAGGGTGCTTGGGAGTTTGCCCAACCAGTCCACATGTGCTGTGGACTTGGAGAAGGCATTCACCGTGTCCCTCGGGAGTCCTGTGGGGGGTTCTCCGGGAATATGGGGTTTCGGACTCCCTGATACGGGCTGTCCGTTCCCTGTATGACCGGTGCGAAGCTTGGTCCGCATTGCCGGCAGTAAGTCGAACTCGCTTCCGTGAGGGTTGGACTCCGCCAGGGCTGCCTTTGTCACCGATTCTGTTCATAACTTTTATGGACAGAATTTCTAGGCGCAGCCAGGGTGTTGAGGGGTCCGGTTTGGTGACCTCAGGATTAGGTCTCTGCTCTTTGCAGATGATGTGGTCCTGTTGGCTTCATCGGGCGCGCCACCTTCAGCTCTCACTGGATCGGTTAGCAGCCGAGTGTGAAGCGGCTGGAACGAAAATCAGCACCTCCAATCCGAGACCATGGTTCTCAGCGGAAAAGGGTGGCGTGCCCCTCCGGATCGGGATGAAGTCCTGCCCCAAGTGGAGGAGTTTAAGTACTCGGGGTCTTGTTCACGAGTGAGGGAAGGATGGAACGGAGATCGACAGGCGGATCGGTGCGGCGTCTGCAGTAATGCGGACTCTGCACCGTCTGTTCTTGGTGAAGAGGGAGCTGAGCCGAAAGGCAAAGCTCTCGATTTACCAATCGATCTTCGCTACCCTCACCTATGGTCACGAGCTTTGGGTAGTGACCCAAAGAACTAGATCAAGGGCACAAGCGGCCGAAATGAGTTTCCTCCGTGGGTGGCTGGGCCTCCCTTTGAGATAGGGTGAGGCTCGGTCATCCGGGAGAGCCTCGAGTAGAGCCGCTGCTCCTCCGCGTTGAGAAGAGCCAGATGAGATGGCTCGGGCATCTAGTGAGATGCCTCAGGGACGCCTCCCTGGTGAGGTGTTCAGGGCACGTCCCCACTGGTAGGAGGCCCTGGAAGACTCCAGGACACGCTGGAGAGACTCGTCTCAGCTGGCCTGGGAACGCTCGAGGTCCCCCGGAAGAGCTGGATGAAGTGGTCAGGGAGAGGAAGTCTGGGTTTCTGCTTGAGCTGCTGCCCCAGCGACCGACCCGGATAAGCGGAAGAAAATGGATGGATGGATGGAGAAAATAGCTGGGAGGGGGGATTCTTTTGGGGGCCAGATTTGACCCATGGACCGCAAGTATTACAGCTCTATAAATTATTAATAAAAAAATAAATAAATGAATAAAAAATCTTCATGTCCCCTATTCAATCAAACAAATGGCGGGAAAACTGTAGTTTAGTTTGGTCGGTGCATGCGTCTGTGAGTCCTGTTTAATGTTTTATTGCATTATGTATGACGCAATCTGAATTGCTATTTAAAATGTGCCATACAAACAAACTTGAATTTTATTATCTTGGCTTAATGTGTTAATATGCTTTAATGGGTCTGCACCACAAGATGCTTCATATAATTTCATTTCTTTCTCTGTTTGCTCTGCCTCAGCGTCTAAATTATGCAGGAGGAAATAAAAAATCTTAATTATTGTTTGACACACTGCCTCAGTCCTAATTTTCATTTAATAGGTCCCGTCTCACCTCTCCCTGTCTATCTGTGCCTTTCTTCATTTGGTTCAGTGGCCATGTGCTGATGTTTGACTGACAGGTGACTTACAGCTGTGGCAGGTCGCTCCGCTGTACCCGCTCTCAGAGCAGTTACAGTGGAAGATGGTCCAGGACTGACTGCAGCGGCCGCCATGCTCACATCGACTGGGAGAACATCTGAGAGAGAGGGAGAGAGAAGGAGAGATGAAGCACAATTTGCGTACAACTCAAGGTGGGTTTATTTGCTTGTGATGGCAAATAAACAATTCTCCTGGATGTGCTGCCAAATAACAAAGAAGGCAGTTGATACTAAACCCTGCTTTTATCTTTTAATGTCAGGAGAGGTAAATCTTTTATGTGAGAATATTCGTTTTATTTCAGCTCATTCACTTTCAACTAAAAAGGGCTTTTCAACAGGATGCACTTACTTCATTTGCACACATGGTCCCTGAATACCCAAACTAAGCTCCCTGATTTTGTCATGAAATCCAACCACAACATTTCCTTCCAGCAACTATGTTTTTGTGTCGAGTTATAAAACATCCACAATATCTCATAAAAATATTGGGGAGAGTGTCGCTGGTCCTTGTAAGGGTCATGGGGGCAGCTCTCATTGGGCCAGATTATTATTATTATTACTATTATTTTAGAACCGCCAAAAAAAAAAATTCTCTTCTCAACTTTTTGCGACACCAGATAAGCAATTCCATTGGACAGAATGGGCACCATCTTGAGGTCCAGTATCTACATAGTTATTGTTATACTCTAATCCAGACATGTAACCTTAAACGGAAACTCCACTAATGTGACACACCACAGTGTGCTTAAAGGTTTTGGCGAGTTCTGCTGCAAAAGACTGATTAATAGCCTCAAGTGATGACATTTAAGTCATTCTGCATTGAACATAAAGACCAAAATCTTATCTCAAGTTCTCATCTCAGATTGAGGCTCAGCCACTGCTACCATAGCACACCCAGATCTCCACCCAAACTGTCAGCGGTTGAGTTGCATTGTGGGTAATGTAGGTAGTGGGGATAGACAAGGAAGAAAAATGTGAAGAATAAAAGAAGTACTAAATCTTTAAAAGCAATAAATGTCATTTGACTTTGAGATCATAGATCATCTATTTGTAACCGTCATCAGCAGATCCTGCTTTATCTTTGTAAAAATGCAGATGGTTGTGGGAACCATGCTTTCAAATTTCCACTAATTTTCAAAGATAAAAACCACTTCATTAAACTAAATGAGCCTCTTATAAAATGCAGCGTCCCAAGGGAGAAACATTTTAGCAAAGCTCTTCAAGGTTCTTTAGGAATTGAACGTCAAAAAGAACGTCTTTCATTTTAATATCAGTTTTTGTACTTATAAAGTTGCGAGAGGCTATTGGTTTGAAAACCACAACAACTTTCTTATGCTGAATGTAAACTAACTTCTGTAGAACATTAATTTTAAACACCTTTCACCTTTCCTCAAAGACATCAAAAGAATAATTTAATTGCTTTCTCTCTTTAGATGTTTCTTTCATTTTATATAAAAAGGAAAAAGTTTTCTGTTGAATAGAAAATATCCTTTCACTTCTTTCTCAGCAGCAGATCCTCCCTGACTGAACCGAGCTGCTCTTCTAAAGTGCTGCCACGCTGTTTGAAGACACTCTCTAAATGAATCCAGCTCCCAGGAGACTTCACTGAGGCTCTGTGTGTTATTTATAGATAAATATCATAATACTGTAACCATCGTGACATCAGTCCTGTATGGTAGGGAGGAGAGGGATGAAAGGAAACTGAAAGAGGGTGCAAAGATCGGGAAAATACATTTATATGACACTGAAAATGAAACTGGCATTATCAAAAACAAAGAAGCACTGCGCTATATGTTTTGTTTTCATTTCTCTGCATATAGATGATCTACAGAACACTGAATGTGGTGGAGGTTTAGAGACTCTAAGGGATTTAAGGATGAAATGAAAAACAATGGGAGAGAAAACCATTCATATTTACAAGCATCAATTTTAATATTTTGACTTGGCCATAGATTTTACATTAACCTGTCAGACACATGTAAATGCAACTCATATGCCCTGAGGTCTACGTGATTCATGAAAGCCAATGATGGCATCATTTTTTCAATAAAAAGTGGGTGGTTTATTATTAGAAAGCAGGCAGTGGGAAAAAAAAATCATGACAACTGCATACAAACCATTTTGTAGGAAACCATAAAAAATTCCAAAATGCCCAAATTATCTGATTGTGTAATACCGAGCTCTCCTAAAAGAGAACTATACCACCTTTGACAGAAGCAACACCTTCAAAAAAATCCCAAAACAACCAACTATTAAGACTTGAATGTTGACATAAATAACAGTTGCTGAAGCTTGTTGCCACAGTAACGAAATGAACATAAGGAACTGCAGTCTGAACTAAAATTCAGTTGTTTCTTTGTGTAGGTAGAGTTATGAAAATGGATTTAGAAACCTGCTGCAAGATGACTGAACAACAACACGTTTCAGTGAACATACTTGTCCTATTACACCGTATCCATAAGGGTACACAAAATATTATTAAAACCTCAGTATAACGAAACCTAACAGCAACACAAAGCAGCCTCCTAAACAAACATAAAATTGAATCATTTAAATCTAAATCAAAATGGTCTTAACACCAGTTGTAGCTAGGTGGCCAACAAACAGGCAGCTGAGTGTATCTGATAGTAAATTGTATTATATGGTATCTCTAGCTAACTTAAAATGATATAATTTCACCATGTTCTATTAGTTCATTAGTCTATTACTTCTGATTAATCAACAGGAAACAGTATCAATGGTCTTCATAGGGGACTACTTATTTGGTAGAAAGCACTTTTGATAGAAAAAGTTTATGGTGAGGTCTGTACATGGATAAAGACAACACTGACAACCTCGCAGCACTTGATTTTTTAAAACTCCATTTTATGAGTGTTGAGCTAGAAATCTAAGAGTGATACCTCAAAACCTGTTCACATACAAACAAAACCATAGCTAGATTTTAAACTGACACTTAAAAATAACACAACTCAGCCTCTGCTCTTTTGTGTCTTGGATAAGACACATGGAAGTATCCTGTGACCTCATTCTGTTGAGAAAAGACAGACAGAAAGAGGACAACAGGAGACGATGAGTAACAGTGTTTTTATTCACACTGGTTGCTTTCCATCTGTTGCAAGACCGGCTTGCACCTCCGGGAGGTTTGAGACAAACACACACTCTTATACACGCATACACACAATCACGTCACTGGTGTTTGTGAAGCTTGGCGGGATGTTTTTTTTTTTTGTTATCTTTTTTTCTCTAAATACATATTTTAGAGAGTGTATTTACTTACATAAATGTGTGTGACAGTGTTTGAGAGTGTGTTTGCCAAAACTCAGGCAGGAATATAGAGGAAAAAACAGATGACTTTGCAGAATCTGCAGTCTCCCCTTTTATTTAGATAAAAGCGCTGACTCAGGAGCCTGTCTGCTAGCTACAGTGAGATTTTTACCTTCATTTATCTCCACATGGCTTTAATTTAAGAGTACACTGGAGCCTTGCAGATAAAGCACTGCTTGAGTCTTTATTCTATATATTCATTGTGTGTGAGTGTGTGCGTGTGCACGCGTGCGTGGCAAGGTTTTAGAGCTGTAATAGGTTATGATGTACAGTTATTAATCTCAGTCTAGCAGTAGTGACATCTGATCTCTGTCTGACTGTTGATGAGTTTCCCAGTTTCCCTAGATGAGTAGTCTATTAAACTGACAGGAGCAGTGAAAGTACAATAGACTAAACAGTGTCTGTGTAAGTCCAATTTACACCAACAAGCCACAACATTAAAACCACTGACAGTTGAAGTGAATAACACAGATTACTAGTTACGATGCAATGTTTAGTGGGAAACCTTGGGTCTAAGCATTTATTTGGACGCCACTTGACAAACAACAACCAACCAAACATCATTACAGATCAAGTACATCCACTCATGGCCCTAACACTCCCCAATGGCAGAGGTCCCCCCCAGTAGGATAGAGTGCCATGCCACACCAAAAAACTGTTTAGGAATGGCTGGAGGCCGTGACGAGCTCAAGGTGTCGACCTGACCTAATAATTCCCCACATCCCAGTCTGATCAAGCATCCATCCCATAGTCACATTTCTTGATATGTGTCCATGAGTAACAATAACAATACTGGTTTAGGTGCCACATTCAAAATGCCAGTGACACAAGGCCTTGTGGGTTCAAATCCCAATTTTGCATACTTTACAGAATAGAGTTAGTTTACAGCTGATAGTATAATTACTTTCTTCTCCTTCACCACACAAAAACCTTTGACCAAGGATAGAACAGATGCACTGTATGACAAAAAAAAGCACCAGGATGGCCGAGAGGTTAAGCCGGTGGACTTAAGATCCAATGGTTAAATGCCCATCTGGGTTCAAACTCAACTCCTGGCAATGTGTTTGCAGTCACTGCCTATTCCATGTCTTAATTACAAAATGATAAATGTGGAAAAAAACATCTGAATGGAATGCTGTTGCATGTTGCCCCTTTGCTGCAACTATAGAGTACAAACTAACAGTCACTGTTAGGAGATGGGAAACAAAGTGGGGTCTTGTGTGTCAAAATTTGCACTTACAACCCTGTCACTTTACGCTACTTGCACTCACTGTGTTTCTGCGAATATTGACTCAGATAGTGTGCAAATCGCACAACTATGAGAGGTCATTTCGAGGAAATTGTCAGCATAGGTTGTGATTGAACAAATGACCAATTTCAAATCACAAGGATGGCTGATTTGTTAAGGCATTTCATTGTTGTGTTGTTCTGCAGATCATTTTCAATAAGTGTAGGATGGGGTACCAAACTCAGTAAGTTTATGGAGGATACGGACAGAAAAATGTCAGCATTACCAGTTCACATTGAATCAATCAGTGCCAAATGTTGGTACCTGTGAGAGCATCTGGGTGAGAGAAAAAGACAAAAAACAAGACCACGTGACTCCTGCAGCTTGTTCATGTTAGAGTGAGTCAGGGCAATGGTGAGTCGAAAACTGTCACAAATGTGGTTACACTATTCAAAATTCGTCACAGATCATCCTCACTGCAATATTTGTAATGCAAAATACAAAAGTGGCCAGGGAAACAAGTCTAACCTATCCTGGTCAAACTCAAAACAACTCTAAAAGCTGAAGCGTGAACTGAATGTTAGCTGAAAAGCCTGGTCCCTTGCAGCAAATACAGCTAATGTTAGCACATCTGCAGCCAGTGCCCAAGAAGTTAAACCGTCCATGGACACTGAAACTTTAAGTGAGGCAATGACAACGTCATTGACATCTTCATGCAATTAATAAGCTACTTAGATAAGCTGTTGTTGGACATAACTGGGCTTATGACTCAGTTAACATTAGCTTAGCATTTTATTAGTGTTAGCGAACATTCACCAATAACTTAACTGCTTGTCAGTATGGAGAAAGTACCAGTTAAAGGTACTGTTGGGTACCTGTACCTACTGGTTCAAATGTTCACACTACCCAACACCAATGTGATGTGTTTTCTGTTTTTTCTACTGTTGTTTTTTTTTCAAATGGTTACATTTATTGAGCAGGATCAGGGTTTTCTTTCATAGCAAATGTGAGGACCTGTTGGCTGAAATCAGACATAAACAAGATTAAGTGTCCCTTGTGATCTCTGGGCCATTTAGAGTACTCTGTTCTGTTTGTTTCTGAAATGTATTAATAACATCTACAGGTTTGGCTATACCAAAAAGGACAGTACAGTAAGAAAATACGCTTTTTGAGTTTTCTATCCACCGCTTTCTTCCTGCCATTTTTAAGAGGAAAAGTAGAAAACTTAAGTGCTCCAGATGGCTGATGAGGTTTTTGTTACCCTCATTTACCAGGTTGTTCACCTCTTCAAGAAAAGGATGGACTTTTGTTGACTTCTTGACCATGTTGCTTGCAATGTGAACGCAGGTTAGAACTGAAGTAAATTAGATCTGAGTGTTGATCCATTCAATCTCTGCTACAAGACTGATGGGTCAAGTCCATTAAATGCATGACTGCCTCTCTGTGGCACTCATTGCATTGGGTTGCACTGCTATTAAGTCTGCGCACTGTCACACTAACACACACGTAACACTCTGCACTGAGGTTAGAAAAGCAGTTTCTTTAACTCCATTTTGCTTTAAACTTTATATCCTATGGACCTAAAATATAATCAACAGAGTTAAGATGAGAAAATGTACAGGTGGGGACATGACTTTCTTGTTCTGTTCCAGTGAGCAGATCTGTGCAAGAACTGAATTCTGCTGGATAATAATGCAATAAATGTGGAAACAAGTGGATATTTAATTAAACCCACTGGAGCAGATTCTTCTTTTTTTGGGAAGATGTGGTTGTTGTGTGTAGGTTAATTCATATGTAATGTAATAGTATATATATGTGGGTAGGTATAGAAGTGTGTGTGTGTGTGTTGGTTTTTAATTTGTTCTTTAATTGTTTTCAGTGTGACACTGAGACAGCAGGCAATTGGTTCTGCTCCACATGACTTACTCTCTTGATGTGAGACAAGTATAAATTACTCTTTCAGAGATGAAAATGGAAATAATGATACATTACTGTCATATACAATTGCTCTTTTCTTGTTCAGCATTTCTTTCTGCATCATATGTGGAGGTAAAAACTGTGTTATCATCCTATAACCTTTTATAATAAAGTCTCCTGTTTTGACTCCAGTGGTGACAGTCCATTGGTTGACCTGACCAACGCTTTGATCCAAACTGATATATCTCAATAACTGTTAACTGAATTTCCAAGAAACTTTTCTACAGCCGTTCATAATCCCCAGAGGATGAATCACAGTGACTTTGGTGATCTCCTGGCTTTCCCTTTAGAGCCACCACATGGTTGATATTTGTCATTTAAAGTGAAAGGTCTCCGCAACTATTGGATGGACTGCCATGAAATTTGGTAAACACTATCATATTTCACTCAGGGTGAACTGCAATAACTTTGGTGATCTCCCAAGTTATGGTCCAGCACCAAAATCAGGCCAAAATGTTAAATTTTCCATTACTTTGGTTTATGACAAAATACCAGCCAAATATCTTCATGTTGGCAAACTGATGTTTAGCACTTAGCTGTAGGCTCATAGTCTTTTTAGATTATGTTGTATTCTTCCTCTGTGTATTCTGCATTAGATAAGTGATATCCAACAGTAGTTAATTATCATTATTTTCAACAAAACTAAAAATTAAAATTGAAAGATAGGTGGCATTATGCTTTAATGCATGTGCTACATAGCAGAGAAGAGAGATAACAAGCAATAAAGGAGATGGAGAATGAATTGTAATGGTCCCTGCATAGAGACCCATGGTCAGTGCTATAGCCTGGAAGCCATTAGGGTATCTCAAAAAAAATTTTTTAAGGTCTTTTGTACATGCCTAAATGAAATCTACACAGCATTAGTAAAAGACAGCTAGAGTAAGAATAAAACCAGAGGGAAAAGTCCTGACATTAATAGAGAATGAAAAGCAATAAATTGTAAGATTGTTTAACACTTATAAGCTATATAACACTATGGCTACCATCATGGTGCTAATTGAAACAGGCTCGATCAAAGTTGACAAATCATAAAAAAGCACAAACACAGGTGAGAATAACACTTATTATTTAAGTGAGAAATAGAGAACGTTGATTATTTTGTTGAGAGATCTTGATCCGTCAGATATCAGGGGGAATAAACCAAACAAGGCTGTCAGTGGTTATTTTGCACCTCAGATCTCCACTGAACAATGGTTCTCCTCTCCTTAATGGAAATACTGTGAGTGCACGCTTTTGATTATTTGTGTGTGTGCTTCTTATTTTCTTGGATTCAACACTTTACACCGCATCACCTCACAAATAAATTACTCTGCCAAACATTCAAAGAAAAGAAAAATTACATTCCACTTCCACAATAGTTGAATGTCATATAAAGCTGGATAACAAAATACAGAAATAGCACAACTCCAGCTGTTGGTCTCTCTGTTTACGGATTTTTGGAAAAATTACCAGGATGGGCGAGTGGTTAAGGCGTTGCATTAAAAAAAGAAAAGGTCATTTCATGAAATTGTTTGGTTTATGCATTAAAAGCATTTTCATGTTGATCAATTTTAAAAAAAATGATGTCGCTAGGATAGCCTAGTGGCTAAGGATTTGCATTCAAGATGCAACAGACACATCTCCTCCCATGGGTTCAAATCTCAATCCTGGTGCTGGATTTTAAGACTGTCTACTATCATAAGTTACTGCAGGCTGTAAGCTGAACAGGATTTAGTGCTGTCCACAACAAATAATAGCCTAAATATATTTACTGTATGCTGTTTAAAACACTGCAGTGTTTAGTTTGCATTCTTTCACCCAGACACACCGTCCAACCCACAGAGATAATCAAATCGCAACAACTAAAAAATTACTGAACCAGAAAAACAACATATATTGGTGCCTTTTTTTTTTTTACACTGATCCCTCCCAAGTACCCCAAAACTGTGTTCCCTGAAGGATCAAAGCTCGAGGCTGCAAACAGAGAGGTGATCTATGACACCATCTTTTCACCATTTTATGGCTGCATTGCAGACTGCCTATCTAAGCAATAGAGTGCTAATTGTATCTGCATTGGTGTCTCTTTGATGGCAGAAGGGTTAAAGGCACATTTTGTAAGATCTATAAATAATTTTCAGCTTAAAAGATTCAACCCTATCTACAGAATGGGAATAAGTAACAAACATTTAACAAACATATCATTAGTGTTACTAATGACAGCCAAACTATGAGCTTACAGTTCGCCGCAGTTAAATGGCATGATGTGACTGTTTTCTTGTCACTGTGGCATTGCTAAAACTGAGCTAAGTAATCCATAAAGTAAACTATACACAAACGCAACATGTGAAGATCATAAGAAAGCAGCCTTATTTTGACCGGCTGTATTTATGCTCTGCTGTCAGTTGTGAGTTGTCTTCTTTCATGACTGTAAATTGCGGTTGTATGTACACAGAAATAGACTGACTCAAATAATGTCAACCACCTCACCCTATTGTAACCACTTGACATTACTGTTTATGAGATCAGGCAAGATTAAAGGGTTAAATACTGCACCCACTTTGGTTGGACTGGATGGCTGGTATTTACAAACAGGTCCTTTAAATAATGGATCAGTGGTAGACAAGTGAGATGGACTTTTGGAGGTTCTGACCTGTCAATGATGCCACACATGTCAATCTGCAGTTGGCTGTAATTTCCCAGCAGTCTTTGCTGCACCATAATCAGGTCCACTGGCTGGTTGTCCACACTGAGGAGACGCATGCAGCCCTGAAAGATGTCGAAGGGATTTTTACATTCCTGACTGTCCTCTTCAGCAGGACAACCTGGATAGGACAGCAAAGGAAGCAGATAAAGGCAAAGAAAACGACGAGAGTGACATGAAAAAGACAGCTTTAAGGAAAGGTCAATATCCAAACATTGGATACTATTTACCCAAATTTAAGATACATCAGCACTTAAGTCAAAAACAACTCACTGTGATAATTAAAATTCACTGTAAGTTTAGTAAGTTTACTGTCCGGGTGAATGTTCACTGTTCCTCAGGGGTAAGACATTGATTTGTGTATTTTTCAGAGGCTGGAATAATGCATATAGAAGCCTATATAAAATGAATATTGGGATTTTTTTCCTCAGCAGTCCATTTAATGTGGAAAAGGAGATGTGTGAGTGTGTATGTGCAGGATGATAAAAAGCCTAAGGCGGTTAGAGAACATGCCTGGACTGCAATACTGCTGAGCTACTGGAGGACAAAAGTGAGGAGATTTGAGAAAAGGAGACAGAAGGAAAAGGCAGCGGAGAGGGAAACAGACAGCTAAGGATAGACTGGAGAAAAGGATGAGAAGACAGAATACAGGAAGAGAAAGAGGAGGGAGAAAGGAGGGGAGGACAGCATGATGGAAGGACTAAAGGAAGAAATGTGAAAAGAAACAAGATAGGGAAAGATAAAACAGACTTATAACTTTCATTATAAAACAGCCACGAGCTGAATTTGGCTCAGCGCACCCACAACTGTAGAGGTGAGTACTGACAACACCAACTGTACTCTACATTGTATAAAAATGTCAGAAACTTTTAAAATATTAATACACATGTTTCAGGGAAAATCTGACACATTCATATGAAAAATATGATGAAATAAAAACAGGCCAGATGATTCCTGTCTTTACTGCAACTATAGTTTTAAGTTCAAAGGTGCAGTCAGAAAAGTTAATGGATGGAAAAGACACACTATGACCTAAAGTTGCTGCTGAAAAATTAATTTAAAAATAATATAACATAAATCATTCAGATGGGTTGCACTGACAGTGATAGTCTGAGCTGTGGCAGACATTAAAATAAAATGAAAATGAATTGAAATGCAGAGAAAAAAAAGAGGAAATAGATTAATTAATTAACGAAGGATATTAAATTAATCATTTAGGTAAATATGACTGAAAATGGGAAAAATTAAATAAAAAATTCAAATATAGCTTATTGACCTCAGACCTACTGCAAAATGTATTTGAACCAGAACATTAATTATGTGCAGCCGAACTACTCTTGAATACGATCAGTGCTCTACACAGATTTTCTACTGTTTAAATGTCTTCAGAATACTAATTCAAAGTATAATTGAGGCAATGCCAGTATGATCTTTAATGTTGGTGAACTGCAACAGCTCAGTGATCTGCACTTTCTACAGATGGATAACAGACTTTCAGATTATTTGTTTCACTCTTACCACCAAAGAAGAGTTGACTTCCTATGGTGACGGCGTGGCTGGCATGAGCGACGCCTCCTTCTTCTCCATCCACAGCAATGGTCACACGACCTCGTCTGGAGTTCAGCTCCACTGAATGCCACTGACCGTCATTCAGAGCAGAACCTGGGAAAACATTTAATAATATTAATCACTATTTATGTGGCTGCTTTAAAACAAAATCACAGTTTTTACAGAAGGGGTAAACGTATTAATTAAAAATCAATTAGTGGTATGGAGGTTAAGGGTTACATTAGTCAGGGTGTTTAGCTGTAAAGGCTAGGATAAACCTTTTAGGCATTGGTAACAAGAGGTAATTAACCTTAAATTAATTAGTCTGACCTGCACTGAGCTCCAGGAGAGTCTTGCCAGCTTTATGGATCTGTAACTGGAGTCGGGCCTCGCTCAGGTACAGCCAAACCATGCCCCCGTCCAGAGGCAGCTCAAAGGTTAGCAGAAGCCCCACCTTGTTCCACGTCCTAAACTGGAACCCCAGGGACACACCCACAGAGGAGGTTGCCATCGCCACCGGCAACTGGAGGAAGCTCTGGGGGCCAGGGAACGTCACAGCGACGGAAACCGACTCAGCACAAGAAAAGGTCACATTGCCCTGAGAGAGAAACATGCAGAGTGGAGAGAGAGGAGGTGGGACAGAAAAAAATGATTACCAGAGAGATAAAACAACATAAAACATGAATATTAATCAGTTGCAGAGGGCGTGTCGATGTGACCTCTGTCACAATTATCTCATCAGCAAGTCTCCTTGAGAATAAAAGCCATGATGCAAACTGAAAAACACCAATGTCACCCAGCTTAGAGGCGTGGCAGGAGGTGGGGAAGTATGTGAACAGTACTGTATGGACTTTCCCACTGCGGTCCATTGTTTTGAGTAGTGGTAATGACACCAGGTTCTTTGCTAAGGCTGCAGCAGTAATATATTACAGTCCCAGCTCTCTGCTGGGAATATCAGCCTGCTATCTTTATAATGCTCCGGAAACACAGATGACATCTAAAAGCCCTTTGTAGAGCTGTTAAAGTGATATATAGAAGTACATGGTGGAGGATGCAGCACCACTACAAAATAGAAGGTAAAAAGTGAGCTATAAAATCTTCCAAAAGCCATTCACTAACACACACAGACACACAACTAAAATCCCCATCACACACGTCATTTAAGGCTCGACTTCATTTTGTTATCACACCTTTAAGAATGGCCAAAAGTGGTCTCTATATTAAAAAGGGCTATAACTAATAGCCTCTATTAGATCTTCAGTCATGCATGTGAATCTCTGAACCTTTTTTATCTCAGGCCCTCCGCTCTCTGCTCTTTTATTGTAATGAGAGACCGTTTATTCGAAATGGTTCAGAGCTGCTCTCCACTGAGCTCAAACCACTTATTGTCATTGCAGAAACATCTAAAGGTCCTAATGGAAAAGACAAAGAAGTGTTACTGAGAGTCTACCCATCGCCTACTCTCCTTTGTCCTGCCATCGCTCACTGTCCTCATTAAGCCCTCGTCAGCTTCACTAACCAGCTAGCAGCTCATTAACAGCAGTCACAGCATCCAGATGATTTCCCAGTGGTGCTCTACGGATGTCAACATGTATGAACCTGCACGTTGACAAACACAACTTCATATATTATGCACGTGAGGGGACTGGTTAGCATTGGGAAAGCTTCAGTGGAACCTTGTGTCCTCGTGGTGTTTGTCAGTAAGTCACAAATAACACCAAGCAGAATCTTCTACCAGTTTTTTTTGAGGGACAAATTTAGCCTGCGGATTTTATTTTAGGTGGCGCAGCTCCAGCTATTGATGCTGTATTCCCGCACAGATATAAAAGCTCAGAGCCCAGAGACTGTGGAGAGCTGAACATCAAAGCTCTTTGCTTTCCCCCAATTGATTTACGTGATCTGTCATCATCACATTGCAGGAATAGATGACAACTCAATGTGGTGCCACAAAAGATTTGCAGGCTGGTATTTCCCAAGGATCTCCCCTTTGGAGCTTATTATTTATCTTTTAAGAGATCAATACCATTATATATCTGAAGATGAGTATGCACAGTTTCAAGAAGTATAACAACAGTAACCTTTCAAATGCCATCCTCTTATGAAATTGTGTTTGCAAACAGTTACCTATTTACAAACCATAATGTTACAGTTACTTATTAGCAAACACAAAGCAGCATTAGCATTCATCTGGAATCAGTTATTGGACACCTGAATAATGTAACTTTAATATTAGCTTTGGTTCAATCTCTACACAAATCTGATGGGAAATATCTGTCTCTTAATCTGCAAGATGGTTGATAATTCTTTCTTACATCACATGTGATAATTTAATTAAAACAAACTGTCACTGAGTTAAAGGGAAACCTCTGGTTTCTTTAACCTGGACCCTATTTTCCCATGTTTTTGTGTCTTCGTGATACATGTTATCAACAAGTTTTAAAAAAATTGTCTGGTATTAAGTGAGAGACTAGCAGTTGCAGTGAAGGTGCAACATAATCATCAAGGGCAATTGTGCAGAGTCACTTATGTCCCTTTAAAGTACTTGTTTTTGCCACTGACAGACTCATAGTTGTTATGAGAGTCTGACAACATTAGGCAAAAAAAGACCCTACAGATAAACAAAACTTTTTTTCTGTACCTTTTACGCTGATCTGGTCTGTTGGTTAGTACTGCATATGTAAGTTTTGCTGATGGTGAAGCCTCTATCTGAAATCTTGTGTACTCTTGTGGAGCGTCAAAATCAGCGAAATATATTTCATATACGTTTTCTGTATCCCAACACAACAAACTCTTCCCAGCATTAAAGTTACTTCCTTTTTTACTCTTGTGTCCACCATTGTTTCCCTGTCACCTTTTGTGAGATTTCAGAATAAAACTTGAGTGAGACTTAAGCGTGAAACCAGCCAAACATATGGAAAAACATTTCAATTTCTCTGTAGGTTACTTTTTATAATGTTGACAAACACTCATGACCCCAGTCTGATCCTGTCAGTGGCAAAAACAAGTACTTTTCGTGGATGTAAACTGACGGTGCACAGCTGCCTGTAGGAATTACACTGCAGCCTGTTTCACTGCTGCCGGCTGCAGCAGTCTCCCTCAATACTGGACAAATTTCAGAAACTGTTGTCTGCACTGGTCACTTAGACACAAAAAACAGGGAAACAGAGTACAATCTGAAAAATACTGAAGTTTCCCTAAAGCATGACATGTCAAATTAGCTTTACTGTATAAACTACCAGCGAGCTAACTTCAAAACACAGTTACCTTTAATGAATTTTGACTGCTGTACACAAATGTACTTTTACAACTGCTTGTTGGCTTCTATCTGTCAGGATAAAGTCAGTAAGGTGGTACTGTTTGTGTTTAGCTCATGGTGAAATTTACTTGCCTCTACAGTAACTTGGTGGTCTTTATTTTTTGCTAATTCTATCAGGTTGAGGTCGTTGTACCGCAGGTTTTCCAGGCAGCCATGAAAGTTCCTCTTTGAGACGAGGTCCTGGACTGCCCCTACACGCAGCTGTATGGAGACAAAACCATGCACAAAATTACCAAAATTAAACATATTTGCTTTTTCAACTTTTATGCATATAGCATGTTTATGTGGGCATGTTTCTGTGTGTTCCCTCCCACCTGCTCCATGTCCCAGTCATTGAACTCTGCAGGGATTTGAACCCTTTCTGTGTGTTTGTCCACAGTGAGGTTGAGGTGAGAGCTGCGCCGCGCCACCGCTAAATGGTGCCAATGCTGATCATCTAACAGGCTGCCGAGGGAAGCGAGGCGCCGGGGTTCTGAGGATGAAGTCCTACCTGGAAGAGATAGAGTGATAAAGATAAGGAGGAGTAAGAGGGTGGGGTAAATAGTATGTAAGATGAGGAACGAAAGAGCAGTAGCAAGAGAACAGAGCAGATGAGGAGAAAGACGGAGGCAACAAAGACAGGGAAGAGAGGATAAGGGGTTGGACAGAGGATAGACATGGGAGCGTTAAGGGGGAGGGGGGTGAGTGATAGGAGGAAGACCAGAGGTAAGTGAGATGACAAGAAGTAAGAGGAGGAAGAAAAGGGAGGAGAGAAAAAAAGAGAGGAACAGGCAGGATGAAGTTGAGGTGAAGGGAAGGTAAGATAAAAGGAAAGGAAAGGTGAGATAAAAGGAGGACAACAAGATAGAGAAAGAAGAGAGGAGAGAAGGTAAAGATATCAGTGGATGAAAAAAGGGAAGTGATGGCAAAAGGAAGGAGAGGAGAGAGAGGATAGCAGACAGACACAATAGGCCATAATTGAAGAATAATCACATACCAAGAAATAAAACACACTGAGACAGACTTTTAATCAACACATCACCACTGTTGAGTTTGCAAAGTCTGAGTTCAACATAAAAAAAGAAGGAAAAAAACATGCACAAAATAAGACAAGATAAAATGAAACTTCAATGGTTTTCTCATAGTTGTTTGACTTGTGAGTGTTTTTCAGCGTTAAGTTTGTTAATTCATAGGCAGGTTTGCTTCTATAAAGTATAACTGAAGCTAATCTGTTTCCTTTTCAGTTGTGTTGTTTTCTCCTATTTCTATCTTTAGCTATCGGATCCGATAGTTTGTTGTTTGTTATTTGACCTGCAAGTCTGCCTCTTTCTAACAATCTGACCCAGTGTCAATGGAACGCAAGCCTAATGACAGCTACAACGCACCAGCCTCCGCATTGTGTCTAAATATTTCACTTTTCCCAGTATCCCACAGAGAGGGTCACACCGAGGTCAGCCACTCTCATCTCATTAGGGAGTACAGCATATCTGCATACACGCGCTGAGAACCGAAGCCAAATATGTAATAATAACTAAAAACTGCAGAGGAAACGCAGCAAGACATAATTAATGATAGATGAGCTCCAGCAGGTTGAAATTTGGGGATTTGTCCCCCCCAAAGTACTGGGAGAAAAGCTTTGTGTTTCTGCTGAGAGAAGAAGCCGAGCCATTAAAAATGTATTAGATATTCTCAAGGGAGAGACAATTCAAACTTCAAAGAGAGAAACAGAGACAGTGTGGAAGATGATGGACAAATTTATTTTTGATATTTTATTCCATTTTGTGAGAGGGTTTATTTGTCTGCAGCTTGGATGAAGAAAAAAAAAGATTTCATCCACAGAGAGAAAGTTGTGGAGCCCATAACACAGGGGACGTTTGTCCTGTCAGAACATTTATTGTGATGAGTTACTGCAAAGAGAGAGAGATCAATATGAGAGACTTGAAAACAAACCAAATGTGTTAAATGACATTGATTAATGGGACAGTTATTGTGCAGTTGGAGGTGGAGAAGAGAGGAGCAGGATTTTACGATTGAGGGTTTTATTGTACGGATGTTAAAACGCTTAATTTGTTATTGTAGATGTACAATGGAATTACGTTTGGTTACTCTCAGGCTGACAGCTGTACACAAACGAAAAAAAACCAGATGATATTATTACTGGCTGAATGACCAGACAGAGAAAGTATGAATTAAAATGAGAGATTTTAGTGCAAAAAGATAGAGGGTCCCTTGTCTGGTAGTAATATTTAAAACCAGTAGGTAATTTGAGGGGGGACAAGAGGGCATGCCATCTCCCTGGTAAGCAAAATGTGGTCATGTTGCTGTGATGACCTTGATAACCTGCCATCTCTCTCTATCCCCTGGGTCCAGACCAAGATGTCGTCCTGTCTCAACCCAGACCCAGAGTTCTTAAATTTTAGTAAGCGTCTTTTTGTTGATAGGAACAGCATTTGTATCACAGATTTAAGTGACTGAAAAACTCACAGACTGTCGTAGAAAATAATTATTTTCTAATAATGTTAATGTAATCATGAGTAATTGTATGGAGTGGTATGGTTCAGTAATGTCATGAGGACTTTAGAGTCTTTCACTGTCTCCAGTAAGTCTGTGTGTTAAGTCAAATCAAGTCAAGTCAACTTTATTCATAAAGCCAATTATCACAAAACACAGTATACGACATCCCTCTGTCCTTAGACCCTCACATCGCCAAAGGAAAAACTCCCCCAAAAAAAACCTGTAACGAGGAAAAAAAATGGAAGAAAGCTCAGGAAAAGTGGCTCAGGAGGGATCCGTCTTCCGGGACGGACAAACGATACTACAAGGGTGAGACCTTGTAGATGTTTTGACCACATTGATAGGCATAGCTGTCTGACATATGGAATGTACTGTTTAAAGCTGAATTACTCTTCTGTTACTTCAAGTTTTTGGTATGTCTCTGTCCATGCGTGTGTTGTGCCAAAAGCTTCTCTGATCAGATTTGTGTGATAGAAAGGACAACTGAGGCTCGCCGAGTTCTTTTCATTATACAACAAGTTTGCTTCTTCTCTCAAGTTATTTAACTACACATCAAATTTGTGTTATTTATCAAGTTAATTCACCATTCATCGGTTCATCAAGAGTACAAGATTTTTCTCAACACAGACCAATTGCTTATGTTAAATCATTTCATATGATGCTACTCAGCCAATCACATTTGATCATAATGATAAGAGATACACACAGAGAGACAAACGTTAAAAAAACAGTAATCAGAGAACAGTAATATTACATGCCGTGTTCTAAGAAAGAAAAACAGACAGTGAAAACAGAGCTTTAATCAAGAATGGACAGATTTGTTTCCCCCGCCTTTTTGAAATTAACAAACTGGCTACTGTATAGAACCATATGCTGCTCTTCATCTATTGGTTTCCATTTTCTTTGTAGTTTTGTCTTTGGCAGTGAAGTACAAAGACTCTGAGACTGTCATCACTGACGTTGTTAGATATGGTTACTTAATGAGTTGGTCAATTAGTTAAATTCTGAACCAAATAGCAGAAGAAAGAAAAGAAGTGCTACAAGTTTAAAAGGTCAAATTCTCCAAGTAACTGACTAACTTGCATGTTTTGTATTAAAATACCCAAGTCAGTTTTTAAAACACAATTTCTAGGATATGTAAAATATGTATATATTTTTTGTGAAGGTCAGTTTACTATAAATTTCTTCTCTGCTTCAGAGCACAAAGTGACAATACTTGGCCGAATGCTTGAACTTGCTTATCTCCTCACTTTTATAAATTCACATTCACACTGAAAGCTTTATAATTATATTTTTCAACAGCTCAAACGTGGCGGTGTCAGAAAACTGACCTATTGTGACAAACACTTAAAATGCAGTATTAATATTTTTTACACTTCACTAGACATTTGTGATGAATCTCTGCTTTAATTAGCTGTCACTTTTGCCTTTAATATTAAGACTTCAAATCTTAATGCTTTTCACACAGGCAATAGATGTGCCACATATTTGATAATACTGTTTAAATTATTTTGTGATAAAATGGGCAAATTAAAGTAATAAATTACTTAACTAAAAATGCCTTGCTATATCATACAATTAGCTTTTTTTTGCTACATACTGGACTTATCAGGAAACCATTTGATAATGATGTGACTTACTGCCTCTCGACACCCCCTGATCTTGTGAGCAACTAATTAAACTGTAGTCGGTGGTACAGATATAAATTGAAGCGTGATTCTGCAGCTGAATGGCTTATTGCTCCAGTACTAATACTAATCTTCAAATACAGAACATTCAAGAACTGGATCTCGATGAACTATATATTTAATATTTCGCAAAATAATGGCATGTTTTTTCATCTCATTTTTTTCATCCAATGTCTTGCTAAACAATGAAAAAGAGAAATATGTGTCCTTGTACGCTCTCAGTTACATTTAACTGACCTGTTTGTTTGTTTGTTTTTAATAAAATTTAATTTGAACATGTGCCCATGTACAGTAAACTGTTGGTAGAACTGAAGAGTGGTCAACACAGACTATGCTTGTATTGATTTGGTTGTAAAAACTAAATATTAGTCTGTGGTTTAGTCTATATTTCTATATTATTCTGCACATGTCCTGAAGACAGAAACACCTCACTGTGTCTTGTCTGCTATTTTATTAGTGCTGCTCCAAATCTGATTATGGAAAAGACAGTGACAGCTCTTATCAGAAAACTGGCTGGTTTAATCATTTTAGAAACTGACTCTCATAAAGCACCATGTCTGTCACAAAATCTGCAGCTCTGTGATTATCCGTAACTTGACGGACAGAGAAAAGTTTGTTTTGAGTATTTTTTTCTGCGTCAGAAGTTTATTATTTATTTTATTTTCACTGAGTAAGAAAGGTAAAGAGACACAGTTTTTAAGATAACATCATCCACTTTTCTTTTGTTTGAAAGTTGCGAGTTGATTCTGCATCATAAGCCAAACTGTAGAAACAAGATACCAAAATCAGACAGTCCAATTTGCAGCAGTTACAGTGTCTTCAGTGTCAAACACAAGAAATGATCACAGAGAATCATTACATACTTCAATAAACTGAAGTATGGGGTTCAGAGCACAGGGAGATATTGACTGGGATACCATGAACTAGCACTACATACAGGCTTATATTACATAATTCTGTATTAACTATGAATGGGGATATCTATACAGAATTGACATGTGCTGATACCCACAGTGAAATATTGTGAAGTACAATGCTATCGTTGCTGGAGTGCATGTGTGTGTGTTTGGTGTGTATGTGTGGGGGTGTATTTACTATACTATATTGTATTTAAATATATTTTCTATATGTATGTATTTTGGATTTCTCTGCAATACAAATATAGACTTACCCTTTGATGTAATAAGGCAGGCACAAAACATGTAGATTTACAAACAATATGTTTTTAACAATAATGAATAAACCGTCTCTCTGTGGATGACACTGAAAATACATAATCATCAGCTCTACAGCACTAAACATTAGTACACTGGTGTTGCACACGTGATATCAATCTGCACACTGCTGACCTTTTAAACTTGCAGTGAATGCCAATCCAAACCTGCCGCCGCAGTGTTGGACCTTTAAAGCCAGAGTTGGGCTCAGTGGTTGAATACTGTGATGGCATCATCCATCAGCCTAACTTTATTATCTATCTGCTTATTGTTTCACTAAAAAAGCCAAAATCTTACAATCTGCATCATTTAAAACTGACAGCAGCTAAGTGTCTGATTTCTCTTTGCTGAG
The DNA here is from genome assembly GCF_026936395.1 of Plectropomus leopardus. Classification (NCBI taxonomy): domain Eukaryota; kingdom Metazoa; phylum Chordata; class Actinopteri; order Perciformes; family Serranidae; genus Plectropomus; species Plectropomus leopardus. The sequence continues at coordinate 11,225,288 of NC_142187.1, forward strand.
GGAACTTTTCCCAGAAGTTTTAACTCAGCATATTTTTTAATCAGTATTTTAAATTGAAACTTCAAATTGCATGGGGTAATTTGATATGTGGTTCAGGATTATCTAGCAATGCAGAGCCCTTTGATTATTACCCAGCAGTGCAGCAAAGTGAGTGACTGTAACTTATGAGATAACCACTGTTTCACCATGTGGACTGTAAGTAATCAGCAGACGTATTTTTTTTTGTGTTGAAAATGGACTATTTCTCCCCTCTTTTAAGTGGTGGTTGCAGTAGGTGTTGTATATGTTGTATCTGTTGTCCTTGCTTCAGCTTGAGAAAATAAGACATACTGTGAATGGATCCAATGACAAATACACTACAATATGGTCTCCAGTTATTGATCATGTGAAAGGACTGACTCTTTAATACACCATACCATCCCACTGGTGATTTCTTTTTGATTTTCTTTTCGCCGTTGGAATTAATATGTATGTTTTGCATAATATGAATATATCTGTTTATTGCAACCGTCTGTCAATTTGTATGTCTGTCTGCATAAGCAGAAATGTTTGTTAAATGAAGTTATAAAAAAAAAAAGAATGGGGCAAATTCCATTAATACAAACATACTGTGATCTGGGTGACAAGTTGCATTCTGATTTCTTCGCCAAATCCACCTGCAGACTATTACTTAAAATGAGACTGAAATGCCAATAAGATGATGATACAAGCATCAATACAAAGCTTTAACTGCAATTCATTCCAGTATCAAGTACAATAATACTACTTGATGTTCTGAAAGATGTTCAACAAAAACAGGTCACTTTAAGAGCCATGATGCACAAATGACAAAAACTGATAGAACTAAGCAAGGTGCAAAATGCACAAAATATTTTGCATGTAGGCAAAGAAAATGCTTTCATAAGAAGAGCAGTGCTTTTAGTGCACATTGTCTGAAGACAGATTTATCTGCTATTCAATTTCAAACTATTAGTGTTTAGTTTCCGCTGTTCTCCAGGCAGAGAAAGTAGGTCTCCCTGTGAAGGGTTATTACTCAGTGTTGCCTCATGAAATGAACTGCAACCACTCCGGGGGGTCAGACCTGGAGGTGTTAGTGTTAACAGGGCAGAGCGGAGCATGCGTGAGCTTGGGGTCAGTGCACACAGCAGATGACCTAAATTACACAATATGTAACCTAAAAATCTCATGCAGAGAGAGAGAAGCAGAGGGAGAGAGAAAGTGGAAAATATGAAACAGAAAGTTGAAGGACACTGAACTGAAAAAGGCTTCTGGCTACTTTAGAAAAAGTACAACAGGAGAAAACAGGCAAAGAGTTGTGTTGGCATATCCAAAAAAAAGAGATACATAATAAAGGAAGAGGAGGAAAAGAAGAAAGATGGTTGATGTGAAATATCAAAAGAATGTGAATCTGTGTGTGTGTGTGTGTGTGTGTGTGTGTGTGTGTGTGTGTGTGTGTGTGTGTGTGTGTGTGTGTGTTAGATATGAAGAGCAAAAGTGAGGAGACAAAAAAAGGCAAGTGGTCTCTTCTGATGTGGAAAAAATACAGTAATATGAGATCTGTGGAGACAAACCGAGCCAAACAACAGTAATTACAACAGAAAAGAGGAAACAGAAGCAAAGAGTCATGTAACAAATACAGAGGAGAAGAAAGGGATGGAAATATAAGAAAACACAGTAAAAGAGGAAGAGGAAGAAGGGGAGAGGCTGTTTGTTGTTTTTACTGTTGTTCTGTTACAGCAGAAGCAAATCTCCTCCCCAATCTCTCCTCTATCTTTCCAGCAGACGGCTTTAATTTGTTCTCACTGAGCTGAATTCTCTCTACAGTGACACAGACTTCCTTTAAGATGACACAGTATTTAAGTCTGAACTGCCATTCTCTAAGATGCCACAGAATATGTTTAAAGTGGGAACAGACTTCACTTAAATTACAGGCAAGTTAAGTGTTATAGTGAAAGTGTTTTTCCTGAGGATGACAGCCCTTTCTTCCTAAGGAGACAGTTTTTCAAGGTGATCCACTTCTCACGGTGATACAGACGCTTTTAAGATGTCTCCGTCTGTTGAGACAGTGATTCTTCACGTGCACACAGTGTTTAAGGGTACTTAATGTCATGATTTTCTTTAAGGATGTGCTACAGTGTTTTCTTGAAGTGAAGTTATTTCACAAGTTTGCATTCTGAGAAAAGAGATGAAAGAGAAAGAGGAGGGCAGTGGGTTCAGATGGATGAAAGTTAGGATAGATGTCTGAGAGAGGAATGGATGAAGGAAGAAAAAGAAGGTGGGATGAAGAACATTTGTGAGGAATATGTATCAGAAAGGAGGGCAGAAAGAGAGTAAAGGGGGGATGGGGAAAACACTTTTGGGAGAAATGGAGAGAGGCCAAAAGGAAGGAAGGAAGGAAGGAAGGGAGGGACAGAGGAAGGAAGGAAGGGATGGATGGATGGATGGATGGATGGATGGATGGATGGATGGATGGAGAAAGTATCTCAGCAGCCAGATGGGGTTCCTGTCAAGAGGTGAGCCATATGGCCATATGATGATTCAGCATGGCAGCCTGACAACCGCTGGTTTAACCTCGTTTACACACACGCACGCACGCACACACGCATGCACGCACGCACACACACACACACAGTACAGACTGTAACTCATGCATCAAGTCTCGCACAGTCCTGTCCAAACACACGCTACAGTGAATGGGAACCATCCATCATCTCTGCAATGAGACAGAGACGCAGAAGCAGCAAAGCGTGAGCCAAAATTTAAACCAATCAGGCGGCAGCGTGCGTGTCGTCTATCTCACCCAACCACAACCAATCCACAGTTATCTCAAAGGAGTTTATATTGTCCTCTTGTACAGATGTTCTGTCCCAGTACGTCCAGAAAGTGACTCAAGTTACATGTCAAGGAACTCAATGTGTTCTTGCTGATCAGATTGTTTCAGCTGAAGTTTCTTTTTTTTTTTTTTTGTGGAAATCATAAGCAAGAAGTAAAGTCAGTTTACTTCTACCGACTACTGAGTCTTCTATTATTTGTAAAGATGCCAAAGTACTGAAGATTACTTATGAATCTAACAATGTATCATTGTATATTTTTGGTCTATTACTTACATTTAGAGATGGACATTTTTGAATATTTTAGCTATTTTCTTTCTATCGAAAGACAAAATTTTGGCACACACATCTCTTGATTATCTATTTTCTTAAAGACATGAACACAGACTCCTTACAGTCTTCAAATAACTTAGGACTAGTGTGAAACATCGTCATTTATGATTTACAATTTTAAATATTCACATACTAGTGCTAATTGTTTCTTATTATTACTGTATTTTAAATTTTATACACACTTTACACACAGCACATTATACATATTATTTATTAATTTACAACATTTACACACTAATGCTAACTGTTTTTAATTTGTTTAATCATAACTGTATTTCTATTGTGTATTCCATACTTTTACATGCTGGTACTTATTTCAACTTTTCTACGCTTGGCATCAGAGTGACTTTGATGAACAGCAATTTCCCTGAGGGATCAATAAAGTATTTCTGATTCTGATTCTAATTCTGATCTTGGAAACATGTTTAAAGTAAGCAACAGGCACTTATTCTAAAAATATATCACATGTTCCTAAATTTAGTTATTATATGCTTCACATGTTTTTCCTCTTTTTTATACATCTGCTGATAATTTTGGAACATTTAGTCTGAGCGTGTTGCTCAGGCCCATTACTATATTTCGGTAAGTGCTTTCATTTAAATGGAAAAGAAGTTGTTATAGAGGGCTCACTTATAACTAACCCCAACGCTCCATTGGTAAAAATATATGCCAGCATTCTCCTTATTCACGTATTAGTGTGTGTATCTGAAAATATCAATCACTGTCAAGAATTAGTTGTTTTTCTCCTGCAACCCAAAAATCAAAGAATTTCCCTTGCAATTTAGTGGTATTTTCTTTTAAACTCATTAAAGACACGAGTAACATGCTTTAAACCTTTAACCAACATAATCCAATAAATCTTATTTCCACATTTGTATTTTGTATTTACCCTTTATTAACAGTTTATTTTGAAAACTGGATGTAGTCACATGCATATCCTTCCGCTAACATCACCAAGTGCGTCACTAGGTCTCCCTGTCAGCTCGATCTGGGGCCGTTTGACCACATTATTTTTAGAACGGACCCTGTGGTTGAGTCATTGGCTCCCTGTAGGTGACCAGGCGCTCACGGGTACTGTGGTGGCTACACCTGTCCCAGAGAATGTGATATGGACGGGGCAGAAAAGAATACTGGCAGCTTGTGAGAAGTGCTGGTTTGCAAGAAAAAGTCACGGTACACTAGAAAGAAAACTGTAGAAGGGCCCGTACTGCATACCTGTGAGTACTGCCCCACTTCAAGCACTGAATAACCCCCACTTTTCTTCTGCGAGTAATGCTCGTATTTGAACTCCACTGTGCTGCATCAGTATGTATGAGAAAATGTCAGTGGGTATGAGTGCGTGTCTGGTGTCTTGTACCTTGTCTGAGCAGCAGCAGTAGCTTTCCTCTCTCTAACTCCAGACTGACGCCGAGTCCTCCCTGTCCGTCTGCGTGCAAAAGCATCCCAGAATTCCTCAGGGTTTTAAACTCCAGGGAGACAACCTCGCTGGATGTCCGCCTCGGCCCAGGACTCAACCTGTACACCAGACTGCTGCTGCCGCCGTCAAAACTCACGACATCAGAGGCTGAAAGAGAGAACAGAGACAAGAGTCAGGACCTTACAATCAAATAACAGTGAAGCATCCACGCCAGAACCTTGGTTCAGCAGTTTAACTATGATCCCCTTCATCGGGTGAAAGAATCTTCCCACATCTGTTGTTTGGTTGCAGGAGAGGACTAAATCTAGTAGCAACCTCTGAGGCTGAAATAAAAACTGCAGTTCTTCGAATGGCCACTTGATGCTGGCTCCAAAAGCAAGTCAATCTCCACTGACCTCATGTTAAAATGTCTGACCTAACACAAGAAATAATCATTTCTACACTGGTACAAAAAACAGTTTTGGGGTACATTTTTATAAAACTCACCTGCTTACATTTTTTTAGGCTTAAAGGTATGCGTATTTAAGGGCATGCCCACTTTGAGTGACCTGTGGTTTAATTGACAAGTTGCTACCATTGCAACGATGGTTAGTTTATATGACGATGGTGTAGATTCTACTACTATTTCAGTGTATTTTCAATTAATGAAATTCTTTTGTTAATTGTAACAAAATGGTTCCCTTAGAGAGTGTTGTTCACTAGCTAGTTGAACTACAAAACCCTTTAAGGAGTCAGATCTTTGGTTTTAATGTGTAATGTGTGTGTTTTGTTTTAATGTTTTTTGGCCTGTTTTCACGCACTAAATTTAAAATTGGAGTCCACAAAGTAACAGGTGATGCCATGTGGCTAAATCCATTATTTTTTATCAGTCTGTGAACTGAATCTGTATTCTGTTTCTCACTTTTCATCAGTTAGTTTTACCTCAGGGTGTCGCTTGCCTGCTGGGGGTTTGGGCTGAGGTGAGGTGAGTTTAAAGTGTGTGCTGAGTTTAGGGGGTGTGTAGGATGAAAAGAATGGACTGCAAATGCTGAAATGTTAAAAAAAAAAAGCAGCAGCTGAGTTCGGTGTCAATTTCCTTTTCAGCAGTACAACTAATTTCTCTGACTGAACGTTTTTTAATGAACTTGGCAACTCCAGGACTTGCACACAAACACACAACCACTTTGCCTGCAGTAATGCTCTTATTGGATTGTACAGTGTATTTCCTGCTGATTACAGAGCAGCAAGATGAAGCTCCAGAGCACTGAGTCACCCTGAATGCGTAAAGCTGAGAACATTACTTTAACTCCACTCTGCTACTTTATACACTAACGAGGCATTCAGTCCTAGATGACATTTCATCCCAGGATATTGACATCTGACTATAATTATCCCAAGAATAGATTGGTGCTTGTTTATGGCTCATAACTTGGCACTTGGTACTCTTCAGCTACAAGCAAATGCATTAATATGTCCTTCAGTCTGGCACATGTCAGGGAAACAGTATGTGGCAGCTACATTAATTTGGTGTACCTTTACATTGTGTTCAGTCCAGCAGCTGGCAAGTTATTAACCTTTCAACATTTTTTATTCTGTGCAGAAAGTAAATATGCGTTTGGCCTTTTGATTAACAGACTCTTAATTCAAACCTGCTTTAAACACTTGGATACAGTGGAAACAAGCTGTAGACACAACAGTGACATTATGAAGTTGATATGGCAAACCTGTAAGCAAACAGTTGTCTATTTACACATCTAGCAGATAGCAACTTAGCAGAAGTCAACTTTTCTGCCTTTGGCTGTCGAGAGCTGCCATTACTGTTTTGCAAACAGCGGCCTATATGTCATATCATCTACTCCAACGCAGTCTCTGATTGGCTGCTTACGTTTTACGCTTATCTTATCAGTATGGTTTCACCAGGCCATCACTCCTTAGCTAGAGAAACTTTGAAATGTTTCAATACTTTTAAACCATTACGAAACCCGTCTCGAGCTACGTGCCGAAGCTGGAAGTGACGAAACTTTTCAAAACAGTTCGATCTTCGGTGTCAAAATTGCCATCTCTATCCTCAGCCATTACATCATCAGCCTTGGGAAAAAAGCAAACAAAAAACACAATAACACGTGTTTAATTCTCGTTTACAACTTGCCCAATTGGGTTGCTGGATTAACAAGCCCAGCATGGCATTTCACTAGCCTTTGGCAACTGGGCAAACCTTATTGTTGAGCCCTGAGAAGGGAAGGCAAAAAAAAGACGTATTTTTGTGTTCTGCATTATCTAGAAATAATATTCTATTTGCATAAAAGGAATAAGACATCCAAATAAAATCCTACAGAATAAAAGCTTTATCTCTGTATGTTTTATGACCAAATAAAAAAAAGTGTCACAAAAATGGCAGAAAGTACATATCAAAATATTCTTAATTAACTTTACTCCATCATCATACTATCATTTAATCAGTAGCTCTGTAAGAAAAAAGTCAGCTATTTTATATGCATATAAACAGGTCACTTATACATTTTAATATCGATTAGTTCTTTTGATTGGGATCACAAACATATGAGGGACTGACAGCAGTAGTGTGATGTCTGAGGTGTTGGTTCTATATGAATGTCGAGTGTCTATCAGTTTTTATAGATTTGATTACATGTAAACACCTGTGACTGTTAAGGAAACCACAATGTCTGAAATCTGCCAAAGCACATTATGAAATGTTTTGTTGTGTTGCCTGAACAGCAGATTAATACCCACAATAAATTTTTCACACTGTGGTAAACTGTTTGCTGCTAACAGCTATATATCACCTCCCCTCAGTATATTACATTTGTTTTTCTCTGGAGGATTCAGCTGTGCATGCTACATTAGTTTACTGCCAGGAAAACCACAAGTCTCCTCTGCCAACCGTTACAGCGGCTGATAAACATATCACCCGAATATATATCTGCTGTGTCCTTAAATAACTTTAGAATATTTCCAAACCACTACAGGCTATTTATCAAAATCCATCTTTTAAATGTTTCTCATAATCCATCTTCTTCCAGAGGGGACAGTAGCAAAGACAGTTTTAAGGGACACAGAATGGTTTATATCATAAATCATCTTTCCAGTAATGTGAGTTTCCAAGTAATGTGAGTAATTAATGCTAGGAGGTTTGTGTGTTTTCTGTCTCTGTATTGAGACCTCTAAATGTACCAAGTATTCAGAATTTTAACATATTCGGCGTTTTTTTGTTGTTGTTGTGGACCTGTCAGGCCACATGAGCGAAGGTAAAGCTAATATGGAGCTATTATGGGAAGTAAAGCAATCAGATTCATTATGGTTATGTGTATTTGCTTTACTCACTGTGATATTTGTGTTGATGCATGCCAAATTTGTATTATTTTTACACTAAATAAACAGTGTTCAGCCGGCATGGTGGTGAAGTGGTTAAAACTGTCACCTCACAGCAAGAGGGTCCTGGGTTCTAACCCCATTTGGCGTGGCGTTCAAAACTTTGTTGGGTGGGGGGGGTTGCATGTTCTCCATGTCTCAGCATGGGGTTTTCTCTGCGTTCTCCAGCTTCTTCCCATATTCCAAAGACATGCAGGGTAACTGGTGACTCTAACTTGGCGGTGGGTGTGAATGTCAATGTAAGTGGTTGTCTGTCTCTGTGTTAGCCCTGCGATAGTCTGCGACCTGTCCAAGGTGTATCCTGCCACTCACCCAGTGACAGCTGGGATAGGCTCCAGCACCACCGCGACCATTGAGAGGATAAGCGGTTACGGCGAATGAAGTAATTACTGAACACTTTTCAACTAAACTCAATTTCAAGTATTTGGATCTTTCATCTTCCCAGCAATAAAATACATCTTTATGTGCTAAGTAGCAAATGTATGTAAATTGTCATTGTGAGCATGTTTCTATGCTAACATTGGCATTTCACTCAAAGCACCACTGTGCCTCACAGAGCAGCTAGCGTGGCTGTGAAGTCTTACTCTTGATAGAAAATGTATAGTGAGATTATTTTTTGTTTATTCACATGATAAACATTTGCACTGGTACTGGGAAATGGTGAAAAGGGAAGATAACCTGACTTCTAAGATACTGTTACCTGACAGAAAAACCTTAAACAAAATAACCCCAAAAAAACCCTGTTTATTTGTACTGGCGACAATTAAAATTACTCTATGTGACACCTTTGATATATATTATGTTTTAAAAGAATCAGTGTTCAAAACAAATGTTATTTTCAAAGCTTTCAGTCTGACTACAGCCTGACTTCAGATAAAAGGAGGAACCAGAAATAATGGAGAGGCGAACAGCTAGAATATGAGACACACACAGTCCATATGGAAATCATGTTTACACATTAATATTTACTGTTTGATAAATGTATTTGAGCATATATGTAAATGCGTGGAGCCGTTTTGATATTCATGAGCGTGGTGTGTTATTTCATGAACAAACAGCAGTGAGGATGGAAATCAGGGCAGAGACACAGCAGGGAATTAACGCTGAGAGGACAGAGCATTACAAACACCTGCTACTTTCACCAAGTTATGAGGAGGATGAAGAAGATGAAGATCAGTGAGGATTGAATGCATGTGAAGTTAAGTCGTGCTTATCCAAAAAGAAAAAAAAAGAAATTAGATAATAAAACTACAAGATGTTTTTAAGGTGGAAGTGAAAAGAGCAGTGACATTGATGTTTGTTATTTTATGAAAGGAGAATCTGTTAATCTAATAATTTAGTCACTGGCTCAAATAAGAAAACAGTTTTTTGCCATGGAACCATTATTAATACGAAGAACTGTGTAACTTAAAAAGAAAATCAGAGTGGGGAAAAGGTGAAAAAATATGTTTCTGTGGGCTGTGTGTTTAGTTCAATGTGTTGTTGCAAGCGGCTGATGCTGCCAGTGTGTTGTGTGATCTGGGAAATTAAACGGGGACAAAGGAAACTGTTAACACTGCATGTTTTGTGTGATGCGTGTTGTTTTCACTGTTAATAACAGAGGTGAGAGTGTAAATTAGTTGTGAAATCTGGAATTACTTCCAAGAAAAGATGTTTGACATGCTTTGTGTCTGCGGGCTATCGCAAAAATGCTCAATTGTGTGATATGTAATGAGTGTTTTTTCTCTTTTGAACACTATCGCTATCACAAAAATGTTCATTTGTGTGATATGTAATGAGTGTTTTTTCTCTTTTGAACACTTTTCACACAGAGATTGCGCTAAAGGGCAGCTACAAAGTCCTCTCTTTATGCTGCCTTTGCAATTTTAGGACAAGCAACACATGTAGTATTTAGAACTCAAAGTGTTGCTGGAGTTTCTATACCCATGATTTATCTCCCTTCTCCAGGTATTTTGGAAGTTGGTGAAGTTTATCCAGAAACCTTCACCCGACCATTTTCACACAGAAACAAACAACAGCGGTAGCATGCCGCTGCAGTGAGTGATTTTAGACAGCATGCCGGCATAGTGGAAGCAAAAGAGGCATGACGGGAACTTTAAACACTACAGCATCAGCCTCCAGTGTGACATTTTACATTAGAATCAGCAGTGTTTTTTTTAGATTATTATTTTTTTGGTGACTGATTTCGTCCTCTGATTGAAGAGTTAGATCCTCCTGAATTTTTTTCCCTAATTTGCGGAAATTTTTGGCCACTGTTCTTTTTTCGAGTGAGCTGCCAACAGCTGCTAACTGCTTTTTAAATCTCACACATTGGGTCACACACAAATACACGCCATAAAAACATTCCCAATCATGGTCCCGTCCTACTGGCTGTCCCTTTAATATTTATTATTACCTTTGCTGCCAGCTCAAAGGTTAGACAACTCTGTCCTACCATTCTGCAATCGTGACTTTTACACAGAAAGGCCAGGCAGCATAATGGCATGATATTCCAACCTTGAACAGTGAAAGGGGCTATTGATTGGAGAGATGTTAATTCTATCTGAATACTTAGAGGTAGTGATTTGTCTTTGTTAAATCCTCAGTGCAAACCTAATTTCCCTGGAGAGAGTAAGTAAACTCTGCAGGTCATGTAGATCAGTGGTTCCCAACTGGTGGGTCATGGTCCAGAAGTGGGGGTGGGTGTGGGTCAGCTCTTGCAATATGTTATATTTCTTTGTGTTCTTGTTTGCATTTTGTGAAAAGAAATTGAATATGTGGTAATTTATCTAATCTGTGGACTTAACACTAATGACTAAAGAGAAATCTGGACCCCTGTGGTTTGGCCTGTTGGGAACCATTAATCTAGATATAACCTTAACCACCAGCATTTCTTAAGGAAGAAACATCTCTAGAGAGTCCAGTTAGCCCAATAAAGAAAATAAGACTCACTGTAAGGACATCCATAGGTCTCTAGGCGGAGACCGATCCTCCCGTTGGGGTTCCAGTCCAGAGGAATGAGGCGGAGGAAGCGAGCGATTGCTGGCTGCTGCAGTTTGTACTGAACCACGCTGTCTGCATTACTGTTACCTGGAAAAGACTGAAAACATGAACACAATGAGGTCTTGTCTGTTTTGTATCTGCTTTATTGCTACCTGCAAAATGCTCACACGTCTCCTCAAAGCTACAACCATCAGGGCCTTCAACTCAACACATGACACAGAGGTAAGGACAGAGTCTCATTTAATCTTAGAAAAAGATGACGTGAATTCTTCAGCAGCAGCCTTTGATGAGCAGAGAGAGTGAAAAAGACATGATGAGACAGATTAACTTTGAATAGGAGACAGGAATAAAGAGTCACAGAAGAAAAGGAAAGAGGAGATACAGCAAAGAGAATCAAAAGGGAAATGACAGAGGGACGAAATGAAAGGGAAGGAAAATCACATGGTGAGAGGGAGATAAGCAGTATCGTCAGAAAACCAGAAGAAGGAAATAAAAGGGAGAGAGGAAATTTGAGAGGAATGGGTGAAAAGTAAAAAAGATCACCACTCGTGTCCTCATCCCCATCCCTCCAGGCGGGAGGAAACAAACCGATAAAGACGAGAGGGACGATAAAGAAAAGATGGATTGCTATATTTTCAAGCACCCACAGGCTTCTGAAGAAGGAGGACGACTGAGAGAAAGGCGAAAAGAGACAACAGCATATTTTCTCTCTGGTCTTCAGGCCTGTAAGCTAAAAACCGAAGCCCAGTAGACGTTGATCCAACAGCTCTGATATCAACTTTCTCCTCTGACAGACTCTGTAAGCTCGACTGACTAATGCACAGAAGTTGTGAAACACTTTGAAATGAGTTAGCTTGTGCTTGGTTTATGTAGAGTGTCAGATCAACATGTTTTTAAGCTCTACTCTCTCAGAGAAGATCCTCACTGCTGAGATTAGCTGGATTACCTCCATATGAGGAAACTCCTTTGGCTCGACTACTAATCAAAAGCTCCTCTCTGCACCGCTGTAACAAATGTGGCTTTACCCCGGATACACATCCAAGAAAATGGTAGAAAAATGTTATCCTTTCTCCATGTTTACTGCATTATTTAATGTGGTATAAGGCTCACAAAAAGCATGCAGGTAATAAATTCAAACATATTTCGAACTGGCTCTCGTGTGTTTGATTTCAACAAATGCTATTTTGTGTTCCCGTGGCTGTATACTGGACCATGTACATCACCAAAATGACATTGGTGTGGAAGGAAAGCACAGAAGAAGAGTTCTGTGTCTACCAGGAGAGAGGTAACGGCTGGCTGCCTCTGCTGTTCATCTGACTGATTTCTTCATTAATCAGCTCTACAGAGACCAGCTGAGCTTTTTCACTTTAATGGCCATGCTGCTCCATGTCTCTGCCATGTTCTTACCCATGATCGGTGGAGGAAAAAGCACAAAAACGACCTGCTAATGTTGAAACACAATTAGTTAACATTATACCCACTGTTTTTGCTATAAAAGTAAAGGCAGTGGTGTGACAATCAAACTAAAGTAACTAGAATGTCATCATTTTATCCTTTTAGAAATTTGTGAAAAATGTTGTCAGAATTAGTGTGTGAATTCTTGAATTATAAACAAAAACATGTTTTGTGGGCCAAAATCTAATCAGTTCATCTTTGAGTCGAAGTGGATGGTTGTGCCAATTATAAATAAAAAAATCCCTCATGGGGTTTCTGAGGCGTCACATTTACAAGATAGGGCTGTATGTATGGACGGATGCACAGCTGACATATTAGACCAAAAAATAATCCCTCTGGCTGCGGCAATCACTGACACTAAAGCATAGATGATGATTGGGAATGTGAGTTAAATGACAGGGCTCCTCTAAAATACTCAAAGTGCGGTAATGTTTGTTCTCCAAGTGTCAGCTCTCCTCCTGTTTAGAGTTTGAATGTGTAATTGAGATTGTGCTACAAATGAATACATATACACTTTTAAAATATAATCTGACAAAACTGGGGGTGGCATGATAACAAATTTTACTGCTTAAGATTATCATGGTCAAAATACATTAAAAAAAGTCTTTAACCATAACTGTACAGAGTCGTACAAAAAGAGCATTAGTGAAAAGGCAACCAGATGATGTCTGGTGAAGAAGACATAGCGAGAGAGAAGTGATGGATTATTTACAAAATAGTATCATATGTGTACAATTACGATACAATACAGTATTTCATTTCACAGTTATTGTTTAATGCTGTTATACTGTGACAGCTCTAGATAAGCCAAACATGTATGTGTCTAAGCAGGCTGAAGATGTGAGCAAGTAAAAAAAATATAAGTTGTAAATCTGAATTTTAGACTGCTGTTACATTTAGAGGGATTTTAATACACACTGTTTATTACTTTTGAAACATTTTTTCATTATACAATTAAAACTGCATATATTTTTTAATGTGTTTGTACTGTATCTAAATTTACAACTAACATGTAGGGGCTTTAAGTCTAATAAAGTCTACATATAGTGTAAGTGTATACAAGAGATGTGTTTTTTTAATTTCTTTCTTGTAATAATTTAATAGCTATCCGTAGAGTTCCCTATGAAAAGTATAGAACCCACCAGTCAGGGAAAGAAGAGCTGTTATCTACGACACAATCTGTCATTTTGTAATCAATCCCGTTCTTTACCATCTTCCAAATATTTGCACCTACAGTAACAGTGACGGATAAAATCGACATCTTTACTTCCTCCTTTGAAAAGTCAAAGGCAGAGAGTGAGAGACAAAAATGACACTGAAAATAAATAAAACAAAATCGGCCCACCTGACTGCCTCTGTGTTCGTGATCAGAAGCTTAAGTGTTTTCTTAACAGGTCTGCAGAGTCAGCAGAGCTTCAACACGGCTTCATGCATTATAAATGAAGAGATAAACTCATGATGACTCAGTTTATCTGTACAGGATAGATGGAGCCTCATGTTGTAGCACTATATCACTTCATGTGAATTACACAAAATAAAACATGATGATGTTTATTGATCCCTGAGGGGAAAAAGAGTCACTGCGGGAGCAAAAGAACATAAGCAAAAACAAATGAAGTCAATCGTTTGAAAGGATGGAAATCATATGTATATGCAGTGTGGTGCAGTTTTAACCCCACTGTTTTCATGGTACAATTCACTGCAGTATGGACTCACCCCTATGCTGTCTTCCTGTCTGTACTGTTTCCAGTTGTGTCCAGTGTCGCTGAACATCAGCAGGTACGACGTCAGCCAATCAGAGCTGCCGTAGCGGCCCTGAGTAGCCACAGCAGTGATCTTAGTCCGCTCGCCCAGGCTGACCTCCAGCCACTGATACCTGTCTGAGGTGAGAGGAGACCAACCTCCAGCTCCTGCAGGAAGAGACGGAGAAAATCCAGCATACATAAGTGATTCATTAGATTTCCATTTACCTGAGAGGAGATGAAATAGGCTTTGGAAGATGCTGAAAAAACTGAATTGCATTGCGTGACCTTTCATTCTGAACTAAAATCACACTTCTTTGTTATGAAAGCCAGATGAAGAAAATGGATTGAACCACAGCAAAAACCTATAAATCCATTTTTAAAGTTATGATGGGATATAAATCATACTTTAAAAACTTTTTTGATGAATTTTAATCACTCATATTTGCTTTGCGACCCACAGTGGCATTAAGAGTGTGTTTGTCTTCGTATCTATCAGAGAAACACATATTGCCCCTACATTTGTGAAATGAATCAGTATTGGCTATTTTGCTTGCTAAAGCAAAAGAGCTCCAATATTTTTCCAATATTCTGACACACAATAAAGGACTGAAAGCACCCTTGTTGTTAAAAATTACAACATGAATCCAAACTATAATGCTTTAAGATCACTTGAGAAAGCTGTCAAAGTCCAACCTAACCATAGTTAATAGGATTGTATGCTGTGAACACAGACAGGGGACAAATTAAATTAAAATTAAAAGAAAAACCTGAATAAATAATTTAGTTAGGAAACAGGACACATGCAGACGCTCTCCAACACCATCACCAAAACACCACATGAGAGAATATCTTTTGCAAAAAGATGATTCCACTTACTGTGTTGGCCTGAAAGTGGCATCAACTCATGACAAATAAAGTAGAATAACGAGAGAAGAACATAGAGGCTGAAATCATTTCTCATAAACAATAAAGTGGTGCCAAACATTGATTAGTTTTACAGTGTGTATCCTTCCTCATATTAAATGTCATCAATAAAGCGGCTGTGTTGTGATGTATTGATTGCTTGTGCTGCGGGTCATCAGGTTGGGATGTTTTCCCAAAGAAATAAAAAGAGGTGATTGATTAGAGTTGAATTACTGAAGAAATGTGCACATTTCTGTGACCTTTCTCATGCAAAACAGCATCAACAGGGGACTCTGATACAATATATTTAGTAACATTGGATTCAAGCCACTTATTGATGCATACTATACAATGCAGAACTGCACAGTGTGCTGGTGGGACTGTGCCTTACTTCTTATCCTCAAAGCTGTAGTGTATTTTTTGTATGTGTGTGTGCTTGTGTGTGTGTGTGCGTGTTTGTGCATATGAGAGGAAAATTATACAAACTACCCATATTGCATGCGTGACTGTAGGGGTAGTTGACAGAAGTCTGCCCGGACAGATAAACTGTAGCTGATCAAATGGGCTGCCACACAATAAAGACTCTCCAAAAACTGAAAAAGTAGGCAGTGTTTGTGTGTGTGTGTGTGTGTGTGTGTGTGTGTGTGTGTGTGTGTGTGTGTGTGTGTGTGTGTGTGTGTGTGTGTGTGTGTGTGTGAGAAGGTGTGTGTGTGTGTGTGTGTGTGTGTGTGTGTGTGTGTGTGTGAGTGTGTGCGTGTGAGCGTGTGCATCGGAAAATATGTTATCAGGCCAAAACAACAACTCAGAGATTAAACACCATATGTGCAGATTCTGAAGATGGAGGATGCTGACGAGTTTCCCGCTGAGCTCACACACACACAAACACACATGCATGCAAAGTGAGTGTTGGAAAGCCTTACAAAGCCGAAACGACACACCGAAAGTCATCTTAAAGCCTGTTGACTTTGAGAAAGACATTTCAGTCGTCTTCCCTCCAACAGCAGCAAGCAAATATTGCATTCAAGCTGTCAGTTACAAGCACCACATGTTATGAGTTAACATGGTTTTGGTAAAAAACAAAAGATTGTTCCATTTTTGTAGCAAAAATCAAATCAAAGTCGATTCTGAAGTTTTTTAACTATGACAAGATACAAAGGATAAAATGAGAAATTGTTGAAACTAATTTTCATTTCTTACGTGTCATGTTTGTCAGATTGGGTCTCTGTGTCCACTAAATGGTACCGGCTCTACTCTACTCTACTCTACTCTAATCGCGTTTGGTATCAGGTACTTTTCTGGGGGTCGCTTTCCATTAGAAGATAATACTGCCTCAGTGTAGCTGGTCGTCATAACGACGCCGTGGGACACTGCTGTGACGTCAGTTTCAACACGACACAGACATACGCACAGGGTTCGCATTACACTATTTTGTGTCCCAATGCAGGGTCTGCATCCTTCGGAGGACGCAGCCCACGTGAAGAACGGCGTTCTGAAGATAACTGTATTATATTTCTGTCCTCTTGAGCGTTTGGTTCAGAGCAAAACATCTTCAAAACTATTCACCAGAATGTTATACAGTTATCTGTGGAAATTCACAATTCCTTAAAGATTATTTTAAATGATTTTAGTGACTCCCTGACCTTTTAACTAGTGACAGCATCAGGTCATAACTCCACTTAAAGCAATATGTAACGCTTTTTTAAAACTAATTTACAAATTTACATTTAATAAAATGTAGGTATTCAACTTCGCCATCTTGAGTGCCACCATCAAGCATATATTCTCATATAAACAGATTAAATAAAATATGAAACACTCAATCTGACTTTAAAATGTTCTGAGAGCATGGACGCAAGATAGAGAAAGGTTTTTTCTTGAAATATACAAAAAAGCAAAACTATTAAGCAACTTTATGTTTCCAAAAGTGAACCATTTTGATGATTCAACCGTTATTTTTTATGAGTCCTAATGGTGCTTTCTATTTTGTGAGTGATTACTGCTGAAGCATTCCTGCGTGCTCTGTCTGAATCTTGTGTACGAAGACCAACATCATTTCATCATCTCTAATGACAGTTTTTCTTGAATTTGTCACTTTGTGATGACAGTAAGGTCAGTCTAAGATCCTCACTTATGCAGTGACTTATTAGTTTGTTTCATATGGTTAGATTACAGCATATATTCCCACACTGAGTATCATGAGTTCAAAAGGGCAACCGTTAACTTCAACAGCTTTCGCTGTCAGTCAGAAAAGCCTCTGAACAATGTGTGGTGGCAGACTGAGGAGAAAAGCTCAGTGGTGAGAATGCATTGGTGTCGGTCTGGCGCCTGGTGGAGGCTGATCTTTAAAGAGCTAAAGGCCAAAGCTAATAAACACTTGACTAACAGACGTGTCCGGTGACAGGAGAACAGACGAGAGGAGACACTCTGACCTTTACTCATGAAGATTCGACTGAAGAAGAAAAGAGAAAGGGATGATAGGGAAACAGCTCAGAGACAGAGAGGTACAACAAAGATTTACTGTGTCAACGCTGACAGTAGAACTGAAACTAATGCAATTGAGGTGAAGTGACGGCTAAAAATCCGCACACTTTTTGTCAGGGCTGTCACTTTAAATCAAAAAGATCTTGTTGCTTTCTCTCCCTTGTGTCTGCTAAGACACCAGATCACCCACTGAAAAAAGAATAACGTAGCTCAACACTGACATCACTGCTCAGGTGGCCAAACAAGGTTGAAATCATCATTGTTGCAAAACAAATCAGAAAATAGTGAGACAGTCCCAGTGGAAATGTAACAGCAGACCTACAGGATCATATGCCACTTTATATACAGCCTTTGATATCTTGTTTGGTGCATGTTTAATTCATTAAATAAACAACAATTTAAGTTGCTCTTTTTTTGCTGTGCCGTTATCAGGCCTGCATGATAAAACACATTGTTCTTGTCAATGTGATGTTAACTTGATAAACAGATAGCAAAAGGCTGCGATATTGCACTCAATAATTTTTTTTTGTTAGTTTAAAGAGAATATCAGTAAAAGCTCTACTTAAAACTCCAGCATTTTGTCTAAATTTGGTCAAGTCTGACTGCAGAAAAACAAGATGGCAAGGACTGAAATGTCAACTTGAGGCGTGTCCATGCAACAGACTCATGTTAGAGGCTAACCCAGACACTCTGAGCTGAAGAATGAGTAAGTCACCGTGCAGCAACAGACTCGTTCAGCAAATAACAAAGCTAGCACAAAACACACAACCACAGCAGAGAGCAATAACTGCCGGCAGTTACGATGGTAGATTCAAGCTGAAAGACTGAACAGGTACGTTTGTGACTATTGCAGCTATTGTGCTTGTGTTTATATTTTTGTGGCATCTAACAAAGTTGTTTATTCACAAATGTATTAGACTGAAAGAGCACCTTGTGGAGTGTCGCTCACACACAGGGTGAACAGGAAATGCCACTGATGCTACGCACTCTAACGTTAGTTTTTCCATAGAAGGGAAGAGGTTATCATAAGGTTGGCTTCTATGCATCATCGAGTCATAATTTCATGCCCCTAATATGTATTTTTATGATATCCAAAATCTCTTCTCATATCACTTTATCAATATAACAATGATGTATCGGCCAGCCCTACTTCCAAACTGGCATTTCGTAGTTGGTGAGCATGTTTGAAGAGCTTTATATTGGAATTTGAAAAAATGAGGCTTAGAGAGGACAGAAGGACAGACGGAAAATTATGTTTCCAGAATTAGCTGGCTGAGTGTGAGTGCAGTCTTTGTTAAGGTTAATTGTGACATAATATGAGGTGCAGCCAAGTACAGCAAAGCCCTGACAGCCTGAATAAGCCTGGATGCTTCTGGCTACTTCTCTATAGGGAACAGATGGATGGATAAGTAAACAAATGACTGTTTCCTCATCAATAATGTACTGATACTCCATCAGACATTTACAGCGAAAAAAGACAGGTTGAGAGAGGAGGGAGACATGTCGAGGGGCAGTGAGGGAGAGAGGACATGAAGAGGCAGACAGGAGGTAGGACAGACAGGCAGGCAGCTTAAAGGGATGTAAAGGCAGCTGGAAAGTCACGTTACAGGCATACTGTTATAAGTGCCAGATCCAGAATAAGTGCTGGTCATTTGCATGAGAATACAAAGTCTGGAGGGTAATTTCAGCAGCCTGATAACATGTCAGTCTGACAGAGAGTCCAACAGGAAGCTAATGGGCTCAGTGCAGCACTGACAGCAGCAGCGGGCTGGAAAACACTGCAGGT
This sequence comes from Plectropomus leopardus, assembly GCF_026936395.1. Classification (NCBI taxonomy): domain Eukaryota; kingdom Metazoa; phylum Chordata; class Actinopteri; order Perciformes; family Serranidae; genus Plectropomus; species Plectropomus leopardus. The sequence goes on from NC_142187.1 coordinate 11,244,590, forward strand.
TTTCTGCAGGCGAAGCAGGTAAGATTTACATTTTTCTAAATGCCACACCACAAAAAGGTCATTTCAAGAAAGTCAAAACATTATTTTATGATGTTTAAAATGTCCTCTTTTTCTTCTCTCAGATATTTAATCTTGTGAAGCACTATTTGCATTAAATATTATTCAACTTGTTTCAATGTAACTGCTCTTGCTCATCTTAAGAAGATATTTAACATAAGTATCCACTAAAATTGACAAGAAACAAGTCCAAAAAGTGGACTGCATGGTTGTCACATGATTTGTTGAAAGAATACAGATAGAAGATACATATTTTTTCACCAGTAGTGCTGTTTATCGAGCTAGGTTGTTTTGGTGTGAGTTGCCGAGTGTTGGAGATCGGTCGTAAAGACCTCTGTCTGGAATGTAATGTAACTAGATGGCACTCAGCTTGTGTTGCTTAAAGCGTGAACAAAAAATATGTATATATACATTTGAAAAACTCAGCAGCAATGTCTCTTGCAAGAAATCATCACCCAGTTAATCAAGATAACCCACAGACCTTGTTAGCAGTTTTATGTCCGAGCTTTACTGATCTGTTCTGCCAACTTCATCACTTTGCAGAAGAAAGAATGCATCTACTAATGGACGAGAGGCTTGTGGTCATGACAGTGAGATGTAAACATTAATAGCATCCTACCTGGCTGAGCTGTGATCACTATGTAAAACTCACACTGTCAAGAGCCTCTTCTGACTGAGCAACTGTTTCCAAGGGAGTTTAAATGTTCAATCTCAATATGAACGAGAAGCCTTTGAACAGCTACAAAATCCATGAAAACTGATCAAACTTTATGTGCTAATGAAGCTGGTGGGATTTGATGATGAGGATGTTTTCATGATCTCCGAACCAAAGCTATATTTCTATAAAGAGATTAGTGTTCAGGAGTGTGATTTTGTACAATTTATTGTATTAATTTTGACGGTGGTCTTGCTACCAGAGGAGAACAACTGAGAAAAGACTGCATTCATAAAAGTTAACAGTTGAACTTCTCGCCTCGGAGGACAACTAAATATGGAGGTCAATACCTGATGAGTTTGCCGTTGTTACACAGTCAGTCCCAATTTACAGGTTCCAATTAAAGTTTAATTCCACCTTCAAATCTCACTCTTTGGGAAAGCGATTATTGTGGCACAATAATCATTTTCAAGTCCATTCCAGCATAATTGCAGTGGCATCACTGATAACTGTCAGCCTCGCCTACTGAAGAAAGAAAAGGTTTAAACACAGAAGCTGCTATTAACATTTGGCAGGAAGACAGAGCTGGCTAAATTAGTTCGTACCAATGAAAATGAAAATGTGACAGCAGATGGAGTGAAACTAATGATTACAACAGAACACAGAAGATAGACAGGGACAATTAAGATTGAGGAAGAAAGGAGGTGGAGAAGAGGAAGGAAAAATGAGAAATTAGGAGGTAGGAAAGTGAGAGAGAAAAGAAAAAAAAGCGAGGAGGGAAACCAGTTCATTCATCCTCAGATCCCGGGTAAAAGACCATTCATCTCCAATCAATAGACTATCAGAGCTTTTTATCCACTTCTGGTATCAGACTCAGAGCCATCAGGCCCTGTGATCAGCTACATCAGGTCAAAGTCTGAAGCACAATGTCAGGTCCTCTGGTCTGACTGCAGAGAGAAACTACTGCTGGGTTTCAGAAAGTGTCTCTGTGAAAATAGGTTACATTAGGTTGTTATTTCCCTTTGGCAGAGCCGCAGCATTAAAAAAAAAGGCAGTCTTAACATCCTATTAAGGTCAGTTTTTGCACTGAAGTGACTTGTTCAGCATAAAGATAGGACCTGTGGTCTGCAGGTCGGTCCATCACTTTGGTCACAACTGAAATATCTCAATGACTGCGGATTGACACCATATTTTGTAGAAACATTAATTTTCTCCCACAGGATGAATAATAATAACTTTGGTGATCCATGGACTTTGCATCTAACACGGAGGCGCTTAAAGTTTTGATAACCGAGTGCCAATTAGGGGTGCCAGCATATGATTGAGGAACACACAGGAAAAGGGCAGTCACGAGTTGTCCACCAAAGTTACTAACTTTAGCAAATAACACTAGCGATGACAGTATGTAATTTCCCTGACACTTGTGAGGTGCCATTAGTTGCCATTCTAACAGATGCTTTCTAGAACTTGTCATCCCTAGCCTGATAGATGTTTTTTAGTGAAGCACAGTTTGATGCAGTATCCTGGTAGTGTATTAAATGTAAGCTATTGAAAGTGAAAACATTGAAATAGACTACAAATTATTAAAATTCATAGTTTCCCACAGATGTTCAATCTATGTGTGCCGACAGCTGACGAGGGGAAGGGATCAGCAGACTTCCTGTTTGTGTTTTGTGTGTGTGTCCGATTCTAATCATTCTGTGTTACCTCTCTGAAATAGGTTAGGTTTTTGCAGGTCCGTGACGGCAGAAATCTTAATGAGTTTTTTGAGTTTGGCTCACAAGGTGCAGAATCGATCAGATGATTAGTGTGTAGTCACTTCGATCAGATTAGATCAGTGGATCAGGTCAGAGGAGGTCAGAGGAGCAGCTGCTGCAGAGGTAAATGAAAGCAAACTTTCAGACCCAGCAGTGGACTGTAGGGTGCGCATTTACCTTGGGAACACAGCTGGTTTCATCCACAGTAGGTTTGAAGAGAGATGGACAATACTTAAATGGAAGCACTGTAGTTTTAAGAATAAGAACATTCTATTTTTATATGAATTAATGAATGATTATGTTTCATTTTGACTGAATATAGCATTCTGCTGCTCTGCCTGTGGCCACAATGCACAAAATGTTTCTGACAGCCACCACTGGCCTGTAGGCCACCTTTTAGAAACTGTGATCCAGCACCATCATCAGGTTAAGACTAATGACCTTCCCATCAGCCTTTGCTGTGCTCTGGGTTTAATGCTAGTTAAATGCCACCATGCTAACATGCTAAACTAAAATGATGAAAAGTAAAAAAAAAAATGACACCTCTAAAAATGAACTTGGAACATTTTCAGCAGACTAGCATACTGATGTTAGTATACAGCTTAACAGAGCTGCAAGTTTGGCCGCAGCCTCTTGTTGAATACCATACCACAGACGGCCAAACATTCACCAAATCCCTCTATAAGCCTTGCATGCCCTGTTTTAAAGCCAGTTCATTGGATATACATTATATTTAAGTCAGCTAAACATGAAATGCCACACAAATTATTTACAAAAAATGTAGTGCTTTGATATAATCGATTCATCCCTATCTAAAACCAACATATTAACGTAAACATTACCTGGATGATTCCGAATATGGGTATAGATTTGAGGTATGTCACTGACTTGCAGTTTTCGAAAAGAAGGAATCCCTGTTCACTGTATGTGAGTAAATGAACTGAGAGAGAAGTTGCTCCTCAGAGAACAACCAGAGGAGACAGAGTGTTAGCAGGAGGAGATGGAAATGAGACAGAGATGTTCATTTATTCATTGATTTCCTCGGCGAGCAGCTGGAATCGCTCTCTGGGATCCTGCATCATGAATGTTGCTGAGGGAAAAATGTGACACACACAGCTTTTCTTATCTACCTACTACATGCTAGAGCCAGATTAGGAAAATGCATGAATGTAACCACTGCTGTTTGCTTGTTTGTAAAGCCATGGTATTTGCTGTGAAGGCAAATTTCACAGTGTTTAATTATAGGACTATACTGTATATCATCAATCTGTTGTCCATTACATTCTGAGAGCAGGGCCTTGACATTTTATACAAAATGAACTTTTGTTTAAACGTGGGTAAAGTTAAGTAAATTTCCAATTAACTTAATTTCCAATCTGTAAGTGCAACAGACTGCTTAAAGTACTTTACCTTTATCAGCAGATGGCTCTTTAAAAATTCACCATCAGCTTGATCCCTCGAATACTCTACTAACCTATTAGAAAACCAAGCTAATAAATCTAAACAGAGCAAGCCACTTCAAGCCAAGCCATGCTGACCAGATAATCGTGACATCAAAACATCTGAGAAGCAGTGTTGGGAGGCATTTTGGTTTCTACACTGTAGTTTGCAAAATTACTGATAAAGGGGGATAATAATTTTAATAATTGATTAGCTCGGCCCATGTTATGATGTGAGGCAGGCCTTATGGGAATGTCAGCCAGCCAATGCTGCTCCTTGTGTAGCTCATGTGATGAGTTACAAAAAATGAGGCCGTATTCTTTGACTCGGGTGTAAGCATTTAAAGAAGCTTTTTCAAAGCAAGACCACCACGATTTAAAGCTAACGCTTTAACAAGCTTTATCGGTAGCCTGGCTACACTGATCCATCACAAAGCAGAGAGAAAACAAACAGAAAGTACTGTATGTCTGTCCATGTCCAAGTTTATTTTTAATATCCTATAAGCATGCATTTTGCCATCAAAACAACAGTGCTGCTGAAATATCCTGTTCAGTTATTTAGAGCACCACACTCTCAGAGCGGCAGAGCGTATTCTGGGCACAGATGGAGCAGCAGAGCTCAATCTATTTTGACTTAACTTTCATTTCTTCAAGCAATAGCACTCTCATTGAAGCGTACAGCTTCAGATTGGAATTTACAAATGCACCTCTAGGAAAAGACACTGAAGTATGACGTTCTGGAGTTTTTAAATATTTCATGCCACTGGTGGGGCCACTGTTTTTCAGGAGGTAGAGCGGGTCGTCCTTTTATCAGAATATTGGCGTTTCAGTCCACGGCTCCTCCAGTCTGCATGTCAGAGTATACTTGGGAAGGATACTAAACCTGATAATGATGGTTGTTACATCAGTAATAAATACTGATAATAAATACTGAATAGCAGGTTGCATCTTGTATGGTGGCCTCCGTCACCAATGTGTGTGAATGGGTGACTGTGACTCTGTAGTGTAAAAAGCACTTTGAGAGGTCGGAAGACTAGAAAGATGCTATACAAGCGCAAGTCCATTTACCTTTTTAGTCTGAGACAGTCTACAGAGAATCCTTTATTTTGTAACAACAGGACTTAAGCAATTCCTAATACATATCAGTAACGTTTTCCTTTTATTCTCAGTACATGGCTGTATACTCAATTTCCATTTATTTATTTTCTTTTTGTTCTTTTTTCTACTGTAGCGGCCTTGTCAGCACTTACTCATGATGTAGCATATGTGTGCTTTTTTTGTTTATCATTTGCTTGAAAGAGCATGTACAAAGAAATGAGTATGTTTTTTTTTAAATAAAATGCTGGAAATAAAAATTTGCTTTTCAAACCAATTATTATAATCAATTAATCAAAGCAATAACCTACATATGAATTTATTATTATAACAGTTGTTGGTTGCCATCCTACAACAAAGAAAAGGCTGTTTGCTGACTTTCTAAAAGAAAAAACAAAACAATTGCCTTACTTGACATTACATACGACAATGTGGGGACCTACTATCTTACCAGCCAGATGACGCAGCAGAAACAAAGCAATGTAAAGGGTTCAACCTTGTCTGACTGTTTACTTAAAATATATACTGCATTTGTACAACACCACATGGAAAAATATAAAGACTAGGCTGAAGGTGGTCTGGGAGAGACACTCTCCCAGACCACCCATAGATTGACATCACTGGCTACACATGCCTTTGTTATTGGTTAAAAAGCTAGACTTTGTCAAGGTACTGAGAGTATGGAGCAGTCACTCTGAAGTACAGAACTTATTAAAAAAATTTAATATGAAATGGTCCTAGGTCACAGTTTTCATTAAAGCACTTTAACTGCAGGTCTTACACATACAGTGTCTTTGATATCTTTTCATATCTGGCATCTTTGGCTCATCTGTCTCTTGTAACAGTTAATGAAAGACCAAGAAATGTCAGCAGCATTACAGTAGACAGGCTTTAGACCAGCAAGTGTCAGAAAAGGGCAGCGAGGAAAATGAGCTCTTGCAGTCTAAACTACATGACTGAAGTATTAGGGCAAACTTAACTTTTTCCTACTTGCAATGTTGGCAGTCTTGGAGTTCAATCACACTCTAAGATTACATTTTTTAGTAAAAGCTAAGCTTTAAATATAGTTCATTGTGCTGTTACAGGTGATACAGATGCAAAGTAATACCCCAGTAGAAAGCAGATTTCTGGTTTTGCCACTCTGGTCCTGCGTATGAGCTTAAACTGGTTGGATTTATGCAAAGCTGCTCAACCGGCATTTGTCCTTATGTCAAATTAAGGCAATTTCAAAAGTAGCCCACCACAGTGCTAACTCCAACTCAAACTGCATTAGTTATAAGCAACATGACAGCGTGATTAATATCATAATATCATTATTATTATTATTATTATTATTATTAAACTTACCAATAGAGAAACTAGTGTCATGCGAGTCACATGTAATTTACTGCAGAGCTGAGGTGGCTGGTGTCGAAAACATGAGAGAGATTAAATTTTAGCAGAGGAGGAACAGGGAAGAGCAGCACACATTATTTACTTTTTGCACTGATGAAAGGAGATGAAATAGTACTAAATAGTACTAGAACTGCACCAACAGTGTCAGCTGGCTGAAGTTTAATCTCTGGGATTCCGAAAAATTGCTGCTTAGATGAATGACCGTAGCTAGTAACAAGTTAGGCCAAAGTTTCATGCTGTTGGCTGTATTGTATGTATTTTTAGGTATATCACAATATGATTCAAAAAGTAATGTTACAAACATAGAAAGATAGCAAGTAGGTTACTCACCCATGTTTTAAGTGTTTATGTCTCCAGTCTGCTCTCAAGCGCACAGCTCATAGCTACGTGGTTTGATTACATGACGTAACAAGTGCATTCTTACTGGATTCAGTGTGGAAAAAGAGCTCCAGTATTACTCAATACTATGTGGTAGTAAGAATCTCATTTTCTGCTGGGACACGGTTTTATTATGTTCAAGAGCTGCTGTTAAGTCAAGTGGGATGGTTGGTAAAATTAGGTAAACCAGTCCGGTCTGGTGTTTGGCTTAATATCGAACTGGTTTGAAAATTCTCACAGGGGCCCAACCCTAGTAGGGAGTCCTGTCAATCCACTGCCAACAGAAATCAAAGTCAAATCAGCAAACAAAGACAGCAGACTGGCAGCATTTTGGGACAGAGAGGCTCTTTGCTAAAAGTCCTGACCATCAAAATAAACGGAGGACTGAGCACCTTACTGCAGGCTCTGCTTCCTTTGGTTTCCCAGGTGGTGAAAATCATTCAGATCCAGATTAAACCCGTCTCGCCCTCCCAGCTGATTCTGGGCTTTGATGTCGGGATAAAGCAGCGAAGCCCGCTCCCTTCAGAAAGCAACAACAAACCATGATCTTCGTTTCGTCAAAGCCTCACATCAGCATCCAGCCCTGAACTCCCTGCAGGGTTTTTTGTGTTGCACAAACACCATTCACATTTATCCTTTTCAACACAAACAGCATCTATAGGGAATCAAGATGGGACAAAGCAGCTTTTGCTTGTTCTTCCTCTTTTTTTGATCCTCTGTCTTTGTGAACCAAGTGAAAACTTTCCTGTTTGCAATGTTGTGTGTTCTGTGTCCTGAGCTTTAACAAAGTCTCTGCTCCATTGAGAGTAACTGCAGCAAAGCAGCTCCTCAGTAACATCGTCAGGAGATATTCGGCAATGCTTCTGTCTTTTTATTGTCTCTGTTAGACTCAGGTATATTTCACTGGACTAAAAGACCTAGACTCACACTTTTGCTTCAAAAAATAACGCACAAGCAGAATACGTTACAACATTATTCCCTAATACCCTCATAACAATAACAATATTAATATGAATTTAGCTCAACCAGGTACACTCAGTCGAATCAGCAGCAAAATCTCTTCCTTACCGTCTCTCCTGTTGAGTTTGGCAAAGCCTGGGGCATGACTGCTGGACAGCTGTGAGGAACTTCTGAAGGACGATGGCGGCAGACTGGACACCAGCGCACCATCACACACCTCTGTCAGCCAATCACAAAGCAGAAAAAAAAGCATATTTAGTTATGTCATTGAAACACTTCAATATGCTTAATCTAATCAAATCTAATAAAGTGTTTAGAAATAAGTTCTGAAAGTAGAGAAGCTTTTCTTCCATCATATCTGTAATTTTTTTGTCAATATAGTGTAACTTTAACCTTTTTCGTCTTCACTAATGGCACCTGTGATGTCACTCTCTTATGGTACTATTACATTACGTTCATTTTAGGCATTTTATTTCAATTTTAACATGTTTTGTTACAATTGTCTGATTTAATTTCATTGCAATCCTGAAGTGTTATTTGTTCCTGTATAACAACAGTGTAAAGAACTTTGTAACTTTGTTTTGAAAGGTGCTGTATAAAAATAATAATAATAATAATAATAATAATAATAATCATAATAACGTTTATAATTATTATTTCATTATTATTATTAGCACTAACTGCCATTTGCCACTGCACATCTATAACACTATGAATCATGATCGATGTTTAAAAATGAAAAAAGGGCTCAAAATTGATGTAACATCATCTGAAGCAGTTTAAAAATATGGTTGTTTTTATAGATTCTTTTAATGGCTTTTGTCCTTATTATTTTTTTTATTTTTTAGGAAAGATTGGGGGGCATGAGGAGTAGGCTACAAAGATCTAATAAGACCACATCTTTTCAAGTCCACATCCCCTGTTTTAAAAAAAATAAATAAAACTTGTAGTCTTCGGCACCAATCAATGTTGTCACTTGAGGCAAATTCATCAGACTTTGATTTATCAAAGCTGCCCCTCTTTACACATATGCAGTATAACTCCCCTAAGACCTGCAAACAAACTTTGATGTGCAAAATCAATGGAGTTTCCCCTTTAAGTAAATTATTGATGAGTGTGAATGACAGGAGCTTACACCTTATATTTAAAGGTCAGTCTTGTCTTTGCATTTATTTTCTATGGTATAGCTGAAGGGGAATACCAACTAAATTAAAAATTCTGATATGTCATTTCCATGGCCGAGGAAAGTTCAATCAATATTTGTGAACATGAGCTACTCTCTCTTGAAGCCAGAAACAAGAGCAGTAACAGTCAAAATGGTGATGTCATCAAGAATAAAATCTGGAGCTGCTCCGCAGACAGTGAATGGGATCCTCATTTTGTGGACTCACAAAATAGTTGTTTTATTTTTATACCAGAAGAGTTTTATTCTATTGTATGGTTCCCAGTTTAGAGACAGAAAATGTTTGCTGATTTTATTGTACTGTCTTAGAACATAGGGATGATATGTATGAATTTTGAAAACAATTGCATTGTGTCTTGCTAGGCTCTTGATAAAAGCAAATTCCAAATAACAAAATCCATAATGTGACAAGAAAAGTTCAAATTAAAACGGCATCACGTAGAATGTTTTAGGAAAGCCTTGTACCTTTTTAGTTTGGACCATTTCTACTTCAGGATGGCACGCAAACTTGTCAAAAGCTTGTTGTATAAATGTAAACATGCAGGGGGAACAAATGAAAACCTGTCTTTCAATGCACTTGAAAAGTTGCTCCCTCACTTAAATCTCTTGGTTATGTTAATTGCAATACCTTAATAGCCTAATGAAGCCTAAGTAAATAACACAAATCACATTCTCACTATTTAGCTCTGTTGATAGCTTCCCAAAGAGTCAATTCATTCTCTGCCCTCGGTTTAAGTGTTTTGTACTCAAAAACAAAGATTTATAATTAAAGATTAACCTTCAAACAAGCTACCTTAAACGTCAGTATTTCTACACCTGCACCATCTCACAGCAGCATCCATTCATCTGAAGTAAAAGAGAGACAAAACTAAGACACTCACAATAGTGGTAACAGTTAAACAGAAGTACAACACTTTTCCTGAGTGATTCAGCACTCTGAGCTTTAGAAAAGCAAAACACCAGAAGTATAACCAGGAGCATCACATTTTTTAGCCTCAATAGCTGAGGAGAAGTGGAGTTTTATCACTTAGCTGCAGGTTTAATGTCAGCTAAGTGAAAACAGGCCTTTGACATCACACTCCAGTCTCTCTGAAGTTCACAACAGCAGGTAGGCACAGGAACGCCTCCTCTCTTAGCACGAGAATTAACATTTTTATGAGTCAAAATAATAAAAGCAGATAGAGAGAAGCATCCAAACTCTTCTGCAGAGTGAAAAACTCAGCGGAGAGCAGAGGTCAATAAAACCACGCTGAGGATATCACAATATCAGACGCAGCTGGAGATAATTATTCTCCATCTTTTAGCATGAGTTAAAAATGGTTGGATTATTAAAAACAGGCGGGAGCTCACTGATGCTGAGAGGTGAAAATGATCAGCGCTAAAGAAATACAGCCTGGCTTTCAACCTGACCATCATGCATTTCAGCATTTATTCCCTAACATTGAAAAGGATTTCACCAAAAAACACAATACACTAAGAAGCAAATGCCTATAAATCAGAAATCAGAGGGTTTACAGTTACATCATCACTCCTAATGAGTCTGTGAATATTAGCACATGAGTGGCAGAGTGAAATCTAATCATTGACAAGCAGGTTTAATGTTCCCCAGGTGGAAACAGACCTTTCAGCTGTAACGGTACCATATTAGAGGAATGAACAGTGTAATAATGTGGATGAATGAATGATGTAATTCTGCCCAGATGGATAAATGAATGCTGTAATCATGTCATGTTGTGAAGATGAATGGCGTCCTGACTGGCTCATTACAGGCTGGATACTGATGGAGATGAATCAGTGTTGTCAGTAGAAACCTTCATGTTTCACACTATAATGGTTTATGCACGACTGGCTGCAATAAAAACGTCATATATTATTCATGATGCAATCGTTAATGTTAATTGGGCTTGTTTTAATTGACTTCCATAAATTAATGCAGGATTTTGTTTTTAAACTGAGGCCCTGCGAATGTGCTGTTTTTGATAAAACTGCATAACATGGAGAAACACTATGCTAAAGACACACAGTAGAAATGAAGGCTTGTTTTCTGAGAAATACGCAGAAATACAAACACAGTTTCATTAACATCAACACGATAAATATTCACAGCTTTCCTCTCAAGCTCCAAACTGTAAGCCAAAGTCAAACTAACGCTGCCTCCATCTAAAGCCTCTCTGTTAATGGATGTTGTTCTCCACCGCTGAGATAAGAGCCAATTACTATGATTCATACTGCCGTCCGATCCCGCACCACAACTCCAACAACAAGGCTTGAGCTTCGATTACTCTGACAACATTAGTGTACTTCATCTCAACAGCATCAGGTCTTCATCTGCCTCTCGATATCCACCACGGCCTCATGATTTCACTTTTTAAAAGGGAATAACACTCCACTTGTAGGACTCCATTTTAACCTGAATCTTTAACAAGGCAATTAGACAGATGTAACAACAGCGGTAGATCATTTTCTGGCTAAACTATGATATTTTGGCATCATTATAGTATTTAGGGACTCAAGAACAAAAACAGTTCACTATCCCTGTGTACTGATAAAAAGCATGTTCTCTGCAGAGACCAGCAGTGCAGCCAGTCTGTAATGTAGTGGCCTCTTTGGTTACTTTTACTTTTGTCTCTTTTTTCATGTAATTATGACAGAAAGGTTTGGTTTAAGGGCTCAAAACTTTTCTGTTTTGGTTCAGTTTCACTGCAGTTTTTAAAAGTTGTGTACCATAGTGAACCATATAGCAGCAAGGGTCAGATATTATAGTTGGTAGAGACCAAAAAAAGAGAGTGAGTGACCAGACGTTCAGCATAATAATGTAAATTTAATGGCAATTTCAGTATGTTTTAAGTTGGACCCTGCTTCTCGATGTTTTTGTGTTGTAACTCATGGGTCCAGTATTAAGTGAGAGATCTGCAGCAGGCATCCACAAAACAGGCTGCAAGGTAACCACTTGAAACATGTTCTTCCTATCAATTTAAGTCCATTAAAAGTTCCTTTTTTTGCCACTGACAGGCTCTGATTGTTAATCCTTCTTCTTTCTGACGAGTGTCTGACGACATTATGGAGAGGATCCCTACAGAGATAGAACTTTGTTCAAGATCCTTCTTGTTTAACCAGAAAGGGCCTTGAAATCACGATCACCAAACCACCAGACTCCATTTACATAAACAGTAATTCAAAGTGGAAAGAAACAAGACAAAACTCACAAATACTGTCTTTGTTCATCTTTCCACTGTTCCAACAATCAACGGCTCTGGTTTGGTTGAAATAACGCTTAATTCACCAAGTGAGACGTGAAAATATGCCATCTGCTAAAATGACTGTTTATGTAAGAGAAGTCTGGTGGGTTTGGCAATAGCAATATCTAGGCTGTTTCTAAAAAAAAAAAAAAAAAAAAAGGGATCTCACTCTTTAACAAAAAGATATATCTGGGATCCTTCCCATACGTTCTTTGACACTAAGAATAACAATCTGAGGCTACCGGTAGCAAGAACAAACACTTCTTGGGACATTAATTGACATTGTGAACATGTTCTGAATAGTTTCTCTTAAGCGTTCTTGCTCAATACTTGACCCATTCCAAAAATTGTTGTCTCCATCAGTCATTTTGACACAAACACACTGGAAAATAGGGTCCAGGTTGACCTACAATTACTGTCTTGTGGTCGTAAGCCTTTGCAAACCAGTCAAGTTGCACTTACAGTTATGTCCGTGAAAACATGGATGCTTCACACATATCCTCTTTCGACAGCAGAGAAGATCTATACAATCAGCACAGTTTCAAAGATGGCACCCAACATAATGTCACAAATTAAATAGCCAGAAAAGTGTTGTGATCATAAGTATCACATTATGATGCAGTGAAGTTTATCTTTGAGCTTTTGCATAAAAAATGTCTTCACTTTTTGAATATATCCTATCAGACATTTAACTGAAATCTTGTCATGATTAGCATATGAATTCTTGAGTTCTGGCCAAAGTTTTTTGAGGTCACAGCGACCTTGACCACCAAATTCTTAATCTGCTCATCCTTAAATCCACATGGACATTTGTGTCAAATTTGAAGAATTTCCAGCAGGTGTTTCTGAAATATTTCATCAAGAATGAGAGGGACAGACAGATGGACCGGCAGACAACTTGAAAACACAACGCTTCTGGCTTCAGTTATCCCTGTTGCAACAGCATAAAAATAAACAACCCTTTAATATGTTTTTTGTTGTTTCTGTTGCTCTCAAGTGGATAAGAAGTTAATGTAGGTTTAAGATACAACATCAAAAGTTTCAGATATGCACACGAAGTGTTTTACAGTCCAACAGCTTGAAAACAGCAGAAAGCCTCCAGTTCTGCCTCGGTGCCACTGCAGCTCTGAGGAGTTTGTCTTTGGTGGTAAAATTATCTGGTATTAACTTAAGTCTCAAGTCTATTTAGGACAGTTTGTTACAGCAGTTATCACTAAGAATTCTGATGTTCAGCCACTTTACACTTAAAAGTCAAACTTGAATATTTCTATCATTAGTAATAGAGTGGTTTTGAGCCTCATACATATTTAATCCTACTGTTTTAAATGCAGTGAAGCTACTCAACAGTGATCAGAAGGCCTCCAGCTCTTTGGTCCTCTGAAGCTCCTCCTGATAGTCTTTGTTCCTGCAGGCTTTGACCTGACAGACACTTGTTAGTGTGGGTGGCGGTGGAGGCCTCAGCGTGAAAAGCAGGTGAATTACAGTAGTCTGAAGAGGTGAAATGAGAGGGACGGCTCTCCAATGCTGAGTGCTGTAATCCCTGAGGAGATAATGTGTGGTGAGAGCACAGCCTCGCTGAGGTAACACTCAACAGAGCGAGAGAGACAGAGAGAGCAGAGGAGTTTAAAAAACACCAGGCCCATATTCCTCAGCTGAGCTTTGGCATTTAAGAGCTGACGTCCCTGACATTGTGACCAGTGGAGCACAAACACAGACAGCTCCGAGGAAAATAGAGCTAAATGTTGAATACCTGCTGGACTCGGTAGCCACTGAACCTCGACAGTGACCCCGGCTGTGTTGGACAGAGAGCTTCCCTGAATATTAAATCACTGCACCGTCATGGACAGCATGAACTGCTCAAAAAAATAAACACCTCTTTTTTCTTTTTGTCAGCCTCAATGTCTAATCAAAGGTAAAAAAAAATAATAATAATTTTCATCTGACATTTTTATTTCATGCATCCAGGTTAAGGGAAGAATAAACCAGAATTCAACTGACACTGTTAGACAATAGTTCTAACTTAATTGCAAAAGCATTTCCAAGTAAGCAGCACTTAATAAAAAGAAAAGTCATTCTGGAATGAGATGATTTTTCAGTTTATAACGAGAAATAGAAAGAGTCTACTGGTTTATCTCTAGTGAGTTGCAGAACTTTAGCATTAACTGGTCTAATACTGGCACACAAAAGAGTTTCAGCCTCAGGTGGAACAATAAAAGAAGGGAATTCAAACAAAACTCGACCATCAAAGGCAGGAAACCATTATGATGACATTTGAGTGATGGGAAATATCTTTTCATTTCAATCAAATATCCTCCTGGACACCCATCACTCACCCTCAGGCCAATTCATCCATCCGTACTTTGTGAAGTTTATCTCTTCACTGAAAGAACAAATGGTGAGTTTGACAGCAATTGAAAGCCCCAAAAGTCTTAATCTCTGGAGGTCCAAGCCTTCAATCAACACTGACACGGCAGACTGTAAGCAGAGACCACAGCTCATTCTCCAGCATTGTCCACTTCTGTACTGTTTTTGCTGTAGCGCCCACAAACTCCATGACAGAGCTGGAGACCCTGAATACCGATGAGCTCCATCCATCACCTCAACAAACAGCAGTGAACAGAAGGTCCTGCACTTCAGAGCTCTATAAGCCCCACAAACCCAGAGTTCAGTGCTTCTCAGTGTGAGCGGGGCCGACTCGTTTAGCCATTCAGAGCGTGTAGCAGTAAGCAGGATAATGAGGCTCCAGCAATGGTTGTTTTTGCTCCAGAGCACTAACAATCATCCTCAAGCAGAAAGCGTCAATGTTCATTTTACTAATCCGCACAACTTTCTACCTCCAGTTTGACCCGAAGGGGTTCAAGCCTGCTCCTCCCTGGATATACACAAACAAAGACCGCAATACAAACAGAATACGGTGAGATATTTTGCATTATTTTACATTCTCATTGTCACAGAGTGCAGAGATAAACCAAAAAGTTGTAATTGTGAGCTTCCAACTCAAGTTTGAGAAAAGTTTTTCAAAAGGCGGGGTACACCCTTGAAAAATCAGCAGACTACAGGGCTGACATATACAGTATATTTACATGAAAAAAGTCAAATTATTGTGTTCGTTCAACTAAAACTGGACTTTCAAAATACATGTAAAAACGTTAGTCCAATTGACATCATACTAAATTGAATTTCTTGCAGTCAGACTGACTCACCTATCATGCTGTTCGAAATCAAGCTAGTCTTTGATGTATATGCCTCAGTCGGACTTGGACTGGCCTCGGGGTTCTGTGTATGCTCCTTGTCACCGTGCCAGGCATGCATGTTATTTATGACAGGGAAGGGGTGGTGCAAAATGGGTAAGGCATTTAAAAAAATAAAAATAAAAAGTGCCAGGGAGGGACTTATTTTTCTGTTTAAGCTTAGGTGAGTGACATAAAACTTTAAATGGTAGTATTTTGTATTTCTTTTTAATAAAAAAAAAGTCACACCCCAGGCACCCTCTTCTGATAAACAAAGAAAAGTCACTTAGAGGGTTTGGATGAGGTCAAGGTGGGGGTAACATATATCGACAGGGAAACGGTCTCCACCAGCAAAATTAAGTAAATACAGCAAATTGTAAGTAAACTTAACATTTAGAGAAATTAAGAAAAAAAAAATCCTAAAAAGCAGCCTGTTTATGCCACGTTTAGCATACATTAATATATTCAAATGAAAGCCACGCAATACCACGCAAAGATCACATAAAGTGTTAAGATATATCACAAATTACCTTAAACCTGGAATAGAAGATTATCATTATAGCAGTTATCATTTCATGTATCTATTTGAAAGTTTAAAATCCCACAATGCTTTGCAGTTCCCTGACGCTCTTTCTCTCAACAGACACCTTTGACTGGAAAACTGCCTGACAGCTCCCAAACTCAGCAGCTCAGCATTTTCCACTTCTCACTGCTAACAACAGGAATACTTGTTCCTCATCTCCAATTCTTTGCCCCGCCATCAAACACACTCCTGCATAATGTTGATTCCTTCTGGCCTTCAACCCTTTTTCGGTTTCGAAAATACCAGATAATAAGCTCATTATGTACAGCACGATCTGTATGTGCAAGAATACAGCCCACACACACATTCAAACAAACAGCATCCTTATGCATAAACCACTCCGCACCAATCTACTGCTGCCTTTGAAGAGATAGAACAATCCTCCTCCTCACTGAGGCTCGTCACACTGAGCGTCGATGTGGGCGGCTGTGTGGGTGACAGACATCAACCAAATAAAGTGATCAAACACAGCGACGAGCCAGGGCGTTTAAAATCTCTTCATCTTTAAACTGCCAGGTTTAACTTGCTTAAGCGCAGACGAGAGAGTTGAAACAAGCTGCTGAGAAACGAGAACAAACACTGCCCAAGCCAAAACATTCACTGTGAATTATAATGCCAGAATTATGCAAATTTAAGGGGAATGCTGCAGGCTACTTCACTCTCACTAATGGCTCCAGGAGGAGATATGTATAATAAAATCTCTACTAATTCACCGGCTGCACTAAGTAAATAATTAGAATAAATTTGCCTGTAAATGTCGCTTAATAGAGAGCAGTAGAGCAACAAGTCTCCATGGAAAAAAAAACAGTTTGGCACAAAATGTAATTTTGTTCTGTCATTCAAATAAAATACATGCCACAAGGATATTCACATCATCCAAGCACCTCGGCAAATCTAATTTATTTCAAAAATGAAACACTGAATTGGACAGTGGGGATTCATAAAATTGAAAACTCTGCATTGCAGCACTAGAGGTGCTTATACCACAAACTATTTTTATGCAAATGAGTGTTGGAGCAGCACACTGTACCTTTTGTCTTTTAATAGGGACAGTAAGCAACCCACTGCTTAAATGTGTTGTCTAAGTGTCTAAGTGCAAAGTCAAGCAATGCATCATATAATGCTTATTTTGTGGTGTGAGACTAGATACATTATTATCTGGTATTTGGGTTATCATATCACAACAGTGTGGGTTTTTTGTGTTTGTATTTGGACTCTACTGAAAACGAGATGAGACATTTCAGTGATTATATAATAGATCTGGCTTAAGGTGCTTTTATATTTGGTGGAAATTCTGGTAAATTTGCCCATTTGATTAAGTTGTCTTTTAGGCTGGTGTGAACGCTGACGGTCAAACTCTGGTGTGCAAACCAAACAACTGCACAGAAGTGCCTGAAAAGGAGTCTCTGAACCAAACACTGGCTCTAGAGAGGGACTTCACATTTTAGGTTACCTGAAGGCCACCATAGGATCTTCTATGGTTGGAAAGGGAGGGGTGAGGGAGGGGATATTCAGTTGGTTGCAACCTGCAACCTCACAGCTTGATGCCATTAAATCCTGAACAGTGCTTCTATAAATAAAGCCTATCATTTCTGCATAAATTCCACTCAATTCATCCTCTATTAAATCTGTCGTGTGATTGTGTGGACTTTCTGGCATTCCATTTAATTCTGCTGAATCAGTTTTTAACCATGGCACCATGTAGATGCCACAGCACATACTGCAGGTTGTTCTTGTTGAAAAAAAAGGAAAATAAAAGCTGTGTCGTGCTTGTGTCCAGTCCATGTACATGCATGTTATTTCTTTCTATGTTGAGGACCAAGTGAACAAAGCTACCAGAGCAATTTCTGACTTTAAAAGCTAAATTGTTGTGAAGCAATACATTTTATTCAACCGTTTAGGAAGCTGAAGCTGACTTAAAGCAACAATCAATGCCTCTACTTAAAGGTAAACTGCAGGAATTGTCAGTTACTGTTTGTAATCAGTATCTCCAGCGTAACTGAAACCAACTCCAGATCACTTTTAGCTATATTCACACTTTTTCAAAGCTTCCTCTTGCATGTTTGCTACATTCGGTCGAGCACCTTTTGGTTACTTCTTCATAAAGTCCTGTCCTCACTTGCATGCTGTGTCCACGATTGTCACGAGCATACCAAAATGCAGAGTGCAGGGTTTCTGTAAATAAAAACCTGCCATATCTTTCTAGTGGGTCACAAGTGATGAAAGAGAGGAATTACTATTGTATAAGTCTGTAATTTTTTTAATCATGTAATAAGTCCACACTAAGGTCTTCAAATGCTGTACAACCACCATTATTATTATTCAAAATATCATCACGGTATCAATATTTAAAGTTCCCTGCTGATGACTCAAAATATTTGATCTTTTTCTAGCTTTGTATTATTTAATGCTGCCAGATCAACAATTTAAGTAATCTGAAATATTCTGAACCATTTAAGAGATGCAAATGGGTCTTATTTGTTATCAATACACATACAAATATGCCAAACTTTGGGTAAGCATTCTTATGGAAACTCATGTTGAATGTTATGACCCACCATTAGGCCCTGCAGGGGGGGGACAGGTGAAACCATTATCTAGCCCTGATCTAAAGCACTTATAAACTGCCTTTTAATACAACGTTAATTCAATGAAAGAGCTGGCACTAAGTGGCCTAACTCAGCCTTGCATTATTTACATTGTATGTGCTGCGGCTAAACAACAGTGGCTAAACATTCATGCCAATGCATCACTTCTTTATTGCATTTCTTAATAGTCTTTGCAGATACGTCACCAATCTATAAAGCAGCATTGTGGGCAAGAAGTAAAGATCTGTTTAAGAAATATTGCTAAGGTGGGGAGAAACAGTAACCTGAGGCCATCTTCAGCCATCAGAACAGCCAAGCTATGAAGATCCCACCTGAGACAACCCTTTTACACCTTCACTATAACAGCTGCTCTATGGAGACCTCGCTGCACTGGCACTGCAATAACACACATTTTATATCAGCTCTGAAGAAAAGAAATTGGATGTCATGACCAAAGGCATCTATGGAGCTCACTCCCTGTATGTGTGTGTGCGTGCGTGTGTGTGTGTCTGCAGCCTCTTTACACCTTCACTAAACCACAACAAAAGCCGCAGTCACAGCATCTACTTAGTTTTACTTTACAGCCGTCCTCCCCCAGGAGACATTAGAAGATAAGTGCTCTTTAAAAAACTTCTCTGCAGATAATTTGATGTTCTCCATCTTCTCCTGCCGATCAAACACTCAGAGCTCAGCTTTCCTGCGGCTGGAAACACAGAGGCTACTTATATCTCTTTAACTAAGTAAGACAAGAGTTTCTGTCCTTTCCCACAAGTTGTGGAGCGTTGATGCAGCACTTTAATGCTGAACTACTCAACTTTCACAGGACACCGTAATTGGGGAAGCTGTGGTAAAAATCTCAACACACCCCAATTAAGACACTGGTGAGAAATATAGGACATGGTGGTGAACATCTCCTTGTCATAGCTTGTTGGACACATCCTTCTGAGCAGATATTTCTTGAAAAACTCTGATGGAATATCAACTACAGTCCAAGTCTTTTAAGCTCACTGAAATGGAAAAGCCACCTTAAAAGCTAGATAACACATAAAAAACCAAAAGGACTTTCCACTTCCTGTCAGAAAGATGCATGTGGTGATGATGGTGGTTTGGAAGCAGAGGGCTGTAGCTCCAGACCAGTATTACAACCATTTGTTGTCTGCTTGTCTTAAATTTAATCTTTTGCTGAAGCTGGAAGTATTTCATCCCCGATTTGATAATGCACTTCACAGAAATTAAATCCCTTTGCTGTTTGTATCTGCGGGCCAGGATTTTTCACACTCTTATGATGTCAGCGGTCAAGACCTGAGGAGTTCCTGCAGCTACAGTCTGCTCCCTGAGGAGCAGCATCAGACTGCTCTGAGAGTCCAGCTCTGTTACGATCTGGGCAGTTTTGGACAATATAGTGTTTCCCCTGATATAAAAAGTCTGCCAAGATTTCAATTTAATTAAATTGAATGACCTGCAACTGGTATGTGATATCAGCAACTAACTGTCAACATTGTCTTGGCTGCTAGTACTGTTTGAATGTTTAGGAAGGATGTGAACTTGGGCAGAAATGGTGGCAAACATGTGCCATGGGAATTTCACAATAAAGGTGTATCTTAAAATTGATGACAATTATCAGTGTTTTCACTTTGAATTTGATATTTCCATTGATATATCAATTCAGATTGATGTATTGTTACACCTCTAGTGAAAATAGAATGATTCTAGATGCTGCCAATGTTTCAGGGTTTAAATTAAGGATTATCTTTTGTGTAAGAAATATTACGGGGAAACACACATTTTTTTTCAGTGTTCAAACAACATTAAAATAGTAAGGGCAGTTTTACATTTTCTATCTCTGATTTACAATTATCATGTAGTTTCAGTTTCAAACGCTATAATGTAAAATGTAACCCAGATCTTAGGCCCATCCTTCTTCACAACATTAAAAAGAACAAACCCCAACCCATCCACTACACCCTGCTACTGCCAATCAGCTTGCATCACACTCACTATGGAGGTGGCCCTGAATTTGTGGAATCTTCGCTCTAAGAAAGCATGGCTCCTGGGCACATAAAAAAAAATCAAAACTTAAAAAAAAGATAATCTCTATCTCATGTAGCACTTAAAAGTAGATCAGCACATTTGATGAAGCTGATGTACTTGATTCTTGCAGGTTTTTGGGTTTGGTTCGTCACTTCAATACTCTTCCATATTTGATTATCAAGTACGTCTTTAGCGTCTTTCTTTTATACGCCCAACAGACCGGGAGCAACATTCATGAAGAGTGAACTAAAAGCTGTTGGCTGTAAAACTACAACAATGAGCTAAAAGGCCCTGAAATATTCTCTGGAGCTGAGGTGAACAGCTAAGTTGGGTGGTAGTTCTGTTTGTCACCACAATCACCCCTTTTAAATTACACATGATAATTTGATCCATAGTTAATAAATACATATTAATGAGTGCAGCCTCAAACTTGTCTGATGGCTTTTGGTAGATGACATTGTAAAGTAGCCTACATATCCTCAGCAATCAAGCACAAAATCAGATCTAAACAGATTTATTCCAGGATTCGCTTAAGCTTAATGAAATTAAAATAATCTTGGAAACCAATTGCCTAGAAAAAGTCAAGTTAATATAACTATCAATCTTAATTTATGCCTACTTTATATCTGATTGTGATTGTGGTTTACTCAAAATGTAGCCACATTTACTTAATTTTTTTAAAGTTGTTGCATCCCAAAAATGACAAGTGGAATTACCGTGTTCTTTCTAAGTATAAGTAACTTCAATAAAGCAAGTTAGTCTGACTTAACTTAATCATGAAATGATGAAGTTAGGAGATCTGTGAGTTCTGATTTGTTAACACATTTAAGAAAAGAAAAAAATAACTGACTGACTAACTAAGTTTGCAACCAGCAGAATACAGATACATAGCACAGTAAAAACTTCAAAAGATTGCTTTAATTAAACTTGTCACTTTTGAGTTGCAACAACTTCATAAAATTAAGTAAATATCACTAAAACTTCAGTGAACTTTATTAATTATCAATTAAACATAAATAAAATCAACTTGTCAGATTTTACAGTATAAAGTTCATTCCATCATTATTAAAGTTACTGACAATGACACAACCAACCTATAGCATTAAGCAGCTGCTCCTTAAACTTTCATATTTTTGGCTTGGTATTAATATTTATAGCTGCGCAGTCATGCAGAAAGTCAGTACTCTTGGGGCTGAACATGAACACACACACTCCCTTAGAAGCCAGCGGGGGTGAAATTGTAGAGGCTGTTGAGAATGTCACAGCAGGGTAACAGACGGGGAAACTACTAGCTACTCTTCCTCGTTCCTCCTCTTACCCTAATCCTCCTCTTCCTCTTCTAGCTCATCTTCCTCTTGTTTTCTTTCTACTCTATATCTTCAGCCTCCTTCAACTTTTCTCACCTTCTGTTTTCTCACTCTCTCGCTCACCTCTGTCCCTGTCCTATACCTTCTATCCTCCCTGTCATCCTTTCCTCCTCCTCCTCTGCCTCCTGCTTCATCTTATGAAGTCAAATCATCTCAAAGATGTGAGGCGGTGCATCCAGAAAGCAGATGGTGGCCCGTTCACACACACATGGCAAAGTCATTGAGGGATGAAATGGAAAGGCAATAGAAAATGTCAGTGGAGTTGTGAAAAACACGGAGGGAATACTACCACGGGACAGCCTGCAGAGTCTGACCCCTGAAGTTTGTCCTCTCATACTTTATATTGCTCTTCCTCCTCTTCTTTGCCTCTCCTCCACACTGTCCGCCCTCCTCCTCCCTTCTCTTCCTCCTCTCGTTCACCTTATTGCTAAGCTTTGATTAAACTCTGTCTTGTTGTGTTGAAATTCAGTCGTAGCCTTCCGTCTTTAATGGCCACTGACTCAGCTCTGTCCTCCTCTCTAATACAAACTGACCGGCCCTGCTTCTTCTCATCAGCAGTCGCTGCAGAGCAGCAGTCTGCTGAGCGGTGAACGCCGGGTTCATAAAAGTACACAACAGAGAGAACGTTACACTGTGATCAACATCTATCTCAGTGTGTAAAGGTGATGCCTAAGGGCTTGAACTGTGGCGTATGAAGTGATGTGGATACACTGGTTTGCTAACTGGAGGACAAGTATTGTGGTGACGGAAACAAAGGAGGAGCCCTACAGTTCTATAGCATTATGATGCAAAATACGAGGCTGAAAGGTTGTCAATTGCAGGACTTACAATAATAAGGGTGATTATCTATTGAAGGTATGAAGGTGGTTCACGTTGGACAAATAAGTACGAGGGACACATATTTCTGCAAAATGCCTGCACTGGTGTCACTGGTAGACTCGCGTTTTCATCAAAACCAGAAACTCTTCATGATAGGGGTTGACCAATTTTTTGTCTTCCAGGGCCATTACATCATACCAATTATTAGTACTTAATGAGACTCATAACCGATATGCATTTACAATAACAATGGAAATATTTTTGTCAAAAATTAAAATTTGGAGTTCCCTGCAACATTTTTTTATAAAGTCAGTGAAAATCTAAATAATAATGAATAAATAAAAATAGATCCCTGAGGTTTTACAAAGTAAACATTTTCTTTGCATGTACTGCAGACTGCCTTCCCTGGTGTTGGTTAAGTTTAATATGTACACTTTTTCATTAATTAACTCCATTGGCAATCATTAAAATAAAACAGCAATACAGATAATCGGCAAAAATGCCAAACATCGGCCCCAATAATCGACCAGGCCAATAATCTGTTGACCCCTACTTCATAATGTCGTCCTGTTCAACCAAACTGTCCAAGGCCCATCGTATAAAGTCTGCCACCAGTGGTGCAATAGCCCCTAACACTTTTCACTCTCAATTCTGATGGGTCTAAAAGTCACCTTAAAGTGCCAGAGTACCAAACTGCTTGTCTGATGGTTGAATGGTCTTCTCCTCTCCAGCACCTTTCTCACATTGGGAGGATGAGTTTGAGAATGTCTTCTCCTTTACAAAGAAATCTGACATTCACAGCTTATGCAGCAACTGACCAGGTGTGTAGAGGTGAGAGAGGAGCCAGGCTTTAAAGTCCTCTCTTTTCTCAGGCTAGCCACAACCATTTCTGTCACTGTTCACAAGCAGATCAGAGTTTAAAAATATGAATGTCTTAAAGGAGACAGACTGGTGATAAATATGGTTAGAACAACAGACATTTCAAACATTACTGTCTCCCCGCCTCTATAACAGTCAGTTTTTAATTCCCCCTTTAAGTGTTGCCTTTTGGGAGGAGTATAAACACTTTGGTCTTCCATTGGTCAGCACCTCAAAAATGACTGCTTAGAACAGCAATTATCCTTTGTCTAATGTTAATTATAAAGTGGAAAATTGCTCTTTACCAAAATTAGATTCCATGACAACTTTTAGAAAAACGAATGACAACATTTCTACTGAATTTGCTGAGTATATTCAAGGTCTGCAGAGCATTAATTATAATGATCTTATTATTTATTTATTATTTTTTTCTTTTACTTCCTCTATTTATCCTTAATGTATAGACTCCCTTCTGGCTATCAATAAAGGTTGAACTTGTCTTATCTTTGAGACTCCTTAAAGTTCCCTACAGAAGCAGCCTTCTAAAGGGATACTTTCCTTGATTTAGAGACATCAACATTATTTTTGAAATAACCTTTTTTTTGTTTTTATATTCCTCCTTACTTTGTTTTACCATAAAATCTACAGATTTTATGATTTGGAGATTTCAATAAGTTGCTTTGTGTGAACAACTTTACAAGTTGTGTTTTAAAAGTCGCCATCAGAAAAGGTTCACATTGTATGTTACTGCAAACCACAGATACAATGCATTTAAACCTATTTTTCAAGTATAATATAAACTTTTCTAAAGTGATTAGTGTATTAGCTGATTTTATCATCAGCAGATGAAGGGTATAACGGTGGATGGCATAACACCTAGCTGAGGCAGCTGCCAACCTGCAGACCAGTTATTGAGACTAACAAACAACAACACAACTGGGGTTTTTTTTGGCAACTCTTCATGGCGTAGCGGGGGCAAACCTGGGTGTTTTTAGCTGCACATCACGGGGTTTCCCAGTGGGGTTTTAGGAAGTTTTCCAGTTATCCAGCAGCAAGTGTTTTGATATATCTGCTACAAAATAATGTATAAATGTTTGCAGAAATGTACAATGTTCATTTTTATTGTTGCAACTGTGTTACCACAAGTAAAAGTTTTTTTTTTAGTATTTTTGCAAATGTAATAATCACAATCATACTCCCCATTTCCATTTCTGACGTTCCACATTTCCATAGGAAATGATCCTCAACTTTGTACAGAAAACACAGGAAACTAATAGCCAAATTTTCATTACATCTGCTAGAGATATTTATGGTCCTCAGAGGATAAATCCTAATGCTTATGATTACACCAGCAAAGCTTTATCCCCAGTGCCACCCTCAGGCCAAAGTTTCATCTTTGCACATTCTGGATCCCCATAGATCATTGTTTGGAATAACATGTGTTTGATCCAACTGCAGCAAAGACTTTTCTCTGTGTGGACAATCTGTCTCTAGTCAAAGGCTATAATAGAGACTGAAAGAGCACGGTGACCTTGGTAAGTAATGCAGTTACAGTTGGTAAGTTTAATGTCCCCTGTAAAATATCCAATTACGACGGTCATAACTAATGTACCCGCTGGTGCAAATAAAGTTGTAAGTGAAAAATCCATTTGTTGTTTGAGTCCACTGTCTCACAGTGACAAAGTATCATGACCTCAGCAGATGAAAGCTGATATTTGAAGCGACAGCGAGTCATCTGTGATGACGCCAGCTCCATTTGATAAATGGCTTCATTTTTGGGGGAGCCTGACTTCTTCTGGGGACAGCCTTGAACAAATACAGCGGTACAACAGGTCCAAATATCAAATGGATGGACCGCAGTCCTCTGTTAGCTCCTCCCTTAACGACCTGTTCCTTGGTTAATAAATCTAGATTCATGACTGGTGGCTCCACATCCGCTCTATAACCTTGACTCCATCAGTTCCCATTCATGGCTCCACTTTGCCTGCACACATTTCCATAAATGACACTAAAGAAGAAATATGAAGGGGATTTATCCTCAGCTACTTGCCTTTTTCCTCAACTTGGCTCACGCAGATGTTGCCCTCTCATGAATCATAAAGGACTGGGAGGATTTCTGGGAAGTTCGCCATCTTTACACCAAATTGCAATGGCTTTGTTCTTCCCAATGCAAACAACCAGTTCACTAAAAAGCATAAAGTCCCACGAGACAAGCCCACACCTGAAATAAGATCTGGTTCACACTCTCCATTCAGCATTTTCTTCACCAGATTAATTCTGGAGAAGATGAAAGATACCTCATGAGCTCAGAGATTTAATCAAGCAGCCCTAATATTCCCCTGGAGCCTCCACAGCTTAAATAACTAACTCTTTCTTAAGGCAACACATAGCCTTCAACGAGTGAGCAATAACACCCCTGAGTTTGCCATTCAGCCTCCAGCATCTCAATAATTTACTGTAACTCATATTAAATCCCTCCACAGCCTTCAGCAGCTGAATAATCAAACCCTTCTTTCAACACTGAGTATGTAAATAACCAAACCATGCAGATACTATAACCTAATTAGCTGATACACTGGTCATAAGGTTCAAAGCTAAGAGAATATGATCACCTGTCCATCATGTCAGCCCTCTTAAAGTTTAACCACAGGACTGAATATAAATAAATTTCACCTGACTCTGACTCACAAACAGCTTTTTAAATTTGACTTTTAGGCAGCATTTTGCAAACTTTAATTTTCATTAGTTGTAAGTTTAAAACTTGAGGTTGGACTGGGAAAGTGGTGACTCAGAGGAACCAGTGAGTCAACATCATTTAAACACCCAGGGATGGGGGTGAAAATGCAAATCAGCATACACACACACACAGTGGGAGTTCAGTGGTATTATCTGTCATTAGGCTGGGATTAAAGTCATTTAGTGTTCTTCAGATTATCTGTCATTAGGCTATGATTATAACCCACACTCCAGTGGCTCGAAATCAGCTCAGAAGGGAGATAAAAACCTCAGGGAAGACCGATGAGACTGAGAGCAAGAGAAAGAAAGTATGTTTGAAGATGACGACTGGGAAAATGGCTTTTTCTCTGATATTGTGATTGCTCTCTGAACTGTAACTTTTTTTTTTTGTAGAAATTCAACTACAGGCCCATAAATCAAAAAAGAAACCTAAACATTTTCAACTTTCCTCCTGCTAGTGTTTCCAAATGGTAATATTGTTGGTGTTGCAAGAAAACAAGATTGCTTATCGTTTTTCTCAGAGCACGTTTTTTTTTTTTTTCCAAGATTAGTAGAGTGGCTGTTCCATCATCCACCATTTCCACTACTGGGAATAGTGCCTGCAAATATTTACATTAATATTCTTTGGTAACTGGAGATAGCTACCAACAGCTCCTGAGGAAAGCAAAGGCCCTGTCTTCTTCCTGATTTGATTGCACTTCCCTTGTGCCGTAAATCAAACCTTGAATTTCCGCTGGATTGTGCCAGTAGCAGACGGAATTACATAATGAAAGTGAGCCTTACAGGGAAATAATCTAAATACTGATGGTGTTAAGCCTTTGAACTGTGCATAAACATTAATTTCATAATGAAAAGCTAAAGCAAAACACTATTTCCACTTAAAACAATATATGGTTGAGCAAACAGCACAAATTTACCTTTTTCCTACACAGGGGCAGACTGGCAACACAAAGCAGCCCAGGAATTTCCTGCCAAAGAGCCCAAATTTTTATACACCAAATCTGAACTGACACATTGTGTAAGTGAAGTGATGACTATTAAAACAATTAAAAAGTTAATTTGTATTGTTTGCAATTAAACTTATTATCAAAATGATTTCTCTCGTGTTTGTGTGCAGAAAGTAAAAATTCAAAGTAAAATTGACATTATGATTGCCTGACAATTCATTTGACTTTGTAGCCTGCTTTTTACAACTATTTAAAATGTTTCAAAACAGTGTTTAAACACAGAATTAATTAAAACCAGCAGACTTTATCCAAAGAAACATACTAACACACTACATATTTGCATAAAGTATTTTATATACTATATTTACTTTACTGATGTCAAGGTCTTGCCAGTGGCTGAGCCTGAATTGTGGGTCATGGTCGCACTGATGTCGTGGTCCTGACCAACACTGCCATTATTATTAGTCATACCTCCACCATTATTGTATATGTATGATTGTTATTGCTACATGCATAAACTATAATATATGCATGTAATTTATATACTATCATAAACTACATTTATTCATATTTACATGTCTGTTACTATTGTTATGCTATTTTATTATTATTATGGCTGTGCATCGCTCCCTCTCTTTCCTTTGTGTCATTTTGTCATGCACTACTGTAATTTTATTGTTCTTTACGACATCTATTGCGCATCTGTCCATCCTGAGAAGGGAATCTCTCCCTTGAGATTTTCCAAGGGCAGAGATGCTGTAAAGCCCTCTGAGGCAAATTGTGATTTGTGATAATGGGCTTTATAAACAAATTTGAAATTGAAATCGAAAATTGGCTGAGTGCGTATTTAACAAATCATTTTTATTAATGGAGTGGCTATCAAATATTGTTTATTAGGGGTTAACAAATGCCTGGTCGTTGGCAGGGGGCCAATGAGTCGCCCACAGGGCCCTTTCAAAATATAACTGAGGGCTTGCACCCTCGTCTGCATGGCCAAATCAGCCGACACTACAACTGCAGTGCACCCATATACTGATACTCATAGTATATATACTGATACTAAGGACACATGTGTGACTACATCCATTTCTCAAAATAAGGTACTGATCAAGGCCATATAATGCTGGGGTGCGTAAAAAAAGGGGCAACCTTCAGCCGAGAATTTCCCCATTGCCAGTCTGTGCCTGTTCTTATCCCTATATATTGTGATAAAATAATGAAGTTGCTTTCTTTATATCTAAAATAAATAAATAAATAGGCCCACTACTGACACTGGCAAGCAGAGAGTATATTAATCAGACAGCAGCCAAGATGTCCTTACTGTTCATACTCAAAAATATATGTTAATCAACAAAATTTTCAGGCAACACTTTTCATCACAGACGGTGAAATGAGGCTTCGCCTGAGTTTACCTTTGAAGGTGTTTCCCACCAGCTAGTTAGCTACACTTCCATCTGAAACTACTGCAGACGGATGATAACCAGACAACCAATGTGCCGTTTGCTGTCCAAGAGCCATGCTGGCAGGGAAAGACGGACTGGAAGCCCTTTAACAAGAATATTGCAGCTTCCACGGACAAACAGTGTTGCAAAGATGATTGAAAATTAGCTTCTGAGAGCTTAGCTGAGTCGACAGAAACACAGACTCTTTTATTTTGTTTTAGACACCAGTAAGAGGCACTGGAATTATTATCCAAATATTACAACACCTGCAAAATCTGGAGCAATACTGATGACAAATCAGTGTTTCTGTAACCTGATGCCTTTTATACTGTATGTGGCCAACAATGATCTCTACAATGATCTTATAGTGTTTAATCATTGGTGTTTAGGATTTATTATTTCACCGTTCACCTTTGATTTGTCACAACCGATATACTAAATATAGTGTCTCTATTAAACAGCGATGAAAAGCAGCTCCACTTACAGAAGTGATTTAGACCTCGCTGCTCAGACGCTGAATTATTGTGAGTGAAGAAACACAAATATCAAACCTCTCAGGACATATTTTAGCTCCTTCAATTCACTCTGATAAACAGCTTCAGCCAGACCTTGCCCCTGGCACTGGAAACAAATGAAATGTGGAGAGAAAAGTCGGCGTGGATGATTATTAAGTGAATGATGCACTACAGGTGGGCTCTTTGGGGAAAAAAAGGCTGAAGGACAACTTATTGGTTTTAGGGAGCTGTATTTGTTTTTGGCTATGGCTTTTAAATAGCAGAATCTCCTTTGGGCACAAAAGTTTTCCCATTAAGGTGATAAGATTTTTATGTGGCTCTCCCCAGCTTGTGATGACAGTATTTTTCATTTATCTGTTCTCTCAATCCAAACACTCAACGCTCATTTACTTTCTTTAAGTTTCAATATGTCTGTGTGTTTATCTTCTTGTTTACCTTGAAGGAGGTCATTAAAGTACTGATTCTTCCTTAACTCAACTATATAATTATAATTATTGCACTTGTATTAATCTAATCAGGAAAGCAGGCTGCAAGCACAGACAATCAATCCACAACCCTTCCCCTTCATTGACAACTAATAAAGTGTTAGACACCACCACTGCAGTTTTGAATTAGTTAAATTTTTATCTGTTAGATTCGGTGTGTATTGTTTTTCTTTTCCCAGCTCCGGTGACCCCCCCCCCAAAAAACATTAAAGTTTAATTTCCTCTCACCATCTCGTTCTTCTTTTATTTCTCACAGGGAGAACACAAGTTATCTCCTTATTGATCCATCCTAATCCTCCTCTGTCAATAATGACTTACTTATCTATGTACATCTCTTTAATAAAATCACCCCCAGGGCACTAACAAAGCGTACATGAGTAATGGCACCATCATTGTTTTTCTAATAATAATTTGATAGTGTGATATAACAGCTATAGAAAAATGTGGCATCACTGTGAAGATCGATGAGCTGAATTAATTGTTTCCTGAGTGTTTTATTCAGTTTTCTCCTGGGTTGGTGCACAATATTCAGGACTGCAGAGGGAAAAAGAACAGAGCTTAAAGGAACAGTGTGTAAGATTTAAGGGGATTTAGTGGCATCTAGTGGTGAGAATTGCAGCATGGGACCTGATGAAACTTCCCCTGGATAGAATTCTTTCTGTATTCATTGTTCAGGATGTTTTTAAGGGAAACAAGTTATTCAAATTAATTTTTTTTCTTACTTTTCTTTAGAAACAGACATTCAAGAGGTTTGTACCAGGAGCCAAATCATCCGCAGATGTTTGTTCCTCTCTAAAACAAACGGGCCAGGTAATTTAAACTCATAGAAACACTAAATAAAGCACTTAAATGTATAAAAATCTGTGGTTTTCTGGCACTCTCAAAGCAGGCCACTGTAGAAACAACATGGCAGACTTGCTCCCTGTGTAGATAAATTGGCTTATTGTAAGGCAACAAAAACATGATTCTAATTTTCAGGTTTATAAACACGGAGACAAACATAAATTCTTTATTATAATTACATTCCTGCCAATACATCCCCCTAAATCCTACACACTGGAATTTTGAAGCTGCACTTAACAATAATCATACATTAACAATTAGTCAATCGACTACGTGCAATGCGGAAACAATTTCTCCTAGTGATGAAGCCATAGAGAATAATCTTTCGACTCTGCATTTCTTCACAGCTACACTATATTAAAGAGTTTTAGCATCTTTTGACTCATTTTAGTACCGAACTTTATTTGTTTTGGTTCCCTTTCAATTAGCAGTTAGCCACAGTTAATGACTAGCTGGTGAACACAGTGAAGCATTTAGCAGCTAAAGAGACACATCCCTTGGGAGATATTGAGACCAGAAACAGAGGTAAAAGAAAGTACACTTAAATTAATCAGGTGAACAGAAACACAACTCCAAATAAATACCAATGTTGCTCTTTCTCCATTAAAAAGTTTATGATAACTACTTGTAACAACTTCAAACATATCAACAAAACACTTTTAACATTTCTAAAAGTAATGACAGGAAATGGTCGAATGTGTAAAATGACTCGGTAATCACAAACATCAACAATAATATAAGTTTTGCTCCACACAATTAAACAGCGAGAGCTTCTATCAACAGTCTCAAATTTGCACCAATGTTCAGCATCACACATAGAGAAATTCATCATAGAAGACGTGGGAGACCAATTTTGCACTCAAAGGAGCCTCTTCAAAAGCCTTATTATAATTTGAACAACCAGGAACAGCACACTGTGGCATTGTTCTTTTTCTCTCTACAATCATACTTTTTCTCAACTGGAAGCTCATTACTTTATCACAATCACTCCGTCCACCTACACATAAACCTCACACCAGAGAACAAGCTGCTGAGAAAGATCCCGTGAGGCATCCTGGGAAATGAAGTGTGAGATCGCTTTCACACCTGCCTTGTTTAGTTTGGTAGAAGCAAACCCTGGAGCATACACTACCTTTGTGAGGTTAGTTTGGGCAGATGTGAACACAGCTATCACAAAAAAATGGACCTATAGCTCATTAAAGAGGTGATCTCTGTCACGTTACAAACTAAATCTGCTGCGGCACAGTAGCAGCATTGCGCCTCTTTTGCATTAAGACAAATCTCTCGTAGCCTGCTGTGCTTTGCTTTGTGTGTAAACGTCATCTTTAAAGGAGCCTATGCTCAGGTGTGCCCTCTGTTGAACAACACAGGCATACCTGCCAGATGTTAGGAAATATTTCCAGCTGATGAGCATGTCACAGTTCAGGAGGATTAGTGTACGCCTCCATCTGAACTTGATATACTCCTTTGGCAATTTCAGTGCATCAACATTTCATTTCCAAACTATCATTGGCCTAAAGCTATCAATGCAGACATTGTATTAAATGATGTCTAGGGCCAAAATCAACGCACATCTTTGTCTTTCCATTGTAAAATTGGAAAGTCTGCTCTTGTTTTACTTTTGGTTTACTTTCCAGAGTTTTCCTGCATGGAAATAAGAAAAAATAAGGAAGCAGTTTTCTTGAGGATCATCAGGTCCACTTGTACATAAATGCTGCCATGGCAATTTGCAACATTGTAAACTGATCGTATTTGGAGCACATTAAATGGACTACTGTGTGTTCAAACAAAACCAATGTGAGCGTTTTGCATGGTGAGCTTACATATAAAGTCAATGGAAAGACACAAACAGACGCGAATTCAATTGAGGGGACGTGATGGATGCAAAAATGTGAAATTTTCATCTTTGAGTCCATCTCACAAGTTGAAATTTTTCAACTTGAGTGAGAAATTTGCATGACTCTGTGTCCAGATAGGTTATCAGCATTGAGATCTAGTTGAGATTCTCCTGATATTACCGAGATCAAGAAATGAAGGATAAACTATGACACACAGAGCTACACTCAGTGTCAGCACTGTACAGACAGGCAGAACAAATTAGGACTCGGAGGGCTTGAAATTAGTGACGGAAACTTTAACATTACATTGTAAGCTCTGAAAATATGTAGGCTATTTGGAAATTTTCTAAGCTATTTTGTTAAGTTGCGTCTTAGCAAAATGCTCTGAATAACAAGTACTCAAAAGAGGGAGTCTAAAATGCTGCTGTGACAGTCTTATAAATAATAGAGAAGGTTAACTGTCTGGGTTTAACTGTTTCGGGGCTTGCAGCCTCTCTGTTTACATCCAGCTATCTGTGATTCTTCACTGCAAACCAAGTTAGCCGTTAGCTGCCTCTCCTAGCTAACACAACCACAGCTGTTGAGGACAAGTTCTCACGGGTTGCAATATGCTCCAGAACTACTCCAGTGGACGTATGTGCAAGTCAAAAAACGTGAAAATTGGCATCAAGTTCAGTGAGAACATGGCACTATAGGTGTGAAAAGCCCTAAGTGACTTCAGATGTAACACTTAAGAGATGTGCTCCTTGAACTTCACTGATGGATTAGCAGGTCATATGTGTCTCATTTCACTCCAGGCAGATATATCCTCCTTTTCACATGCTTACAAATGTGTGAAATACACGTCACGTTTGGCTGTTCTGTCCAAAACATTAAGGGCTGATATATAGTATTACATTTTGAGCCTACTTTGACAATCTGTTTGCAGCTTAAAGAGGAATGTACTTTATTTATTTTGGTCTTTCCACACTTCTGCAGATTGATGGATGGATAATAATAGGATAAATATCCATTTTATTCCATGCATAATTTTTTCCTTACCAGATTCTGGAGACTACATTACCCACAATGCAACCCCACTGCTGTTAAGTTGGACTGCGATTTGGGTTTAAGTTGCCAAATAACTGCCACAAGACGGCAGCTAAGTTCTGCAGTCATACACCATAAACATTATATCATTAACCCTGTAGTTTTTTGTCACTTTTATTAATAAAAACCATAAATGAGTGAAAAAAGTTGAACAATTTTATTCCCATTGTGTCCATGAAGCGTTGTTTATTGCGTCCATGGAAACAACGATAAACTCATCCGTGAAGTTATAGTTTCCTTCCACTGACAAAATAGTAAGTAAACATTTCTGTAACTACATTACTGCATAACTCATAAATGTTGCTATGCAAATATACAATTTAAAAACAATGCTGCATTTTCTCTTAAACTAATTTGGTCGCGGTGTCTGGGATTTGGTTTAATTATAGGGCACATGGGGTAGCTTCTAGAGCTTGATTCGGCTTTCCACCAAAGATACTACTGTCTCTTTTGTCTATATTTTACTGCGCAGTAATATACAAACTGCTGCAAAGTGCAACAGAAACACTTAAAGTGCACTTTTATGACACAGCTAGACAACATGTCTTGCATCACAAACAGGCTCAATAAGGCTGACAGTTTGGAGCATACAAAGTTTTTATGTTCAGATGTTGCTTAAATCCAAAGTGTTAAATAATCAGAGAATTGGGAGGATTTCTGAGGGCATCTGAGGAAATCACCAGCTAACAATACAGCAAAGCTAATTAAATCCAGTAATTAATACAGACATGAATTCACAGCGCTGCAGTGCTCGGAGGAACGGTGAAATAAATCAGAACAAAACAAGTTATAAGACAACAAAACTTTCTGAGGGCACAATTAGAGACACAGCAGAGAACCAATAAACAGAGAAAGAGAGAAGATACACAACTGTCTCTAATGAAAGAAACCTCTGATGGTCTTAATATTGTTATTCAGAGAAGGTCTGCTGAACACTTCTGCTGTTTTTCAGACTCATTTCAATTCAGTTCCTCAATTTTAATTTTCTAATACAAAATCTTTGTCTGCCAGCATCTCTGTTCAAACATTTTAAAAACTTTTAAACTTTCTGAGTAGCTGAGCAGAAAGGCAGCATCAACTATTTTGACAAATATATATAGTTTACAATTGTAGACAGCATGTGCACATTGGTATATCTGCAGGTACTGAGAAATCATAAGATAAAGTTAATTTAGTTTCCAGAAAAAAAGGCTGCAGAAGGTATTAAAATGTGTTAAATTTAATTTATGAAAGTCATAAATATTTTCTGTTTCCTGCTGTAGGCAGTGACATTTGTTATAAAAGGTCTTAGTATCTGATTATGGGATGTTACACACGTCCAGCCCTAGACACAGAGTAAGCTGCCTGCAGGAGGAGAGGCTTTGTCTGGTCAGGCTTTAAGTTAACTTTATCTTCTGGCTTAAGCATATACTTGGTGAATTTACAGCTCAGAGCAACTTAATACGACACAGTCTCTGGCTTTTGTTTGATATATTTTGTTAGAGAAAAATTTGCTGCACCTTTCCGATCAATCATTAGCATAGTGAGCTTGTTTACTAAATCACGCGAATGCCACTTCACAATGAATGCACAGCTGAAACCCGTTCAAACTCTCAAACTTTGTATGGAAAAAAGGAATAAATAGTCGAACATGTATGAACAGCCAGATACAATTTTACTGACATAATTCTGAGTCTCTAAACCTGACAAAGACATACACTACATTCCACTCTGCATCCTGTGAATGTCCTACATTTCAAAGTAAGCATAGGCACCACCACAAAAGAAAAGGCATGGCACTTGCTCTTACGTTGCATTGCATTAAATTCAGCAGATGCCGGTACTTATTACGAGCAAGTTAAGATTCAGTCTTGCTTAAGGATGTGCCAACATTTGGACGAGGGAGCTGGGGATTAAACCACCAACATTATTATTAATGGCCAACCTGTTGCATCACCTGAGATGTAGCTGCCCACTCAACAGTCTATTTTGAGCCACTCACTCTACACTATCTGGAGAAACAGGAAAAATAAACCAACAATCAACAAGAGGGAACTACTACAACAACAAGATACATTTGTTTATTGCTTTTTCAAACTTTTAGGAAGTCAGTCTGTCCTTTTTCCTCAGACAGACAAAGTTTGAAGAACATCTCACCTTTTTCATTGAACATCTAAACTAACCTGCAGTACAACTGAGTAAAACAGCAAACCAATGTTTCTGGCAGCTCAAAGGCACATTTTGTTTACATGTTATTCATATGGCTGCCGGTCTCTGAGCTGCTACACATGCAGTGACTCTTTCATATTGTAATATTGGAAGGTGATTAAACGCACAGTGGCTTTACGGCCCTGCGGGGTAGCTTGTTTCACAGACCAACTTCCTTGAATCTCATCACTTGTGACTTGCTCTCGCTGCTCCGGCTAACAAGTCATCAGAGCACCATCTGTGGCTGTTCAAATATGTATTCCTACTTTGTTGTCATTTAGTACCACTTCCATAATGAACTGTGAGCTGTCTGCAGGGGAGGGGGAGAAGGAGATGTAAAGCTCAGTGTGAAACCTGCGGCTGGGATCCCTCCTCCTCTGCAGTCCTAACTTAATATGCTGCTGTGGTTTATGGTCTGTGCATGATGAGTGTGCTGCTGGGTCAGACTGGGCGAGATAAACAGATAGACAGAGAGAGACATCGAGAGAGAGAGAGAGAACGATCAATGCAAAAGAATGACTCATGTTGTAATTGCTCATTTCACATATTTCCTAAGCTGTTAAAATGGGTTCTTTTTTTAAGGCAGAAATGTATCACAGATTTTTTCTGTAACTGAATAGTTGTGACAGGTCCATCACTTTTAAGGAGCAGGAGGCAATGAAACAGTATCAATCTGGTCTGTGAATTTTTTTAATGCTTCTGCAAAGATACAAGTCTTTGCAAAGCTATACAATGAGGGGTGTTACGGGTAACCATAGGTCTAAGAGGCTCACAAATGCACCAACAGGCTGCATGAGGCTGTCCTCCTGAGACAAACAATAGCTGCAATTTCTTTAGCAGATGCCCCATAATGATGTTTATGTTCAAGTCACAAAGCCCTCTAGTGGCCGTAGTAATTATGATGTTGACCAGGTGATGTAGAGCAAGATCCCGTGTTCTTTTAAACTGACATTCAACACTGGTAACCATGACCATGATCATACTATAACCGCAACTATATGTATATTGCTGTAACCATGACAACAAATGACCCCTGTAAAAAAGTAGTTATTTTAACCCAAAGCATCTTTCTCAAAACCAAAACAAGTTGCTTTTTGCCTAAACCCTACCAAACCTTAACCACAGCATTGTTTAATCATAAACTAAAAAAGACACAGAAAAACTATTTCATCATTCCAATACCCCACTATGCTATTTAGTATTCCAGAAAAAATATTGTGTATGTCTCAATACATAGTATGTCAAATGCAATATCCCCAAAATACCAAGATGTTTGGCTCCATTCAGTCAGATTTTGCAGTATGCGCCCCAGCATGCTTTTCTGACTATTCCGAC
This sequence comes from Plectropomus leopardus, assembly GCF_026936395.1. Classification (NCBI taxonomy): domain Eukaryota; kingdom Metazoa; phylum Chordata; class Actinopteri; order Perciformes; family Serranidae; genus Plectropomus; species Plectropomus leopardus. Next base: position 11,281,641 of record NC_142187.1, read on the forward strand.
CCACAAACCTCTGCACAGCAGAAAATAATGTCACATCAACTGAGCCACTGACAGCTCATTAACAGCTTGACAGAGGCTGTAATGACTGATGACAGAGCATTAAAGTGACAGGTGACCAGCTGATTAGCACTAATAGCTATATAAATTGGTTAAGTGAACACAATAGTTATAACGATCACAGACAACAACAGGACATAATTGTTAAATAACAATGAAAGAGAAATGCATGTGATGTTTTACTGCTGTGACTATACTATACCACAATCTACATCTTATGCAGTTATCACTTAAAAGTTTTCATTTCATACATTGTAAAGTAAAAACAGCTGAGCTCTATCGGTTGATCTCTGAAACTGGTAAACTCTGCATAATGGCATTTAGTTTTATCTCCAGTAGAATTGAATAGAATCTCTACTGTCTTGCAAAAAAAAACCAAACAGCAAAGCATCTTTCTGAGCACATTGCACAGATAAAAAGAAAACTAAAATGCTAAAATACATTTAAAAAAACCACATATAGACATTAAATTTCACAGTAAAAGAAAGTAAAATGACAGTTATCAAGTAAGTGCAGATCAAGTAACATATATATAAACAAGAAGGTCAAAGTTTAGGGCACCGTGTTAGAAATAAGTAGTCTGTTCTGAATGTGTACATACTGCATGCAATAATATGCACTTTGTCAATGCAGCTGCACTAGCAACTGAAAGTAAAAAGACAAAGTGTGTGTGGAACGCACCCCATGTCTTCATGCTGATATGAGCATCAGATCAAAAACGCAAAAAATAATGCATTTTGTTTTGTTATTGGAGGGACTTGCAGCCCAAATCCCAACAATGCATTATGAGGAACTGCGCACTGAGCAAGCTGATTGATTCAACTCATGTCGGGTATACAACACAGAAAAATGGGTTGTATGTATCAAAGCTGACCTTAGCACTCATTTTCATAAACTGTTGTTGTTGTTTTCTTTCAAATATTTAAGCAATATGTGATCAAATAGTTAATATCAAGGTGTTTTCATTTACACTGGCTGATAAGACCTCTTCTGAGGACAGTGTGGGCATGTACAGTCTGTGTGTGTATCAAACTGAAACCCCTGTTAGCTTTTGTTGGTACATGAACTCAGGTGACCTCACAAAGCTCCACCCACCAACAACCTGCACAGATGTGTGATGAGACATAAGTAATGAAAACATCTAGAGGGAAGTGCAGGGCCTTTAAATGAACCATATTAAAGTAAGGTAACAAAGTATTCAAACTATAAAAGTAGCTTTTGAGGAGAAGTTTTTTTGTGTGCTATATAAAATTTCTAAAGATGGAAAGATGTTAAATGCTGGCAGCTACAAGTTTCACAAAATATTCCTAGATCCTATCAGCTGAAACCAAATATAAACACCTCGAGATGAAACTACAGCGCTAGACAGAAAGAGAGCAGCGGGGGAGAGAATGCATGCAGTGAGAGAAAGGGGCATGGACATGAAACAGAGAGAGAAAAATATGCATATATAGGTAGAGAGAATAAAGGAAGGAGGACGGAAAAGAGGAAAAAGAAAGAGCGACACAGCAGCAGGAGAGCAGAAATCCAGGCAGGAGAGGAAAGAAAAAGATTGCGGGCATTGAAATAAATAAAGACAAATGTGTCGGGAGGATAAAGGAGGAGGAAGGAAGCTGACAGGAAACAACAGGAAAAGAAAGACAAGTTGGAAAAGAGAGGATGGAAAGTTAGCAGCAGATCTGAGTCGGAGACAGCAGATGAGAAACAGCAGGGGGTTAAAAAGAGAGAATCAGATATTTCAGACTGTGGATGCTCCTTTTATGAAGTAAGCACAGAGGATGACGGATAAGGATCTATATCACCATTACTAAAAATATTGTCTTCACATACACTCCTCTATCCTCATCCTCACTCATCTCCTCCTTCCTGCCATCATATGTCTGACTGTAGAGGACGCAATCTGTCTCTCTCTGTCTTACTATTTTACAGCCAACTGTTGTACCATTAAACTGCAGCAGGAAGATCAGATTATAAAACACTTTGCATAATCATGCAGTATGTTGCTTTGGGTAAAATATCCTCACTAAAGGTAGATACTATGGGCTTTCCTGAAAACCTTAACATCCAGATTTACCCTTTTGTTTCCTTTAAAGTAGCTTCAAGGTTGAAATATAGTCTTATATTATTAGACACATGTACTCTGGATAAGCTATTCAAACCCATAAATCCATGTTTTCTGGCCACACCATCTTGTCGAAAGGAAATATTCTTTGTGCATCATTTTATACACATTTCTTCAAAATTCTGCTTGACATTTTTTTAGTAACTTTAAGAGCTCAATTAGATTTTAAAACAAAGATATGTGAGTTATTTTGCAAAGTTTGACTTTGCACATCATTAGTTTGTTATTAACTGTGAGGTTTACTGTAATGGGTTAAAAGACAATACAGTTGAGTGTGAGCAGAGATGACAAAATGAGAGGGACAATCAAGAAAAAGGACAGAAATAGCATTCTACACAGCAAAGGCAAGGCAAAGAGCGTTAGTTCAAAATAAAGACCAGAAAATGAGGACAAGAGATCAGTGTCGAGTAGAGGAGAATAAAATAGTGTAGGGATGAAGGACTTTTTCTGCCATCTGTTTCGATAACATAGAAGCATACATCACTGCCTTCCTCTCTCCTCCCCTCATCCTGTTTCTCTCCATCCATCCTCTTGGATTTCCCTCCCTTTCTCTCTCTCTCTCTCTCTCTCTCTCTCTTCCGGCAGGGAGGCATAACAGCAACACACCACTTCATATTCACACACTGACACAGTGTCAGACCTGGACACTACCCCATGTTCACAACCAGGATGAGTCAATGACACATAAGAGAAGAAAAACGGTTTTTTCACCATTACAGAAATCACAGACTCAAACCAGCAACCTCTCAGTCCCACACCAAACCTCCACAACCTGCATACAACCTCTTTTTCTCTCACACACCTTCACACTCTGGCAGAGTGTGTGAGCACAAAAAACGTGGCTCAGTCCCAGGATGCTCATCATGCTGCACTGAGCACCAAATTAACCAGAAAGAAAACAGATAACCTTGTTTTATGCACACGGTGGATGAACTGGCTTGCTGGCTTTTGATAGGGGTGATAATGCTTCTTTCAGCCCACAGACGAGAAAAACAAACAGCTGAGACCTTTTCCTGCCAAACATTCAGCTCTGTGAGTCCACCTCTCTGCAGCAGCATCAGAAAATGCAAAGCTTTTCAGGAAGAATTTTGACCAGTAAAGCACGTGTTACACACAGTAAAATGAATAAAGCAAGGACGTTGCGTAAAAGTTAGAGCCTGAGCAGCGGCCACGTTGCGCTTAAAAATTACTGCTAAAATAACGATATTATTCATTCAACTGATTGAGCCCTCACAAATTCGCTAAAATTAAATATTTTTTTCCACATCAAACCGCCTTATTTCTCTTGAACCAATCGCTGATGCGCAACCAATACGCGCAAAACCGTACAGTCTTCATAAAACCAGAGAGCTCTGCACTTTTCCCAAATTAATTGAGTGAATATGTAACACAAACAGCTGATATATGGCTGGTTTCAGAAATCAGAGGCTTTGCAATTTTCCAGGGGGTATGACAGACGCATGAAGCCCCCGTTTAAAGCGGCCCCTCCGGGTCTGCGCTGCCCGGACTCACTCCGTCTCCTCCGGGGAAAGTGAAACAAAAAGCGCACAGTCTGCTCACCTTCTCCGGTTGTCCCGTGCGAGCTGCAGAGAAGCAGGACGACCTGAGCGATAATCCCAGCGACTCTTTTAGTCCCAAAATCCATGATGATGAAGCGGCGGGAAGACTGCAGAGAAGCCAGGCGGCTGCTGGAGGAGAGAGACGGCCAACCTCTCCTCTCCAGCTCCAAGAGAGATCTCCTCACACCAGACTGAAGGAGGAGAAGAGGGAGAGAGAGGGAGAGAGAGAGAGGTGGATTTAATGTGGTCACACTCCAACTTCACTGCGCCTCCTCCTCTTCCGAAAGCCCCCCCTTCAGTTCCTTAGTTGCATAAAAGCGGATTCAAAGACTCTCTGCATTGCCAAACTGGGTCCCCCAGTACATCTTTCACTGCGTGTGCTGCTGGCAACTATCGAGCTACTGGTAACCATTTATTATCCATGGGCCCCGGGCAGAATTTTTGCTAATTGGCACCACCCAAGGCAACAAATTCTAGTTTGGTATGAAAGAGTCTATGTGTATACATGATATTCACAGTCACAGTTTGTTCACAGTTATCAATCTATAATGACACCAGATACAAAGAATGAAAAAAATCTGGTCACTTTATTTGAACAAAACATGTCAAAAAATGTATTCTACATCTTCCAGTCATGTATTCAAACAATGATCATTATCATCCTCACCCTTTATCACAGATGTAATATTATACTGTCATACTACAGCCCAGCTGCCAAAAGAAAATGTTGGAATTGTATATTTTCTGCAAACCATAGATACGTATACATATATCACTGTCTCTAAAGTAATGTAAAGTGTATTAGCTGGCTTTGTGTTTCGGAGGTGAAGTGCATGACACCTTGGTGGGACACCTACCAACATGCAGACTAACAAAGATCAAAACAGGCTGTTTTTAAGCAAGTCATTGTGTTTCCAGCAGCTTTTTACCCACCATGCTGGGTGGTTTTACCCAGAGGATTCCAAAAGGGACGGTGCCATGAAAAGCAGTTTGTTTTTTTACAGACATCTCTGCATTTCCTGCTGGGATAGTGCTACAAAAAACGATTGCTTTCAAATGAGACATCAGTGTGTTTGCTGCAAAGATAGCGCCATGAAAGGTGGCTGTTTTTTTACTGAGACACCACTACATTTCCAGTGGGGGTTGTGCCACCAAAACAAGTATTTTAAGCCAGAACATACATTTTCCTAACAATAACCAAGTGGTTTTTGACCACACATTAACGACAACATTGTTCAGATGCAAAGAAAAGTACAGTTTCAATGGAGTTGCTAAATGAAAATATACATATGTTTGCAGAAATGTACTATGCCAACATTTACTCTGGCGATTTGGTTGCATATCCATATCCATTGTGCTACAAATCTGACCATCATCAGCGTCGTCACAACGGTCTGCAGTTTGGCAGGCATCTCGCTTAAGTAATATCCCATCAACCATCTCCTTTCCCTCCCAATGACAAAATCAGCTGATAAACTACATAACTTTTAAAAGGCTGATCTATGTATGATATGTTCAGATGTAACATACTCATGGTTTGCAGAAACATACAATGCCAACATTTTCTTCTGCTAACTGTGCTATTATAAATTAGTAATCAAACGTTAGTTTTATAAGTCAGGTCAGTTAGCAACAGAAGAGATATACCTGGCAGTTACTGAATGCAAATATTTAGTGACTACCAACTAGTTTCTACAAAAACTATTTTGTGTGGTGCAGCGCATTTTAATGTATTGATGGGTAAAAAAAAAAAAGTCATTTATTTTGGGTCTAATGTCCATCACATTTAAACAGCTGATGTAACCTACTTCAGGAAATCACTGCACCAGGCCAAAAAATACCCACTTCATATATACTGCATAAGCGTGTTATCAATCTTCTCATCCAATTCTCAGCAAGAATGCAAACAAGTCCATTTTCCCAAAATGTCAAACTATACCTCTAGGCTATTATGCATATTTGATAATATTTGCTTCTAAAATCCAGACTACATTTTTTTTAGTTATTTTCATGCAGGCTACATGATGATGCTGTTTTACTAAGAGTCTTTCCTGGTTCTAGAACTGTCATGGATGCCCCTCCACTTTGAATCTAAACATGAAATGCTGCACTCTCTGAGCAAAATGGCTGCTATCAGATATTTCCCCTCTATCCATGACAGAAAAACAGAAAACAAGAAAATCTGGGCTCAATTTGGCCAGAAACCAAAACAGCTGACCTCTCTGACCACCACTTCCACCACAGGCTATTATAACAAGGATTGCAAAGCTGGCGCCAACCACAACAGCTCTACCACTCAGCAAGTTGAAGCTAAAGAAGTCTGGTGGGCATTGGGAGGTCTGGCACTGCCCGATTATCGACCTCTGGACGTCTTCAGCGTTACAGCAGAGGATCCTGGTTCAGCCTCATGCAGCGAGGAAGAAGAAATGTGTGAGCTCTACATCCGGCTGAAAGAAGTCGAGTTGTGCAACATGATGGGAGACACTCCTGGCATCCCGCAGTGTAAGGAGACAATGATAATAACAACCTCTGCCGCCATTAGACAGTTTAATAGCGCACTTCAGAGCCAGGGGAGTCCATAGAATTGGTTCTTTTGCAGCTTTTTAATGTGGATTATCATCAGTATAACTATCATTCAGTCATGATCAATAGAGTTAGAAAGCTTTACGATCTCTTCAGTTCATTTATGTCTGCTTCTCAGGACAAATGGTGCGCGTACAGGAAAAGAGATTTAGAAGAAAATAAGTGATGTTGTTATTCGTATATAACATTTAATTTGATTTTTTTCTAATACGTCTTTTCCGTCTCTTTCCCCTTCAGTCAAATGTAAGAGGAACATCAGGTGCCAAATGGTGACCCAGCAGACGAGGAGAAAACCAGTGGGAAGAACAAGAAGACATTATTTTTAAAACACATCTTTATGTTTATTTGAATAAATAAACACAACAATGTTCTTAACCACAATCAATCTACTAACTTTTCTCAGATAACAAATCATGAAAATGTGAAATATTGTTAACTTGTAGTGACACAAAAATGGTTTCTTTAAAAAGTTGCCTTTATCAGGTTAGACTTTTCTGTTTAGACCTTTCAGTGCTTGATAAAGACTTAAAACTGAACAGACTACATTAATGTTTTGTAAGTTTTTCAGTGATTAGGAATGATGCAATGTTTCTATGCACCAACAAAAAAAGAAAGCTCTTGGCGTATTTTGGCATGTTTTCTTCCCTTTAAATCCATGCTCTCAGATTAATAACCTGCAATGACTGTTAAACCGAGAGCGTAATTATGAGAACAATTTTGAGTCGAATTCTGCAATAGATTTGAAAGCTGTAAAGGACAAAGACCTTTGACAGTTTCCGACATTCGAATAAAAGAACAGGTTTGAAACTCGCAGACGCTCATTCATTTTATGATCATATCTGTGTCGGGTGACATGCTTCGTTAGCACGCATTTATTAGTCACTGTGAAAACATTGTGGACGCGTTTCAACAGCTTATTTTAGAATATCCACCCGGTTCGGTGATGTCTGGACAAACTGTTGTTGATTTATGGCCAAATTTTGCAACAGGCCAATGCAGTGGTGGCAGAAACTGTGGTACAAATAAGAGCTATGGTTTAGAGGGTGATGTCAAAAATTAGTTTTTCAAAAACTCAGAAAATCTGGTCAGTCAGACTTCAATGAGTAAAGATGGATGTCGTACAAAGTTTCATTTAAATCGGGCTTACAACGTAGGTGTTTTCAAAGTTCGACTTTATTTGATAGCGCTACCATCTGGCTTATTAGGATCATATTTGTTGAGCAGCATTTGCAGAACCTCCGGCCAAAAATGAAAATGTCATGTGTCTATGGTGTACTGCTTCACAGGAATTTGGGAAAATTTTAGAGAAAAGTAACTAGACACCATCTTGTGACTTAAAACAAAGATGGCCCAGGAGCATAAAGTGTATGGGCCAATCGCCCCTTCCCTACCATCCTATCTCCGGCGCCCTTGCTCACACCACATACATCTTCATACTTGACCTTCATTGTGATTGCAACTACACTCTTGTAAAGTTCCATGACTTGTATCTTGCACAGATGCTAAGCTATCGCATTGACAATTATCTATCCACAGCCAAACAGACAGACAGACACCTGGCAAAACACTCAAGACAGCTTCTGCGGTAGTTCACCCATCACATCTCATATCGCTGTGGCTAATTTATGCACTGCTCTAAGGGGCATATTGCCATCCTCATACAATATGTAGAATGTTAAAAAGCTTCTACATCTTTTTAAAAATAACAGTAAGTGTGCTTCTATCTATTTTTTTGCAACTATCTTTAATTTCAGCATTAAAATCTTGAAAGGAAACACCAGAAATATTGCAAAAAAGTCTTTACACCTAGCAAAGGTGGAAAGCTGAAAGTTCAGTTATAATTTGCACTACATTTGATGGAAACCTGGCCACTGGCCTTGGAAGTCAAAAGTCAATGTCATATTGGTTATAATTACAACAGGTGGCTAACAGCTACAAGGAATCAATACACAGCAGGAGTTTCAGACCAATTTGTGTATCACAGAACCGCCACAGGACAAGGTTATGGTGTTATGTTGAACAGATCACGTCAGGCACTGATCATTAACAGAACACATCTATGAGGGAGAGGAGGGTTTTGGCTGTATTCATCGGATGGTCAAGAGAAAGTCCTGAAAACAGGGAGGAGCGAGGAAGACGTGCAGAGAGAGTCAGCAGGGGAATCAGATAATGAAAACCTACTGAGAGTATAGACAGCAGGGGAATCAGATGATAAAAAACCTGTTGAGAGCAAACACAGCGGGGGAATCAAATATCACTGAAGCCAGAGACGGCGAGAAACAAGGGATCACACCGTGCTCTATAACGCGAACACTCAACGCAAGCGTCACACACCTCGGTGGCCTGCAGACACACTGCACAGCGAGAAACCAGCTGGCTGTTTAATGTTCAAATCAGATGGGTGAGAGATTTGAAAACTGCAAACCTGAGATACGTTGAAATCACACAGAGAGGGAACAACAGGCTTTTGGTCACAGGAAATATTTGAAACTTTAGCGTAAATCCTGAGAGTCAAAGTCAAACAGTGACGTGCACAGCGGGAGAGTAAGAGATAGGGAGGGAAAAAAAGGAAATTTCCCAAATCTAAAAGCAGGAAATGGTGCGATGGATGGAGGTCTGATGCTCTTTCCATCAGCAAATTTACAAGACCATGTTTTTGATAAGTTTTGTATTTTATTATCAGGAAAAAGAAAACTAAAAAAAAATAAATGACAAGAGAACCAGAATGGTGTTATTTCTGTTTTGTTAAAGGACCATTATTTGTTGCTGCGTTTCAAATCTCTTGGCAGCTTTGAGCAAAACTTGGCCACTGTGGGAGATGTGGGGAGAGCAATTTGTTCCATTTTCCACAGAAGTATCCTTTTCTGCCTAAGCTGTGTTTTGCTTTTAAAGAAATACGTGTATAATGTGACCACATTTTTTCACAAGATAAAGAAAAAAGTAGAGTATATTTATCAATATAAGGTCTGTATAAATGACCTACTGTGCAGCTGAAAGAGTGAGTACATTATGGTAACTAGTGATGGGCACAAGTAGGCTAGTCACGTAACCAATTTGGACATCAGTATTAGTTCAACTTCAACATATAGACTAATAGCACATGGGGAAAAAAGAGACGAAAAAAAGATAGATAGATAGATAGATAGATAGATAGATAGATAGATATTGTAACGTAAGTATTTTTTTCTATTCCCCCTCCACCTCCAAACACACAGCGAGCTGTTACGTTTCTCATGTGATATACAGCTGTTTTGCTTTATGAGCTCATTATAAAAGCTATAGAGACGTCATTATTCAGTGTTATTAAATGAATCTTTCATTAACAGCAGAAAGAAGGGCAACCATCTCATTCCAACCCTTTCTACTCATGATTCAGTGCATCAGTGTACAGTACACAGACGAGATGACTTCTCTTTGAAACTTGTTTCTGGCTCCCAGCAGCTTGATCTCTGCTCTGCTCTCAAAGAAACTGAGTGTCTTTTCTGTTTCAGCCAACTGGCCGGCCAGTCGGGCAGCAGGCCTCCAACAGCCTGCAGCTGCTGCTGTGAATATAAAACAGAGTCAGAGTGCATCGATCACCAGCCCGCTCCATCTGGTGTTCAACAAAGAGTAAATATGAGCGTGGACAAAAAGAAACGAGACAGCGGCTTAAGAACAACTCACATCATGTCAGAGACACTTTGAGCCTTTAATGCTTTAGTTTAGTCCATTATCTACCAGTAACTGCTCCACTGAGAGCTCACTGTGGCTTTGAGCAACTACAATACATTCTGGAGATGATTGTGCTACTCTCAGACAGCAAATTTATAGACTAAAGGCCTGGTCCAGAAAGTTGTATGTCTTTGCAAATGACCAAAAATGGTTCTGAATGTTTGGTGACAGAGGGACTACTCGCTATTCTCTTTTAATGAGGCTAGCTGGTGAACTGCTGTTCTTGGCGAGCTAGCCACTAAGGCTGGAGATATACTTGCTGTTAAACCTAGCAGTTACATGTCCGGCTGTGTTTGGCTGTGTCATGAGCGTTTTTGTACACATACTAGTCAATACGCAGTGCATGTTTGTAGACGATACCTCTACAGGGGACACAGAGAGCCCAGATTAAATATAACTCAGCTACATGATGTTTGGGATGTACACAACAGACATGGCAACACTGGAGGAGGTTACTATTTATCATCAATCAAATTTTATTTATACAGCACCTTTTAAACAAATCAAATGCAAGTCAAAGTGCTTTACACTTTGATATTTTCAGCTCCTATGAGATCCTCTTGCAGGCTATTCTAGCATTTTGGAGCATAATGGCTAAAAGCACAATCACCAAATGTCTTAGTTCTACTCTGAGGATCTGAGGGACCTTTCTGGTTCATAAACTAAAAGCATCTCTGAGATATAATCTGGTGCAAGGCCATGCAGTGCCTCATAAAATAATAAAAGAATTTTAAAATCAATGCGAAAACTAAGAGGCAGCCAGTATAAAGTTTTTTAAAAACAGGAGTAATGTGTGCTCTCCTTCTGGTCTTAGTCAAAACCCATGCTGCAGAATTCTGAATTAGTTTCAGCCGATTGGTTGTATTCTTTGGCAGACCAGAAAGGACAGCGTGACAGTCATCCAGCCTGCTGGTTATAAAAGCGCACATTACTTTCTCTGTGTTGCTCAGAGAGAGAAATGGCCTGGCTTTGGAATTTTTAAAAAATTAATAATAATGTTAATGCTGAGATCATACACGCTTTTTTGGTTTTTTTTTTAAAAGAAAGATTATGACATAATGACCTTAACTTTAAGAAACATGACAAAAGATATGATTGCTATGATCTGGACTTTGAAGCCAATTTGCCACAGTGGCCAAACCATGTAACTACAACTTGCGCATCCATCATATAATACCACGGGGCCCATCAATACTTTTTTGAATAGACTTACATTGTGAAAAAGACATCTGTAAACAAGTAGAAACATTTTTTTGAGTGTCACAACCCCTACAGAATGACTTGTTTCACAATCAGAATGTGGGTCCCATAACATTTCAAAAGTCATGATGGGTCACACCGTTAAATTAATTTATACCTATTTAAATTAGTAGAGAGCTAAAACAGAAGTGACCAGCTTGGTCTCTATTGCTCTTACTCTGTGGGTCCAATGATGTGAAAGATTTGAGTAATTTTACACCAGAGAGGGAACTTTCTTGGCTTTGTGCTGCACTTTCATTAGAATGAATGGGGCACTGCCACCAATGCTGTATCCAGTTCTCTTTATAAATTCATTGATCAGACAGCACTAAAATGAACTGGCTTAGATGAAAACCTTCTGTTTCTTATCAATATTTATCCAGAGAATCACACTGAATTACAAATTCCGAGTCAGTGTTTTCTCAAGTATTCACAGTTTGTACACACTATTCAGCTTTCTGAAATTATGCGTAAAAATTTTTCCCATATTTGCCGTTAAAGATGGTATCAAGTATGTGAAAATGAACTGAGCAAACTAAATGGAGAAGCACCAGCTAGAGCTTAACGTTCCAGCCAGGATGAATTTATAATTACAAATCATCTACATCACATTTTTTGTAATATTGCTCACTTAGTTTCAGTTTTATTCACATTCAAACAGCACACTTATCAGCCTCTCTGTCCCTCTCTCTCTCGGCTCATTCTCATGCTGCTCTCCCTTCTGTTTTTCAAAAGTCTATTCAGTGTCTGCTCAACAGTTTTGGAAGTTACCATGGCAAAGGAAAAAAAACAAAAACAAAAAAAACCCACACTCAATCGTTGATGATGTGGTGCAGAAGAAACGTGTTGCCTCTCCACAGGGATCACTGGTTCAAAATACAACGACAGCTCTGACTGGCTAACTCTGCGGTTTAATAGTGAAGGACCCTTTGGGAGTCAATGGCTTGCTGAGTGCTCAATCAAATAAAAGCATGTTTTTATAGAGCTATTTTAATGGCAAAAGATTTGAGAGATCACAAATCTAAAAAACTGAATCCCCTGAGCACAAACTCAAAGTGAGAGCAAATGTCAATGTCACTCATTTAATCTCACCTGGAAGTGCATGGTCATCCTTTTAGACCCGCTCTTCTACTTGCACACAGCAATTCTATGCAGATCAAAGTGTTGTTTACCACAGGATGTCACTTTTAAATTTCTAAATGGGTATGGATAAACAAATTTGACACAGTGTTTATCAGTTTCAGAGGTGTGGGTAGGGTCACAATGCAGTCAATACAAGGAACAAGGATAGGACCTAAATGTAGATGAAGCAGGCAGACAGGATCAGTTTGGTGATTTACTGGCAGGTACAGATAGGCAGGCAAGTACGGGTCAAGGTAAAGGGTCACAGTAGCTGAAGCTTTAAAAGCAGAACAAAACACACGGCAAAAAGTAGCGCAGCAACTTCCATGGTCGTCTAGAAAATGGATGGAACAGGACCGTTATACATACAAACTGAGAGGGTGACGAGGGAATGAGGTATAGGTTTGCAATTTTCGTCAAACCCACAAGTGTTAACAGGGAGTAAATAATGTAATTAAAAGGTAGTTTTGACTTCTGATGAACTAGATGTTTAGGTGTAGTTATTTGTGGTACAATGCCTTTAAGGTGTCCATAATCAGGAATTAATGGACTCTGTAGAGACAACCTTCCCACCCATTAAATCTTAATAATAGTCATCTTGTCACATTGTGTATGTATACATATACAGTATCTGTTTTCATGCCTCTTCCATGTTCAGGATATCTTTATAGAGTATTGCCTATGTTTGGTATCTTGTATCCATATCTGTATTTTAAGACCCACCAACAACCAGAGTCTAATTCCTTGTGTGTATCAAAATATTTAAGAATAATTATACACACACTATGTAGGTGCAAGGCTATCAAGAAGCAGTGCACATTAAACTTCAGCATCACTAAACTTGAGTGGTATGAAGTAAAAAGCAAAACCATTCTTTTCCTATGGTACATCATGTCTGTTGGCCGCTCCTCTCTTACTTATGTGCGTCATGTTTTCTGGCGTTTTTTGGGTTGGGAAAAAAGTTAATAGATTTTCAACTTTTCAGCTTAAGGTGCGGAGCCGCACCATTCAGCACTGTCACTTTTTGACAATGCACACCCCGTATTGCATATGCAGCCCCGCTCCAGGCGCTCCCAGCTTTTTTTCCCCCAGATGCGCTTCCAAGGGATTTTTGGAATGGTCACACCTGGCGTGATGCGTGTCGGTGTGATGTGTCTTGGTGTGATCGCCTCATAAGTGTGCAGGTGTTACTTTTTTCCTCATTAATATATTTGGCCAATAAAGTGAGTCTGGACATAATCTTCATCTGGAACACCTACTGGCATATTTACACTGACGTTTGGCAACAAGAGGAAACAATTATTCTTCTCGTTCTTGCTAAATTGACTGCGGTATTTCCTGGAAATTGCTTCAGTTTGATGTTGGATGCTCCTGACTGTTGTTCGTGTGTGTGTGCCTGTGTGTGTATGTGTGTTAGAGAGGGAGGGGGAGAGAGAGAGAGAGAGAGAGAGAGAGTATTTCATATACTATACCTCATTGTTTATGTGTGACCTTGAGAGAGGTCATGGTTTTGCCCTGCAGCCTATCAATAACACATCATGGTAAAGGAGCAGGCTGGAGGCAGTGAGTGTGTCGAGGTGTGTGTTCACAAGGCCAAATTCACTTTTACAGTACGTGTTTGAGCATCTTTGTCCTTGACTTGAAATAAGTCATGCTACAGACTTTTACTGTCTCAATATAAACTTGAATTAGATGAATCACACATTAATAACACCTAAATCATACAAATATTTTTAAGTTACATGACTTTTATCATGTTTTTACAGACTGAGATCAATTTATGTCTGTTTTCCTCCCAAAAAAACCAATGGAGGACAAGAACTTCTATAAGTAAATTTGTCATGTTTTTAGCTGCCAAAACATTTTAATACTGTCTCCAGTTTTATGTCACTTTTTAATTTGGCCTTTCAATTAATGTTGATACACTGATGGATAGACTTTAATAGACATTTTAAACTCTCTGAGACCTCAAATACAAGACTTTGTGTTTTTTTATGCGGTTACGAAGAATCAGTCAGAAACAAGTTGACCAGTTCTCTGTCTTCTGCTCCTCATCCTTGTTTAAAGCTAGCAGCTCTCAGCTACAAGACTATATATCTGGTTTTGCGGGATTGATTTGATTTTTTATGAGTGCAATGCTAAAAATGTGGACTACTCCGTCTTTCTGTTAAAATAAGGATGTTAAAAGCAAGTTAGGAAAATATAAAGATGTATCTAGTGCTAAAAAAATTAAACCTCTTGAGTAAGAATAGAAGTTTTGCTTTAAAAATATAAGGTACACTTTAATAATATTAATAAGAAAGTCCTCAATGAGATACAACTGTTCAAAATTTGAATTGTGTACCTCATCGATTCATCTCATTATGATGAGTACATAGAAATAATAAGTCTCAGTTAGTTTTAATGAAAAAAAAAAAATCAGAATTTGGTTTCTTTCTTGCCATCTCTCAACAAAAAGGAAATGTGTTTTACGATGCTCTTTACGTAACTTTCTTAAATGCACTTGTAGGTAGATCTCAACAAAACAGTGTCAGCATTGAGGTGGTCGTAGAGATGTTAAACTACTGAACCTGAGTAATTTTCACTGCAGTCTATGAAAAAATAAAAAAACAAAACTGGAGTTGGTCCCATGAGGGTTTAAATATAGCCAGTATGCAATATGGGTTGCAGGTGTATTAACTTGTAGCAAAAAAAGGCTAAATCTGCTTCTGATCAGAATCCCCTCCACTGTGGAATATGACTCTGGTATGATGAAATAAACTCTAAGAGCTTTCTGAGACAAGAAGCATTCAATTATACATTGAAAACAAATGAATAGCACTCGAATGATCTTCACGTCCATCTGACATCAGTCCTCTGATGGTCGATGATTAATCAAGTCCCTCTATGAAGAGATTAAATGCAAGAATATGTAATATTAATCAGGGATTGACGAAAAACACCTACTGGCCATGCGCTTTAATGACTCATATAATTACCTCTGCTGTCTGGATTTAATGAACTTTTCTAAGAATTAATGACTGAAAAAAAAAATTCTCAGAAAGTGCATAAAAAGACCCCAGCAAACAAGATCCAGTCTTTTGTGTGAAAAGGAGGGTTGTTAGATAGTAAGAGAGCCTCGGGTGGGGATGGTTCTGCGTTGTTTAATCCTAACCTGACAGATGGTGTGAAATGCCTGCAGGCTGCCAGTCAGATGATTAAGACAGCAGCAGGTTTCCTCAGAGAAGCACTTCCGGGCTCTGCTGGGTAGACTACAGGTGAGCTGCTCTTCATCTGATCTTAGAGAGGAGAGGAATTTGGTTTTGTTGAACTGACAGGCTCTTGTCCGTCTGCAGTATGTCTTCATCGCTGCTAGCCCTTGAAAAAAAGCTAAATCTGTATTGTTGGTGGTCAGTATTGTAAGAAAAAATCCCAGGCGTCTGCAGCCAGAGTTAAAAATTCACACATAATCAATTTTCATCTTGTTTGACAAAAGGAAAATATAAATGTGTTGGGGTGCATGACCCCTCTTGTTGACTTTTCTGTACTGACTATGACAGAGCTGGATGGGACATACTGGGAGAAGGCATGTTGCAGTTACTGCAGTTATTTGTGGAGGCCCGCCAGGATCAAAACATCTGCCAACACATATTGATTTTCTAGCACAGAGCGCACTCTGTGCACAGATGGAGCAGTAAAACACCAGTGGCCAGATGCATAAAACTCTGTGTAGGTTCGTGGCTAAAAGTGTGTATACACACAGAGGCAGAAATACGCATATGCATTCTTATTGTCAGATTTCTAAAGCTGTGTGTACACCTGATTCTGTTTCATAAATCTCAGTCATTATGGTGCTGGGTGCACACGGACAAGCCTCATTTCCACACCCGCAGTTCAACACAAACCTGTGCAAAAAGGCATTAAACATCCGTGTCCATATTGACACGTTTGCCCGTCAACAATTTATTACACCTATTGGTGAAAAATACTGTGAGTTAGGTGCAATTTTATTGTTGAATCAGAGAGGTTCACCAATGGTGCAAGAGCAGCCATTATTTCACACAGCCGTGGATATTTGTAGCGAGAATACAACTGATTCATCACATTTATGCAAAACACTGTTGCTGTGAAATCTTGATTGTCATTAATATTAAATGTCAGAAGATAATTAATGTAGCAGTAACTTTACAATATACTCCACATGATAAAATTAAACAATTTATAGAGCATTGAATATAAATAAAATAATACTGAAATGTATCACTCAAGGCGTTTGCATGTTTTTTTGTTGGTAAACATCATTTATGCATCTGGCCCCAGGTGTTGTTAAAGTGAGACTTAACTGTCCATTAGGCTGGGTCTAAAAGTTTGCTTTTGTTCACCTCGGCAGCAGCTGCTCCTCTCATCCATTAATCTGATCAGCTCTGACCAGATTAACAGATCAATTATCCATCTACTCAAATTCCTCAAACTGCTGCTGGAAAAAACAGACTCATTTAGAGTTCTGCCTGCATCACGCTCACTGACTCACGCAAACATTCGAATTGGAGAAGTGTACACAGAATCATAAAGAAACACACACACACACACACACACACACACACACACACACACACACACACACACACACACACACACACACACAGACAGACAGACAGACAGACAGACAGACAGACAAAAAAGCACGTTTGTTGACCTCATAGACATGGAAACATAGATACCTCACTGGCCTCTCTGACAATGCGTCTGCACAGGCGTCATATTGAAGTCTTTTTCCATTTGTGAATGGAAAGTGAAGCACAGCAAAGTGAAAAAGGGTGAAGGAAGAATATAAATTAAATAAAATAATAATTCACTTCCAGCCAGTCACATCACTGGTCTCATCTCTCTGAAACAGCCAATGACCAATGACAGAGATGCATTAGAAAAACTCAAGAAACGTAAAAACACTTCCTAAGGAAATGATGTTGCCTGGATGGTGCTGCAAATCTGCAGCCAGAGGCAGATAATGTGAGTTTCTATTTAATCAAAGCAATGACTACAGAAATGAATACTATGTTTATATAATTGGATCAATGCAACACTCTTTTGGTTTTAAAGCTACTACATCTAACGTCATAAATGGTGAAAAAAGGAAGAAACAAGCTGCCAAAAATTGCAGTTAGAGCCTTTGAGCAAGGTACCTTCTGCCCAGGTTCAGATTGATGGGTGGAGGTGAGCCTGACCACATCTTAACATGTTACAGAGTTATCTTATCTGACCTTCACACATCTTGTAGTGACTTCTCCAGTCTGATGCTACAAATATGTTTTTTTTTTCCTTTTTACTCTCTGTTTCAATAATAGTTAATAACAGCCTGAAGCTTTTTTATAATCCTGGACGGATGAAACCGGGCCAGACAAGAAGGAGATCCAAATGGCATTAAAAGTGAGCTCAGTATAACTTTTCCTCTGTTTTATCCTTGGAACACTGATGTTTGACAACTACACACAGCAGCTTCACTAATCCTATTGGTTTCTCTTTCAGGGCAACTCAGGTTTTTTTGTTGTTTTGGAACAAAGCTGATCAGACTGGCAGCGGCCCCCTGGAAGCTTCAGACTGTCGAGTTGTTGGTCGGTTCACCGCAACTCGTCTCTGCCAGGAATTAATACGCTTACTGCTGGATTACACAGCAGCAGACAGCAGCTCTGCTCTACTGACTCTACCCTCTCAAAAGTCAACAACAGACATCAAAATAACAGCTGAAAAGGACATAAGTCTCAGAGATTGTAACATTTAAAAGTATATAGAATATTCAATTTTTCTCTATTTTTCCTTCTATTTTTGTTATCGGGAAGCAATAATGAAATGTGGAAATGTTGCAAAAAGGTTGCCACAGCAAATAAATTGTGATTAATGTTGCAATGTCAAAAACAGCTGCATTTACTTTTATGAACTCAGTCAGTAACAAACGCATCAATTTCCTACAGTAAGACAATGCCCTCCCTGTTAATCTATTGATCATCTTTGTGTACTTTACTGAAGAACATATGGATTTCACCTTGGCTGAAAATACAATATTAATGAAGGCTGTATATGCAGTCATTAAACAATGTGAATGTCCAGAAAGTCTAGAAAGTGTGATAACCTGAAAGGAGTATCAAATTTGAATTTTGAAGAGTGCCAAGAGGAAACTAATCAGCTTGTCAAACAGTGCTCAGTAGCAGTGTAAATGGATTCCACCGGAGCTTTTTGTACATTAACGGCCTCATTAAAGAAACAGAGGAAAAGGGGGTTTCAATTCATCTCCTTCATTAAAAATGTTTTTGAGAGGACGTCTCTTTGAGCCCAAAATCATGGAGAGGAAATTAATCTTGTTGTTCAAGAGTTCCTTAAGCACAAGAGTTTGATGTTGATTTCCTCTGACAGTTTTTTTTTTTTTTTGCTGTTATGTGAATATTGAATGTATATCGGTTTACCCATTTAAGTCATTGTTACTTAAGTGCAGTTTGTCCTCAATATCAGTACAACTATGCTTTGCAGAGTAGTATTATGTAGACCATAAAAGAAGAAGAGGAAATATGTCCAAATGCCTCCTAGAGCATTGGCTGGCTAACATGATGAGCAGACAGGCAGGAAGATGGAAAAGAGACCAGATAGACTGAAGGACGGATGGCTGGTCAGCCAACAGAGATGGGGGAAGATCAAATTATTCTTGAGGAATTCGTTTCAGAGCAGCTTTATTTCTTTCCAATATCTTATTAGTTGACACCAACTATTCTGAAACACTTGAAATAGAAAGAAAAAAGACAAACTGAGGGAAAAGCAGAACAGCTGGATAATGAAGGAGCAGACTGAATAGGCAGTTTTATCAAACCAGCTGGATGACTGCAGGGACAGCCTGCAGCAGGGACTCTGGAGAATGAGCTTGGGAACTACCAGCAACACCCTTGGATCCAGGGCTTTAAGTTTAACTGAACCCAGTCAGATAAAAATCGAGTTGCCCATAGATGAAACCTCAGGGAGGTTTTTCAACTAGAGACCTAACAGGAGCAAAGGTGTCCTGTCCCAGAGGAGCAATTTGGCTGAACAGAGAGCAGTCAGTGAATTATAAAATAAGGACTAGAGGCTATCTTACATCAGACCAGCCATCCACAACATAAAATTAATGTGGGCCACTGACTCAAAGTGGTGGGAGGCAATGGCGCCTTTCCCTACTTCCTACTAGGGCTGCCCCTTGAATGTTTGAGATCTGAATATCAGTCGCAGCCCTCAGTCAACCGAGACTGCTTCAAGTCGAGCAGTCGTTTTTTTTTCTGTGTGGTGTGCTTCTGGGGATATTTTGGTCCCCAGATTTTGCTGCACAGTGAGTGTTCTTGACAGTGGTGCATTTACAGCTTACAGCAAGTAAATAGGATATGTTCTTTGGGTTTTTCTGATATCTACTGTCGGCAAAAAATATCATCAGCCATTTGTGATCCGTCATCAGTGCATTAGCTTGTTTAATTTTTGATGGTTATGCCGCCGTCACACTGAATGTCCTGCTGAGCCCCATTCAAACTTCAGAACTTTCTATGGAAAACCAAAGGAATCCTCGAATATTCGTATTGACCAGCCAAAATACAATTCAACTGGCAGAATTCTGAACATTATGCCAGTTGAATCGTAATAATAATATAATAATAATAATAATAATAATAATGATAATAATAATAATAATAATAATAATAATAATAATAATAATAATAATAATAATAATTCTGAAGGACACAGCCCTGCTTCCTACACTGCTACTTGTGGCACTCATGCTTGGACCACACCCATCTCCCAACTCCAAACGCCTTCATTGTGATCTCAACCACATACCTACCACATAAAGTTCTATGACTACAATTTGCACTGATGTGCTATCATATGACAAAATCTGGGCACAGACAGATAGACGTAAAAACACCAGGCAAAGAACTTGAAACTGCTTCTGTTGTACTGCCTGCTACCACTGATGTCTTACTGACCACTTTTTGCCATGATGACACACCAACACACAGAACGAGTCTGATGGCCAAAACAATGCCAGTCATACTTCTGCGGCTGGTGAAAAGTGTAGCAGTGAGTAAAAAACAAACAGGAATTCGATTGCACAGCCAAGGACAATGACATCATCACTGTTTCACTTTGATGACTTTGTCATCACTTTGACCAAAACCATGCAGACAAAGCAGCGTGAAAAGATGCCACAAACTAAAAGATCAAATTCATAACAGTCCATATTAAATTTTTTTTCAAAAGCCAACAGATGATGGACTTAAAAACTCGAGTATATATTGACTGGTGCCACCTCCAAGGAGATGTCATTACACTGTTACACATTACAGCACATCACACTTTAAATCATAGTCACTGCACACAGAAGAAGTTATTTTAAAGGCCCTTGTGGATCAGGGAAAGGGGTCTTACCTCTGTGCTCAGCTCCTCCCCCCTTCTGTACTGCAGCTGCTTTAAGAGTGGGATAGATTCTCTGAGTGACGTCTTTTTTCAGTCCACGTTCTTTGGAGTCCTCCCCCTCACTGTCAGTGTCACGTCTCTGTTAAACATTACATAACAATGTCCTTAAATGTCATTGTGCATGGTGCAAGTTTACACAACCCTCCTCACAATGACAAAATCCCCATCTGAAAAGTCCTCTGAAAACATCTGTATCTGTTATTTTAAAGGCCTCTGTAGGGAGTGACATTGAACTGAAATGAAATTAATGAATCCTCCATCAGTGACCTCACCTCTGCTCCTTTCACAACCATCACCAGAGCATCAAGCCATCCTTACGGATTTTTGGCTTGCTTTCATACCACGGATCCCTAACCAGTTTGGACATAGCTTAATGAGAAACTTGAGAAAACATCACTGCGAGAAGAGGAAATTGACTGATATCCTTTCAGTTTAAGTCACTCTTACTTTATACCAAACTCCTGCCTCTTACAGAAAACAGCACTCTATTTCACCTTGTATAGAATATCATTCATGTGACACACTTTGGATATATAAGCAAAAATATACTTATATATATATATATATATATACACTTTCATATCTGACTTTCTGTACCTGCTGTGAAGTCAAAATGATGAGCGAGGAGCACACACATGGTTATAATGGAAATAACAGTAGCGGAAAATTTAACTTTACAGGGGATTTTTCTCTTTGCTTTGCGACCACTTAAATGGCCACTGAATGTATTCAGTAAGTCTTGGACAGAAAAATGTCTGAATAAAGCGTGAAATGTCTGCACTTTTTGAAGTGAATCTGATTAAGCTGAACAGCCTCAGAAATGGAAATGTTCTTTCTCTCTTTGTTAAAGTTGTGCTTCAGATCTCTATTCACTTTACTCAGATGAGATTTTTTTTTCACACAACATCAGACAGGAGCAAAAATATACATGAAAATAGCATGAATTATCAGTACCTATGAAGCGGTGTTTCGTTTATCTCACTGACACACTGAACAGCCTCTGAAGTGGAAATGTCTCTTTTTAAGATAAGAGACATCAGAGCTCCTTAAGCTTTCTCAAATATATAAAGGATATACAATTACTGTTTATCTTGCATCAGGCAGAGAGACGTGGTGAGTGTCCGGTAAATGGTTGAAATGTCATGTTGATCTGAAAGCTTATCGCTCAGAGTGCCGATTCCTTTCATTTCTCCTTTTATCACAGGAAATCAGATCCTGATTTGTAAACTCAACAAAATGTCCCACTCACTGACAATTCTTTAGTGTTACAACAAAGTTTTCTGCCTGAGACAACTGACCTGTACATACTTGAGAACATGTTTTGAAACTATTCATGTTGTTTCTGCAAATTACCTCTGTCTTTTCAAGTGAATAAAGGATGGAACAACCCTCTTGTTTATTGCTACAAACTAAGAAGGAGATAAATAGAGAGATAGAGTCAGTGAAGCAGCATTTGCCTGCAGATATTTTCGACAGTGACAACGCTGCAGTAATTTCACTGAAGACAGTGAAACTGATAACAGAAAGAGTTTACCTGCTCTTAAATGTGACAGAGAGGAAAGAAATGGACTGAGGTTAATAGAAGCAAGGTGAAATATAGTGCTGTGATTATACATATGTTCAGTTACCCTCAGTGTGACTGGTGAAATGTAATTCAAGAAGGCTTAAAGATTAATTCTCAGAATAAAGCCTGAAGCTTGAACAGGACTAAAATATCGTTCTGCAGTCTGGAAGAATTCTTGCCAAAAGCTCGACTACAGTAAGTCTGTCTGAAACCAGAGCCTGTTAGAGCAACTGACAGGTGATTTTCCACTTGCTGACTCTCTAAAGCACCGAGTGACAGACTGACTGAGTAACTGACTGATGGGTTGAGTGACTGACTGTTGCCGTATGCCATCATTATTGAATTTATCCGACCGACCTGTTTCTAAAAATAGTTACATTGTTTCATAGATATAAAGTTTTTGGGTGAGTGGTTATTTTGAGTTGCAGTTGTGATAAAAGACTGGAAAGTCTACCAGGAAAAAAATGTTAACCCTGGAGGTTTCTGAAATGCATTATAACAGTCAGAAGCAGCCACAGACCTCCATTACTGGATAAAACCATATCTTGTATTTAAAGATGGATGATGGCATCTCTATGTCCTACCACTGTACAAAAATTAAGTTAAAATATTGCAGATATGGATGTTGCCATTTTGTGCCGATGACATCATTAGGAGTCTACACAGTAGTGATCAGAAACTTGAGCCAGGGATTTGATTTCCTGCCCATACACGTTTTCGACCCAATCGCAAGTAGTGCCACTGATTGGAGGCACCTGATATCATAATCAAACCCCCTTTTTATAACATTAAATAACTTATTAAAACCAAACCTCTCAGATAAACAAATACTATAACATACTGCGGGGTGATAAGAACTACCTGAAATTACAGAAACCATCTTTGGGAACAATACATTTATTTGACATGTACTTCAGTCTTTTAGTTTGACTCATGTCCAATCCGCAGATATGAAGGGGGCAGGGTTTATGACCTTAACCGCAGCCAGCCAGCAGGGAGAAATCGAGATGTTTTTGGCTCCACTTTCTGGGAGCTGTTACGACTTCCATCTCTGTATATAGTACTTGGTTTAAACTATGGACTGTATATAAACATGGGAGATAGGACAGCTCCTCAAAAGTGAAGCCAAAACATCTCGATCGCCACATGGAAGCTTACTGCAGTGCAGGTCAAAAATCCCGCCTCCTTCATATTAGCAGATTAGACGTGGGCCAAACTAAAACATCAAAGTGCAAATCAAATACTTTTTCCCAGAGACGGTTTCTGTCATTTTAGGTAGTTCTCATTACCCTGATGTTTGATCAAGTGTTCATTTTTCCAAAAAGTTTGGTTTTAACTACTTATTCAATGCTATAAGAAAAGAGGTTTGATCTCATGATTGACAGCTGTGTGGGCCAGTCAATGTGCTTGTGATAAGCCGCACTGCACACAATTGGTTGGACAGGTGTATGGAAGGGAACTCAATACTGCGAAGATCGCTGCTGAGCAGACTGACTCCAATTGAGAGCAGCGGTCCTATTTAAGATATTTTGGCTGAAATTTTGCAAAGTAACAAAAACTAACCTGATGACAGCACTCAGCTCTTGCACTTTGCTGACTCATCACACCGTTGGTTGCTTGCTTTAAAATGAAAAACATCATTTACATTTTGCTGCTCGACGAATTTTTGGTTCTAAACTGGCCACACAGCTTGCTCTTAATACCTGTTTGCACAACCAACCCTCTGATGAACGACTGATTTTTGTGTGAAGTGTTGTGAAGCGTGATATTAGACCCCGAGCTTCACAATGGGAGGCTTCAGAGTCCTAACAACCTCAGAGCATCTCTGACTCATCAGCTGTGACCGTCAACTGCTCTCATCTGGAACAAAATGCTGCTAAACGAGAATAAAGTGCGTCAAAGGTGTGAAATGACAAGGTCAGGGTCAGCAGACTAAACCCTCTATTAGAACAGAGTGACTGTCTGCAGATTACTGAATAACATTGATGGATTTGGACAAGACCAAAAAGTGAACCTGCCAACAGATCAGTGGACTAACCACTGTCCACTGGGCAACATGAGGACACAACTGAATGTCCAGGTTCAGATGGAAAATGTCTACCCTGAATGTTTTCCATGCCAAGATGTTGACATTATAGCGGCAACATAGTAATAGAAAAAACTGCACTTATGCCTTCAAACAGCTCTCACAGCCCTATAGGATTGCAACTAATATTTTAATAATTGATCAAACTACTAATCATTTTCTTGACTTATTTGGTTCATAACAAATCAGAAAACAGTGAAGATTACCATCATTATTTCATAAAATGTAAAGTAAAGTCATCATAATGCTTGTTTGGTGAGGTAAAAGAAATTAAGGGGCAGTGTAGATAAAACCTCTAATGAATTTTTAAACTATTTGTCATACATAGTGCTATAAATTTTAACTGAGACTGAATCAATAACCACTGTAAGACTTTACATTTATGAGCAAAGGCACCAATGGAGGTGATGAAAAAATGCATGCAACAGTGTCTCAAATCTGTCTGGGGAATTTGGAATAAATTAATCTGCTGTGGGCTTCTGTGTTGCATTTGCTGGTCAGGGAGCTCCTCTACAAACTCTTAAATGGAGCACTTTTTAAAAGCCTGAATCCAACCTGCTGAGCACCAAGGACATCTTGGTGAACAGTGAGTCCAGAGGAAAGACCTGCAGCAAACAGACTGAGGAGTTTCAAAGGTTCTGTCCAGAGACGCTAACGTTTCAACAACCATTCTCAACAAAGAGGCCATCTTAGTGGGTACAATGATATATTGAGGAGATTAATTTAAGCATTCACAGGTTATTTACGTTACTGTGATGTGGACCTTATTTTCATTGCTGTTTAGCCATAGTCTCTTTCTATTATGACAACTTTGTAATTCAAAGGCAATTGTTAGTGTTAAGATAAAGACAGTAAAGTCCATGTGATGGGCCACACAACCTCACACAGCTTTTATTGTCACTGTATTACAAAAATAGATTCAGTTGCAAATGAAAAATTGGAAGTAGAAAGCCAAGGTCATATCACAAATTTTGCAGCCACAATACATTACAAACACATGCTAATGAGAAGTTGTTATAAGTTACATTTACATACCTGAATACCAACTAGTTGAGAAAATGCCCTAAACCTGACTGATAAAGGGTTGATGCTAGAATGGATACTCTGGAGGGAAGCCCTACTGTGTTGTCATTGGCTAGCAAAATGTTGGCCAATCATAGTGAACAAACGTTCGGAGAGCAGGAGCACGAAATTGCTGAAAAAAAAGACAACCACTGCCCATCCAGGGGTGAACACTGGAGGACAACCAGCAGCAGGCATTTGGCCTCGAGCACCGACCTTTGGCTTGACTGTCAGCTGCCTGGCTCTATCCCACAACCCTTAAACAGCCTCCAGCAAGCCCCAGTGACCCAGGCTGTGCTCTGCTCCTCTGCCAGAGAAACAGAGAGAGGTTGGGAGGTTGGCGGGGCACTAGCCCGTGGCTGCGGGCCCTCTTTCAGCTTTCCTCCAGTGTCCACATACACCTGTGGGCTTCACACATTTTGCTGAGATGCAATGATGGCAGAAAAAGCTTTGTGGTTTCTGTCAAAATCAACACTGTTTGCACCACAGAAAAACAACCAATCGCAGCAGTGTTGAGTTTCTGACAGGGATGCAGGATATTGGATTTTTTTTTGCCAATACCCGATATGGTGATACGTAATGATTTATTTGGCCGATTACAGATACTGATATCAATATATCTACTTTTTCCCAACCTGATTTTAATGATCGTCTAGTCTATTCTACTGTGGAGTTAGCATCATGTTATTCATACTTTTATCATGCAGATGGAGATATAAAATGCAATGCTTAGTAATGTATGTAACATTCAGTCATTGTGCAAAATAAGAAAAATATTTCAGCTTAGGCTCGATGTTTTGTACACATTCATGTTGCCAATAATTAAAAAAAAAAAAAAGTATGTATATCACAGAAATCAGCATGTTGGCCGATTCCAATATTTAATTTTAAAGCCAATAACTGCTAATACCAGTGACATGCAGATAATATCTTGCATCCCTGGTTTCTGACAGTTTCACATCCTTCTGGACCACCCATTCAATCCTGATAAGCTGGAACTCATAGAATATATCATGTAACTTTTTCTGCATTACAAACAACTCTAAATTGTCTGAACTGTCTTCACAGAAGACGCTGTACCACCTAGAGGTATAGCAGTTTTCCTATGATCTCACACTGCAGAACCTGAGGGTCACACTTTTTATGCTTGTTGAATGTTGCTCTTCACTCTGAAATGCAACATGTTGCCAACTGTCATCTAAACCTTTGGCAATCTTGTAAACTAAAAGGCTGTCGACAGACGCTGTGAGGATAGAGATCCTGTGCAGGAGACTCAGAAAGAGTTTGAGCAGGAGTGACAAGTCTGACATCTGCAGAGATGAAACTGCAGATGAGATCCCGAAGCTGCCGTCTGAGCTGTCTAACAAGACTACTGTACTGCTATAAAGATTTATCTGCAAAAAACTGCAGCAGGGGTTAAGTGTACAACTTCTGGCAGGTCATTAAATTAACGTAGATTATTTATAACACTGAAGTGCTCCCTGGTTTATTATTGCAATTTAGCCCAGACAGTAATGCTGCCTGTACTGGCAATGCTGATTGCTTTGTAATTTCAGAGAAACTGCAGTAATTTCCACTATATCAAATTATGGTAATTAAGAAATGAACATGCTGCATAGAGCAAAGAACAGTGTAAATTAAACCTCGTACCAGAAATGTCACAACAACCTGGAGCAGAAAAAGAGGACAGCGGGCCAAAGGAAAGAAGCCAGAGAGGAAAAGTGATTGAACTATCACAGCAAGGCAGGAAAAGCACCAACTCCTCATGCTGAGACTCTTCTCACAATCTGGAAACACACTGACAAGCAACTGATTTGG
This sequence comes from Plectropomus leopardus, assembly GCF_026936395.1. Taxonomy (NCBI): domain Eukaryota; kingdom Metazoa; phylum Chordata; class Actinopteri; order Perciformes; family Serranidae; genus Plectropomus; species Plectropomus leopardus. The sequence goes on from NC_142187.1 coordinate 11,309,027, forward strand.
CAAAACTCGGGAACCACTTAAAGCCCTTAAAGCTCCAAAAAGAGAAAGAACTTCAGCACATCAGCACTTTTCTACAAGTCCAAAAACTAAGCACATTCAAGTTTATTGCAACTATGTGAGTTCCTTTCCCTCAAAGACTAAGGTCAAACCAGCATCTCCAATCTTTTTTCTGTGTTTAAGATATGTTCATATAATCTCTTACAGCATCTGTGCTGTTATGAATCTTCACTATGAATATTTTAACAAATGAATAAATATATCTGACATGAAAACAGCCATTGTATGCTTTTTACAAAATAAAATCATGAAAAACAAAACTTCTGACAACTCTTACTTGTAATTATTTGCAACACACAATCGGTTTCTTGTTCTGCAGTGCTGTTGTTTTTTACAATTTTTGGTTTTCTTAAGAGATTTACATGTTATTGATTTAGTTTTTATTTTGTTGCTTTCAGACTTTCTGGCTCTAGAGTGGCTTCACTGTTTCTACAACTGACTGTTTGAATGACTGATTTTTGGGGATCCTCGAGGAGTGTTGTGAAGCGTGATATTAGACCCTGAGCTTCACAATGGGAGGCTTGAGAGTCCTAACAACCTCTGGGCATCTCTGACCTGTCAGCTGTGACTGACAGCTGCTGTCATCTGGAACAAAATGCTGCTGAAAGAGAGAAACTGACTGAATGGTGTGAAATGATGAGGAGAGGGTCAGCAGACTAAACCTTCTATTAGGACAAAGCGACGGTCGACAGATTACTGGACACTGTGAGAACACTGATGGATTTAGACTGGACCAAGAAGTGAGCCTGCTTATAGGACAAAGGACTGACTGCAGATGATTGGACAACATCATGAAACAACTAAAAGTCCAGGTTCAGACGGAGAATCTCAGTTAAGAGAATAAGTGGAGAGTCACAAACTCAACCTCTTTTATAACCGTGAACTGTTCTGTATGTGACTTGAGCAAGCAAGGACGCCAAAACCCTGCCTGCTTGTTCAGTGGACTAAAAGTGCTAAAAGACTAAAGATGCAATCACAGCAGAGTCTGCATCCTCCATTTGCCTGAATTTTGACCAGTAAAACAGTAAGACTCACCAATGCCCAGACAGAAAGAGGGAGGGGTTGGTAATTTCTTTGTAAACAGTCCAGTGTGTCTGCATAACTGCATATTAAATGATTCAAGAAGCATTATAAGGCAAAAGGGATGCCACAATGTGTGCAAGGGAGGTTGACATATTTAATAAAGGTGTTTTATACCCTTTTTTATTTAACTCTGGAAACCCTGTGAAGAGAGATGATTTCTCATAGTCAGTCAACCAGAGCCATGTACACAGCTCTGCAGCAGACGCATATGCCTTTTTGCTTTCTTTTTCTTTTCGGAAAAAAATGGTTAATAAACAGTAGACAGTAGAAGAAGTATGAGGCTCGGTCAAAATGTTACGAAAGTCATTCTGTCAGTCAGCGCAGACTGAATTTTGAATGATGTTAGATCGCCACTTGGACAGACACAGACAGAGTATTTTGTGATGACTTATTATTGCACATCCACCCAGGTGTCATATATGCTTTACTGCCAGATGAAGTTGATCGGAGCAAGAACCAACAAATACCAGTGATGACTGCAGCGTCATTTGTCCCCAGAGTGAATGCTTATTTAAACCTTTCCACTAAAAACAAAAGTCAGGTGTTAATGAGTGTTGGTGTGTCTTATGTCCAGTGGAGAAAAATATCTTTAATTTGTAAAAAAAAAAAAAAAAAAAACTGGGCTTGAAGAAAAATGAAGCCCAAACACTGCTAGTTTTTCACCACATTGAGTGAATTTTATCTTGACAGTTCCAATCCAATTTGGTATGTGACAGGTGTCACTGATGCAACACTCTGAAACACAACCACTCTGTGTTGCACTTCCTAGTATGATTCAAAAAGACTAGACCCCACACTTCCCATTATGTAACTAATGTAACACACGCTTCCTTTTAAAAACTTGTAAACCCTCGACATCATTTACTCAAACATGACAAAGCACTTGAGGAACCACAGAGGCTCCTCGTGGCAAATGAAATGACTGAAAATCACAGGAAGAATTAGAGAGGGCTGAAATCTGACTGGTTTTGTGCACCCGTTTGTCTGAGTCATTTTATAAAATACTGCAGTACTGCTGTCATAGTTTCAGGGCCCAAACCTATAAAAAGGAAATTGCCCACATATACATTTGGACAATTATTCATGTCTAATAACCTGCTTCACACTCCTTGGTAATAACATAATTTCCTACTCTTCACTAACTCTTAATGCATTTAGCGCTGCCTCAGGCTACATTCTCCATTTAGATTAAGTTTCTCCTTCACATATGTCATTTCTTCCTCTGCTTCTTTTTCCTCTCTCAGTGCGTCTATGATGTCCTCTTCCCGTCTGTCTCCATCTGCCTGTCTGTCTCTTAGCAGCTCATTCTCTCTCCTCTGTCTCTCACTCCTCCTCTGTCTCTCCTCCTGTCAGTGTCGGTCATTTTTCTCTGCACGGTTCCTTCCTGTCAAAGCTGACACTAGTTTTTCCTTCACCAATCTCCTGCTGACAGCAGCCACACTGATCTGAGCAAACTATTTCTCCTCCCATGTAAACATCTATTACTGACCACGGAGAGAGAGAGAGAGAGACAGAAATAGAGATTGAGAAAGATGCCACTAGGCAATGTTGCATTCACCAACAAAACAAACCTTGTGAAAGTTTGACCTCAATTCCACAACAGGTGAGGACATTTCCATGCAGCCATCAGCTGCTATTACAAAACCTCCAAGCATCAGTTGTTACTGAGCAGCAGCTCGTTACAGGAGCAGAGATGATGCATACATGGGACAACTGTATAATCAGCTTTACTGACTGGATAGTGACATTAAATTCATCACTGGCCTTTGCTATCCTCATCATGATTCAAGTCAGAAAAGAAAATCACACCTCGACCAACTCATTACTACAAACTGTTGCTTTTTTACACATCCAACAGACACGGAGCATCTCTATCATCTCATCTGAGTTGTGTTTATGGTTACCTGATGAATAATAGTCAAATAGTTACAGTATTTTCATTTTAGCTCTGAAACAATTTTTATTAACTCCTGATTGAAAAATATGCGGCTTTACAAGGTGCTCCACATTCTTCACCAACAAAGGTATTCTACCTGCCTTATCTGGTGCTGGGGAAGGATACTTAAAGCTGAATTTGCAGGCTATGGAACTTAAACAAGGAGTTTAAAGTGTTTTTAGTTACTGTATTTCTGTGGATTTTACTGGTCAGTTTGATGTTGGGTGGAGGAACTACAGTGTTCTGGGACTTATGAAATGTCAATGGGTAAAAGTGTAATTTGTCCTGTCCTTTCTGGTGAAACTTTTTGAGTATATATATATCATAACTTTCAATTTTGCAGGTGGTTTCCGAGGTGAATGGTATGTTAGCATACGCTGCTTGAAAAGTTATAAAATGATCCACTGCGGATCACAAGAATATCTGTACACTTGGAATAATAATACAGCTAATTGGCTCATATGTCTTAATAGTATGTAAAATTTAGTGAGTTTACCTCGCCGTTATAAATGAGTATGCAGTGATTTAGCATTAACTCGGTAACATGATTACACAGGGATTAATGTGCAACAGTATTAGTGCTCTTCTGTTCCGTTTGTGGCCAGGGTAAACTCTGTGTGCTCCGAGAGTGTGACATATATATATATATAAAGAGAGAGAGAGATAGAGAGAGAGAGAGAGAGAGAGAGAGAGAGAGAGACCCTAACAACAGTCCATCTCCAAAAATATAAAATGAATATGCAGCAGTAGATGTTTTAATTGTTGCATACTGCCATCGCCCTGTGATTAGTGGAACTTGAAATCTTACACAACATTAGAGCATAACTGCCCAATATGAGTTGGACAATTCATTAAAGCCATGACCCCCAGTTACAGCATTGGATATTGTAGTCCACATGATATTTTTAAGCAAAATAGTCTATCCTGAGCTGTGCCACTATTTCAGAATCACCTTTTATTTTACCTGTCAACAAACAAGTTTCACATCAGATGTAACATTGAAGTGAACAAGATTTAATGAAGGCTGGTACAGCATTTTCAAAGAAAAAAAAACAGAAAAAACACAAGCACATAACATAAGCTCCTTTTAGATTCCTTTAAGCTCTGCTAAATCTTGACTCGAGCTACACTGACAGTAATGCTCAGACCGACAGAGATAGTTAAACACCTGATATCCCATTATCAGCAAAGGTCAAGCAATCACATGATAATTCAGCATTTTTATCTGTGAGCTGAAACACTTCTCAGAGCTCAGGGCCATCTCTGCGCTCACCATCAAAATGTCACCACTCATCTGTTGGTTCAGTCTGGTAATGTTTGACCTGCACAACTTCATTTGAATTGTGACTTTTTCTCTGAGCTGAATATCAGAAAGAACTTATTCACTCTGCTGTAATGAGCTTTTTCACAGTAACTGAAGACATGCTTGTTTAGTCCCTTGGCTGTTTGAATAGTTGTCTTCAGGAGCCGGACTGCTGAGTGTGGAGAATTAATGGAGACGCTAATGACTCTACTGAATCAGAGTGGAGCTGTTTGTGCTTCAATGGCTGCAGGTTCAAAGGGTTAATGGATTATTTCTCCTTTAGGGCCAGGAAGGCAAATAATGTGGTAAAATGGTAATCTGAGAAGAGGAGAGAGGACAGTTTTAACAAGAACATAAAGGTGTGAAACTGGTCTTTTCTTTTATATATATCTCCCCTCTCTTTACCTCTAAAGGTGAAACCTGCAAATGCATTTTAATTCTCCTCAAAGGTGTAAAATAGCAGCCTTGATTCAGCAGGTCATTTATTCATAGCTACACTCATTTATGTTCTGCCAAGACTAATTAGATGCTTAATATTCCCTTTTTGTCACAGTAGAATTAATTAATGCCCTGACCCAACAAAAGAGAGAGAACAAATCCTCACCCTACATCGTCAGTTTCTTTGTGTGATGAATAAATATTCAAATGGAAACTGACACTGTTATGTTGACACTCAGCCGTTCAGAATCTTAATTGTGATTAAATGAATGCTGTTTACAGTCATTAGAAACTAATTCAGGTGATTCTGAGATAAATTCAGACCTCTTTTGAACCCTGGGTCTCTTGGAAATAAGCGCTGTGCTAAGTAGAATTAAATACAGGGTGAATTAAAAAACCTCTGAGTTTGTAAAGCTCTGAATTCATAATGAGTTAATCTCTAAGACCTTAGTTTTTAATAAGTCATCACTGCAGGGCATTTCCCTTTTGTCCTGAGGAAAACATGCGCTTATTTCTTATCTGTTCATTATTCTATGGAACATAAGTATTCAAACCCATCAAGACTTGTCTAAGTATGCTAATTGCATATTAGACACACAGCATTGTCGGAATATTTTAAATGCTACAATGACTTCTATCACCAGCAACTCAGCTATTACTTCTTTTTTTTTAAACCCATATATTGTCATATATGTGGATGAAGTGTCAGGAAGATATAGAGATATGAAAAGTGTAAGCTTTAGGGATTGGTTGGGATTAAGTTTTGGTTTTCTTCATATTCAGCAGCCTGTGTTTGGCTCTGTGTTTTCAGCCATTGACACAATGCAAACAAAGAATGATAAAAAACTGTAGTTTCACAGGAAGTTACTTTTCAGGAGTATTTCTTAACCTGAAGCATTAAATATAGCAATATCTACCTCAATTTGGATAACATTAGGAAACATTAACCCTTTACCACAAATCTTTGGTGGGTACTGTGATTAAAGCCCGGTATACACTGTGCTGTTTGGGGCTGTCTCAGACCAAAGATGACAATCAGGACAGAAATGTGGCGATATCTTTGATGGTGAGTGAGAGAAGTTCAAAGATGGCCGTTGTCACAGTCATGCGATCAAAGACAGCCTGAGATAAAGTTCTGACAGTGTCAGAAAGTTAGGATAACCATTTCACTGTGTTACTACTGTTACGATCTACATCTACTAACCAACCAACAGTAACGCAGCATGAAATGATGCACTGATCAGCGCAACTCTGCTAATGCATGCTAAATGCTAGTGGATGCTAATAAATACCATTTGACCTCTTCTCCCCAGCCACGACCATGTCCACATTCTGCTCCTCCTCTTCTTCAGACTTTTTCCGACACATATAAATGCCACTATAGGGAGAGCTCACCTTGTTTGTTTACATTTTGCTCTTACCACTAGAGCAGCGTAAATGAATGGTGCACACCAGTGACGTTTTGTTCATGCGCACTGACGTCAAAAGACAATCTGCAAACATCAAATTTGATGTTGCGCCCAAGTTTACTAAGATACATGTCTTACAGTGTAGCTTGCACTAACCTTATAAGACTGCAAATATCTTAAAGTCTGCAGGAGGCTTCATGCACACACACCACTTTGGCATGTGGTGAAATCCAAAGTTCGAGGCGCCTATTTATGGTTGCTTAGCTGTGAATGGACCATCACTGTTTCAGGGAGAGGCTCTGCAAGTAATCAATTGAACTTCATCGATTTCATCAACAGAAAAAAAAAAGTGATCCTTCACATTATTTCTGATGATCAATACAGAATCAAAAAGAAGATTAGTTTAAAGCTTCATCTGAATCTGCCAATCTGTGATGAAACAGCAGAGGATTGTGGGCCGTTAGTGTCCATGCATTCCTCCCATCAGCGGAGCTGGACTTGGCTCAGTCGCATCACGTTGGCTGTTTAAGTAAGGCTCTCTCTGCTCTGTGTAATTATCATCCATTTGACACAGTCTGAGCGTCTGGTCGTGAATATGAATGAGAGAGATAAAAATACTGAGATCACAGCGAACCAAAGCCTCGTACCTGAAAGAATTATCAACGCCTCGACTCCCATCAACGTCCTCTCCGAGCCCTCGCTAACACACAACAATTATCTCGTTTGTGGCCGCTTTGCCTCCTCACATCTTCAGGACGGTAATTTACTTTCTTTGAGAGGTGAATTCCTGCTGTAAATCCTAAATATCAGCCTGTGTGTCTCAGTTTTAAAGAGGCTGTATGGCACAAAGCCCAGAGCTGCTATTGATGTAAACAGCTTTTAGCGATGCAGCTAATAAGGGCTTAATGATTTTTGTGTGCGTTTTTAATGCCTAATCTCATGTGAATCCTCCTCCCTGATGTCAGAGGTCAGGTCCAGGCAGGCCATCACATCCTGTTTACTGAGCTTCCATAAAACTAACATCCTTCACCTTCTTAAAATATGCTTGAGCAAAAAAAAACCAAACATACTTGTTAACTAAGTCCAATTCTTTAGTTTCAGCTCCATCCAAAGGCTGATATGTGATAAAAGGAACAAAGAACTTTTGAGGCTTTTTTGGCACTGACAGTTAAATGATATGTTTACTGAACAAGACCTGGTTTTACTGCTATTTTCAGATATTTTTTACAGATTAAGAAAATTGTGGGGTATTTATAAGAGCTTTTTCTCTCCTGTGCCATCAAATCAAATGTACAAAAAAATCCCACACGTAAAAAATATGTTTTCAATTCAAGTCAAGGGTAGTCCTTGATACCAAAGTAGCATCACTGAGATATTTTCTTAGCCCCCATATTTTCTTTAGTCCCCGGGGGCCCCTAGAGCCCCATGTTCAGTCGCAGAGTTGGAAATTATCACCAGCAAAATGCTCTTAAATATGCAAGTGGCTGGTAAATTTGCTTCACTCACTAGCCAGAACAAAATCCAACAAAAAAAAACAATCTTTTGAACGACTGGTAGATTTTCAGATTCAACAGCCATAGTGACTCTGTGTGAATAGTTTTTTGTAATTTGAACATTTTCTGCAATTGAAAGTCTTTGTTCTAAAATACACAAACCTAGAACTTAATTTGCTGAAATTTGCCTTTCAAGGGGGGTTCAAAAAATTAGTTTCCAGAAGTGTAACATTGAGATGTAGAAAGTTGCATCAGTGCTGAAATTAGCTTGGCAGAGTAAGAACCATGACCATACCATAGTCACTTTGGGTTTCGCGCCCAAATAAAGTGGTCTAGATAATCTGGACAAACTGCTGGCTATGTTAAAGAATGTCATCATTTCGAAAACTCTCTAAGTACTTTGATGAGTACACATCAATGAGAATTTCCACTCATCGCTTACAAAGCTGTTCATCTGTTCTCCCACTCAAAGTTGCTCCGCTCAATATCCTCGCACTCAACTAAGATTTGACCCTACTCCACTCAAAACGCTTGCTCAAAAAAAAGGAAAAAGAAAAAAGCTGCACTGCAGTTATACTTGTATGATTTCTTCGGTTTTCTTTTGTAAGCACTTTACAGTACTGAAGTGAAGTCTATTGTTGAGTTCACAGCAGCCAATTTTTGACAGAAAATTCCATGTATTCGCAATACACAGATGCATTTTGGGTCAAGCATGCGTTGATGTGAGGATGTGAGTAATAGCAGGGCAAAATGGAGCTGGATGGAGCAGGACATAGCCATAGCCAAGCACCTACTTAAAACAATAAATAAATTTAAAAAATCAGCTTTATGCCCCAACCACAATTAATGAAACATTTTCTCTCTCTTTACAACAACTTCAGCATTATTACCAAATTTTGTGGCTCAGTCCTGTGGTCAAAATATAGTTAAACATTGGCAAAAATAATTTTCTTTTATTTTCTAAAGACCATAATTTTGTTTTTAGCTTGCCAGTTAAAAAAATAAAAAAACAGCAGAAACATTTGTCAACTTATCCACACAACTACACTTTGATGCATTTTATCTGGTAGAGAGACAAATGACATTCTTTTAAGTCACCTAATTATTTTAGTGTCCTTTTGGAAAGTCACTGTGTGCCTGTTGGACAATTACAACAAAATGTTATAAATACACATGCTCAAAAATGTTGCTGGTCTACACGCCCCAACATGATATAACTGACCTCAAGGAAACGACAGACACATTCAGCTGTCAGGGCCTGTAATGGATTTCAACTGTGCGCGAGCAACAGAGGCAGAGAAAGTTAAAGTGATGGAGTACAGTGTGTAAGGTAATAGGGGGAGACAGACACTGAGAGGGAACAAAGAGAGATATTCACAGTATTCTGTCATGTCCGATGTAACAAATTTGAACAGCGGCTGAATGAAAGAGCAGCAGCAAAGGAGAGGAGACAGAAGGAGAGGAATAAAGGTTGTTTTTGTCCGACACGTCAGCCTTCCAGGTGTCTGTGTGGAAAGAAAAAAGCGAGCAGACGGGACACTGGAGCTGTGTGTTTACGTGGTGAATGGAGCTCCTCAGGGAGATCACACAAACACATGTATCCCCTCTTTCTCTCTCTCTCTCTCTCTCATATTTATCAAGGTCAAATCTAAGTTATTTAATCCTCTGCCCACGAGCAAGGCATTCATTGTGTCTGTGTGAGGTAACTTGAGATCTGACCTTGTGTGGACACCAGACTACACTCAGTGGGGAGGACAATAACCTGAAAATAGCAAACTACTTTCTTTATATTTTAGCATTAAAAAGGAACACCATCTAAATTAAGAATTGCTATGTGTTATTCACATGGCCTAGGAAATTTCAAGCATTATATGTAAACATGAGCCACTCTCTCTCAAAGCCAGAAACCAAAGAAGACTCAAACTTGTGATTGCTTTAAAGTCTGGAGCTGCTCCATAAACAATGAATGGGAGTTTGACTTTGTGGGCCCAAAGAATGTTTGTTGTCTTTTTTTTATACCAAAATTATCTTTATTCTCTTGTACTTTTTCTTCCAACTGCCTTGTCTATGTAGCAGCTCCATATTACTCTACCCTATCACAAATTTAAGTTTCAGCACTTTAGCGTTTGGATAATTTGGGAGAGTCTTAGAACAAAGGAATTTGCATGAATTTCGAAAAGCTTAGCTCAAAGGTTCAATTATAAGCTTTTTGTCTCATTCAACCGAATTTCATTGGTCCTCTGTGCTTAGATTTTACACAAGAGTTTTGTAAATAATTTTTGAGAAAGAAATATTCCATCATCTCTTAAAAAAAGGGGCAACTTTTGATTCATTTTATGTAATTTTCTTGTCTTTATTGTTGTCCTTCATTTTAAGAGGCATGCTTGTTAGTTAATTGTTTGGGTGTTTTAAAAATAACTTAAAAAATTAAAGCTGAGAGCACAAAGGGGAAAAGTAATTAATGTTCTTTATTTTTATTATTTTGAAGTCATTGTATTGTTGTTGGTTGATCATTACTTGGCCCCAGACTGAATCATCTTATCCAACTACACTAGTGTACTGTACATCAATGAAAGACAATTTATCTCAGATTAAAGACAAAAATTCTGTCACAGCTGCTGACAGCCTGGTTGAATTTCTGATGGTCACTTGCAAAGATGATGATAAAATCAAAAAAGGGAGACTTGAATGTGTTCCCAGCTGTAAATTATTCTTCACATTTTGGTGGATGGTTGGCTGGTGTGTTGTAAGTAAGTTTAATATTCAGTGTCTGACTTTGGAGACAGAGGAGACTCTGTGTCGGTTTAGATGCTTGGTCAATCAAAGCTTTTCCAAACTGAGCGCTGATTACATTTTAGGAACAAAAAGCCTCATTTTGTCGGGCTTGCTGAAGAAATGCTCGAGTAACTGCTTGAGATTCTTTTCCAAAAGAGTCTCTGATTGGGAACATTTCCTCTCATCGTCATCATCCCCTGGTAGATTAACATACACAAATCTCCGCAGCCTTTCATTATGTGGCATTGAATTGAAAGTTAACAGGATCGGTCTGCTGAATTGTAATGATGTTTTAGCGTACGTGGTCACACCTTCACCCAGCTTTCTCTCTGCCTCATTATACTATATGTAATCTCACTTTGCATGACTCTGCATCTTCTGGTAATGGTCGCTTTTACCCAGTTGTCACTGAAAAATAATACTTGATTCTTACACTTATGTTTTGAACTGCAGTTGACTTTCTTTGCAAGTTGTTTTGATTATGAACTTGCTGTCCCCAGCACTTCAGCAGGGTCTTTCGACTTTAAGGTCGGAGCTGAGCTTTTTTCAGACCTGTGCAAACAGCTCAATAAACATAAGTTACTGTTTTCCATTGTTCTGAAAAAACTACGCTTAACGCTTAAGTCTATTGCTACACAAAGTGTATTGCTGAGGAGTTTTTCTTCACATTCAGTGTTTATCACCAAAATGTTTTCAATTGTTCTCGGTGCATGACCACCTGTCAATTGGAAGAATCATTTGAAAGTCATCGTCAGGAAACAGAGTCATAGTATTGATATTTTACTTGTCTTCGTCTATTTGCCTTTTAGTAATTCTTGGTCTCGTCTCAGATTCCAATACATTTTTACTCAGTCTCGTCTTGGTCTCAGACAAAGAGGACTCAGGATTTTATTTCAGGACCTGTCAGATCACAACTGCAGGGGTATCATTAAACTGCCTTTAGAAAAAATGTTGAATATAGATGATTAAGTTGATTTTTACTCTGTAGTGTTTGTTTTTGTTTGTTCACAAAAGATGGAGGATAATTACCCCACATACATTTCACCTCTGCAATGGCATTTGATTACTTTAAGTTCTACGCACATACAGTAGGGCAGTAAAAGAGGGGAATGAAGAGGAATTTTCATTAGTTTTTTGTTGGTGTTTTTATGGAAAGGTGGGTCTATGGGTATGGTATGGTTGGTATGTTCTAGATTTTATCATAAGTGTGTCATGCCATGTGAGACTTCCATTGATCTGGTCTTGTCTCTGTCTTGCACCCTCAAAGTCTTGGTGTTTTCTCAGTCTCGAAACACTCTGGTCTGGTTCAATACCTGGTCTCAGTTTAGGAAGTCTTGACTACAACACTGGCAGGAAGTGCATCATGTCAACAGCATGTTCTTGAGCATACACAAGACGGGACCCAACCCATCAAAACACTGTTCCTTAACTGTCAAAAAAATCCAAATTTCCACAAAAAAAAACCAACGACAAAGTTTTCTCTCCCAATAATCTAAGAACAACCAACAAGCAAGGTACAACAAATACTGTTGTATGCACCAAAATAATCTAAATACTATTGGGTAAGCCCTTTAGAAATAATACATGAGACTGAAAGCTGCTTGTACTATGACATCCTAGCAGATGCTGTTGATTTTTGTTTGCAGTGTCATCAAAGACAGAAGTTTTGTGTTTAAGACTTTTATGTTTGATCCTCCGCTGAGAAAAAAAAGTTCCCTGTTGCTAAGTGATGATTTTTCATCCATCCAGTTTTGAGTTTGACAGCTCAGTGTAGAAAAGTTGCTGAGAAAAGAAATCACTGCATCTCAAGCTGTCAGGGTGTTTTTGCAGCAACAGAAAATACAGAACTTAGCAAGTGTCAGGAGTGGAGTTAGTTAAATGGAAACAAGGCAGACTGATGCTTCATGTCTCTTTTCCTAAAAAAAAAAAAAAAAAATGGAGCTTCTTGCTTACAAAAAGTGAAGATTTTTAAAATGCTTTAGATGTGTGTACATAAAAAGAGGTGCATGAATAAGAAATAAACATAAGAGTGGCTGTAAACTAACATGCAGAGAGGCAGAACATGTCACGCTCAGAGCTGAGGCTGGGCACTGATCCTGGTATATGTGGTAAGATTACAGCTGCTGCTCTACTTATTTATAGGCATCTAAAGACTTAATATATTTTTACACTTAACATGCAAGGAGCTTACAGATTTAATTTCCCTTTGGACTATACTTAATATACTGTGGGCCAATTTTCTCGTCACTGCATAATACTTGACTTGATGATGCAACAGTACTCTATTTGTGATTACGGTATCATACAATCATAGCGTTTCAGCAGGTTGGTTTAGTTCAGTTCAGTTCAGTAAGCATTTTCTTTTCATTGCCATTGTGAAAAGTTGTAGATGGAACCTTAAGTACCTTTGAAATCGTCCCCATTTTTTGCTATCCCTCTGCTTGGGGTACCTAGCACACATATCCGGTACTAAGAGGTGGAGCGAGAAACACTGCAGTCTGTTCACTGTTCAGTAGAGAATCAACCCGCACGCACGCACACACACACACACACACACACACACACACACACACACACACACACACACACACACACACACACACACAAACAAACAAACAGCTGACACCGCTGAGGCTGGTTTAACCACTGCTTATACCACAACAAGTTCTGAATACATTCATAATGTATTACAGGAAATTATGTTTTGCTGCCTTTACCAGCGGCTGTAGACTAAGAAAAAAATAATTTTATTCACTGGACTGACTGCTGGCAGCTTTTAAGGTGGAATGTTTACTCAATGCACTAGCAGTGATGAATATAACTCAATGCATGAGATAACAATGTTTCATTTGCTATTTATTGTCTCTCTTGCACGCCAAACACTTTAAGTGAAAAGTGGATCTTCAAGCGTTTAAAGAAATTACATTACTGGATTGTGTGAACTGCATATATTGCAACTAGACAAAAAAAAAAACAAAAAAAAAACGACAGACCGTTGTCGTTCTGGTACACTCCAGCAGTACTAAACCCCTGCTCTTGTCTGACAAGGAGTCAGTGCACAAACCCATTATTTATAAATATCCCATAGACAGAGACTCTCACTCCAGCCTGCAGCCCATACCACAGACGTTAAACGGGTTGCAGTCTTCACTCTGTATCACCGCTAAACAAGGAAATAGTGACTGACAACACCATCACCCACATGTTAGTGTACTGTCAGTAGTGCAAACGCTACACAGATCTAGGGTGTAGGGACTCTTCTGTAGGTGTTACTTTTGGTTCCAAAGGTACTGTATCAAAAGTTTTTGTTTTGTTTTTTTTTAATGGAAATGCAGCTTATGATTTCTAACCTGTAAAAAGTGATCAGTAGGAGGACATGCAGTGGCATCTATGGTACTTTGTTTTGCAAGGAGTCATTAAAACAACAAAACATGGAAAACTTATTTAGTGTCATTCTGAACAGTGAGCGATCATGTGAACTCCCAGAGGTTTCTCAACCACAAGTTGAAATCTAAACTCAACAAAAACAAGGCCACAGTAAAAGTTTAAAGCATAAACTAACGTCTATTGATGACGACCTGCCTCCCTAAAGTAAAAAAAATAACTCCTATTTATTCCCCTAACAAGACATTAATGAAAACATAAAAGCTATGAACTTTCATCAACAGTTAAACTCAATAATACAAGGGAATAAACTTCATTCTCTGCAGGTAATCAATCAAAATTTCTTTTTGTTTTCACACAGATGTGGGATCCCTGTCCTGTCGAAATTTGTAGCGACATTTACCCTGTGGAGAAGTTAACACCGCAGAACAACATGAAGACTTCTCTTCTCCATATTTGCATTTGAAAAGCAGGAGGGTAGCTGCCTGCAGACCTCAAACACACACACAAACAAACACACAAACACACACACACACACACACACACACACACACAAACAAACACACAAACACAGATCCTGGGCACTGTGGAAGTAGATGTGATACAGGCTTAATTAATGATTTCATAACTGTTGAGGCGTTAAACGGAGCACAGGGAGAGGCGAGAATCTCTGATGTGGAGTGAAAGCAGGGCTGAGCTGTCAGTGTTAATATAATAAGAAGCGCTTCTCTCTTCCACCTGCTGGAACACTATGTCTGTCTATCTCTCCTCTGTCTGAATCAGCCCTCCTCTGTCTCAGTCTTTCTGTCTTTTTCTCCCTCCCTCTGCCTTGATCTGTCTCAGATCAGCGCAGCAGGATGCCTGCAGCACACTGGCTGGCGATATTGTAAATGTGGAGGAGGAGAGCTCTCGTCTCTGCAGACCCTCTGCAGCTGCCGTTTCATTACAAAGCAGCAGTAGTTCTGTGTAGTTTTACCTGGACAGAGTCGGGTTGTTAATGAAACAATTCGTGAGCCAAACATCAAAGAAAAAGTAACCCTGTTTTTTCAGTGGAACAGATCCAGGTAGAAGTTTGTTTCAGTTTAAACTTTAGCCAGAGAAATGTTTCTGGGGACAACTGTCAGAGGTTATTTAGGTTTAAAGAGGTGGAAAGTGAAGTTAAGCGGTCAGAGCTTGATTGTTTGCTGTTACTTGCCTAACATGGTATAGATAGGTCAACAGAATCTTATATGACTTGGGTTTTTTTTTTAATTACTTTCTGCATAATTTTCTTAGTATGAGTGATGGTTGCATATAATGTCACATGACTGTAAAGATGTCTTAACCCTTTTTCACAAAGATAGAGCTAAAGGGTTGCTATGAAGACACTTCCTTGAGCTGCTTTCGCATTTTTACACAGAGAAAAACAATGCCTGCATCACACCACCCCAGTGTGTGATTTAAGACAGCATGCCAGCAATTCGGAACCAAAAGAGGAGTGACGTTTAACACAACAGTGTCTGCCTGTAATGTGACATGTTACACATGCAATGGCAGCCCTTTTTAAACAATAACAATAGCATAACATGTCAATAATAATTATATACCTTCTCTGTTATATGGAGGCTGATCTTGTCCTGTGCTGTTGCTGTTTTCTTAATTTGTGGACATTTTGGCTGTTGTTCTTCCTCTTTTCTGCTAATTGCAGCTAGCTGCTTTTTACATTTTTTCGCAGTGGTTGGTCTGCATAATATGGCATCAAAATATCACACCTATTACTTCCTAGATGTCATCCTGCCGGCAATCTTTTTTACTCAGACTTCCTTTCGCTGCTGTTACTACCTCTGATGCTGGCACAGAGGCAAGATAACTCTGACCCCTTATTGTGCAATTGTACCTTTAATACAGCGACTTTTTGATGTCCTGAAGCAGTTAACAGCAGTTAGTTTGTAAGTGAGTCTCGTGAACCTTCAGTCTGACTCTGTTGCTCTTCTCTGTTGTCATTAACAACCCGGCTGCCGCTCTGTTCTGCTCTCTGAGCTGCAGGCAAAGTCAGCCACTAAAGAAACAGGACAATTACACACATAATGAAGACTGCTGAGAGGAGAGATTAAAACTTAAACTGAGCCAGGTGTACCGCCGAATGAAGGAGAGTCAAATGTGCCACCAGGTTTATGAAGTTAAGACAGAAAGATGAGGTGACAACCAGTCTGCCTAATTCATGTCTTTATCAGTGGCCTGTTCCAGCTAAGGTGACACAGATGGATTAAACACTTGCTGTCTGATATTTCTCTGAATGGAGTGCAGTTAAAAGCAGTCGGCTACTTTCTAATCAAACATTTGTTAAGTTTTGAAGCTTCAGAGCTTAACAAAGGCTTCGGCAGATTAAACACCTCCCATGTTTTAAAACGATGAGGCTGCAGACAACAGACAGAAAGTTGTGACTGCAGTGAGAGCGCTGCCTCACAACTCTGCCTCTCTCTCTGATGACCTTATTTTCTCTAAACTATAATTCAGAGGTCTTGAGTTAAGCGGCCTTTTGATCTAAATGATGTTATTAATCAGCCGCCAGCGGAGAGGAACCACTAATGACCTTTATAATGAGAGGGCTGGAGTCAACATGCCTCTTCTTCTCTGCTCCTCACCTCCTGCCGTGCACTCCTCCCCTCAGCGTCTGCCCTTTTGTCTTCTGCTCTCATTTCCTTAACTTTCTCATTCTCCCCTTACCCTCCACTTGGTTTTTTCTTTTCACACGCTTTAATTATTTTTTCATGTTTTAAATCTCCTTAGGGGGTAAATGGAGTGTAAAAATTGTGGCAAAGGAGAATAAAGAGCTTTTTTCTGAAGACTGTTTAGAGGATGCTTTCATCCAAAGTTTATCTGCACACTTGGAGTGTATTTTTTGTAGAACATGTATTCCCCGAAGGAAACAAACCCCTGTAGAGTACTGCCTCAACTATGAGTCTGTGTGGCTGTTTAGACGGCTGAAGTAAACGTCCTGACGTTGGGGTATCGCAGTTACGGATGGAAAAAATATATTTAAGTTTATACTTATATTTGAAGTAAGTAGTTCTTCTCTTAAAGGTTAATCATAAAGGTTGTGACACACCAAGCCGATGGCCGGGCGTCTGCCCAAGCTGGGCTGATGACGAACATCCATGGCCCTTGTTATATGAGTTAGAATTTGTTATATGAGATGAGACTGATTTTATTCAACAACTAAGTTGTTAACGGAAATTTCCTGATTGTTGTTGTTCACTGGCGCACAGTAAATATGCTTGGTTTTGTACTAACTGACTAACTAGCGTAATGATGCTCTTTTCCTTTTTGAATGACGATTACAGACGGCCGCTATCTGCTGGTATGGAGGGGTATTTCCTCTCATGCAGCTGCAGATCATACATGCTTGCTGGCCGTCCACTTGGTGTGTTCCCGTGCAACTTTTTAGCTAAAACACAGTGACGTGAGGTGACGCAGGCGGCTTTCATCACTGCTAGTTCTCTGAAGTCCGCTTGGTGTGTCACAGCGTTAATAGTGAATAGAGAAAGTTTTGTTACATTTTCTTTGGTTGAGTAACTCAAAGTCGATGTTGGATGGAGAGCTTATATTTTGAAAACTTTGCAAAAGTAATAATGCACGTACTCCCAATCAATCAATCAATCAATCAGATTTATTTATAAAGCACTTTTAAAACAACCAGAGTCGACCAAGGTGCTGTACAAAAACAATAAAAATAAAAATAATAAAAATAATAAAGGACAATAAAATAATAGCACTAAAAACAGCATAAACAATAAAACATAATTAATAAATAGGCTAAAAGTGTATTGCCCGTCGTATCTATGCACATGTGAAGCAACAACCCTACGTGATGTTAAAAGCTAAAGAAAACAGATGGGTTTTAAGAAGGGTTTTAAAATCAGACAGTGAGGAGGCCTGTCTAATGTGCAGCGGCAGCTCATTCCAAAGTTTTGGAGCCGCAACAGAAAACGCTCGATCCCCTCTGAGCTTCAGCCTTGTCTTGGGCACCCTCAGGAGCAGCTGGTCAGCTGACCTGAGAGACCGGCTGGGTGTATAGGGGTGCAGAAGCTCAGAGAGGTATGGTGGGGCAAGACCATTTAAAGATTTAAAAACAAATAAAAGAATCTTAAAATGAATTCTAAAATGGATGGGCAGCCAGTGAAGTGAAGCTAAAATCGGTGAAATGTGATCAAACTTTCTTGTGCCTGTTAAAAGACGTGCAGCGGCATTCTGCACCACTATGGAGCCAGTAAAAATCATTGTTTCTCTACAATGAATGAAGTCATATTTTTATCCCGTGGGTCTTAAAGGTCCAGTGTGTAGGATTAAGAAGCATCTATTGGTAGCAATGTAATATAATATTCATAACTATGTTTTCATTATTGTATAATTACCTAACTCTTAGAATCAATGTGCTTTTGTTACCTTAAAATGAGCTGTTTGTATCTACATTAAGAACAGGTCCTCTTCCGTGGAGTCATGCCCTGTTGTTGCTATAGTAACCCAAAACAGACAAATCAAAAAACTTGCTCTAAACAGGGCCATTTGTATTTTCAAGTCAGCCACCATAGTTTAGCTACACACCTGACACAGGGAATAAGTTTCAGTTCTGCAACTTCACCACTAGATGCTATTAAACCCAAACTTTCATGGACAAAATTTCATTGTTTCATCACTTTGCAAGGAACTATAATAATTATTTTTTTTGCCAAACTTGCCTGTGAGTGTTGGTGGGGGGGGGTTCTTTTTTTCTACATATCAGATTCAAACTCCTTTCAAACATAATTTCAGCCAGCTGGCATACATGGAGAGAGATGTAACACAGCGGAGAAAATGAGAAAAAAATACAAGATGGTAAAGAAAAAGTAGCCGCACATTGATGCTTACTAGATCTAATATGTCACGTCGACAGCTACAGAAAATAAATTTGCTGTCATGTTACAGTACGCAAAAGGGTATCCATCGTCAGATTACTTTCACAATTTCATTACACAGCAAAATTCCATGACTTTTCTAAAACTGTCAATGATCTTTGAGGCCTGACTTTTCCAGGCCTGGAAAATGTGATTATAACATTAAATTACTTTTCAAGGTTTCCCATGATCTTGGGAACCCTGTAAATCCCACACACTAGATCTTTGAAATGTATACTATGTATTAGTTAGAAAAATCATTAAAGAAATTGAAAAGGGGCTTCCGGTTCCGGTTCAGAGGGGATGGCAGCTTAGCAAGAGAGCTCTCGACAAGAGTGAGTTAAATTTGCCCCAAAGAGAATTAATTACTCTGTAAAGTGCACGACAGCGAGAGATAAGGGGAACAGATGACGTCCAAAAAGAATAGGAGAGGGAAAAAGTTAACTTCCGCATGATGAAAGGCAATGACGAGATGCAGCTAGCAGAAGAAGCTAACGCTAGCCCTCCCGGGGCTGGCCGGGGGGCTTCCCCCGCCCCCAGCTATGACTGCTCAGGGTCGGAGAACGAGGATGAACCGGTCAACAGTGAGGATACTGAAAAGAGTTAAGAGGCGTCGGGAAGAAGTAAAGAATTCGTAAAGATACCAAAAACAACTACAAGACATAAAGGGAAGAACAGGACAAAATTAGCGAGGCTGAGCGGCGTGAAACCAGGTCGCAGGGCATGAGGATATGCTCCAGTGCACAGGTGAGGTATTAGCTGAGATGATAACAACACAGGAGAAACTCCAACTTAAACTGACGTCGCTGGAGGCCTACTCGAGGAGGAGGCAGCTCAGGCTATCTGGGATACCAGAGGGAGCGGAGTGGGATCACAATCCATGATCCCGCCATTGGAGAAATTACTGCGTGAGAATTTAAACATCCCGGAGTCAACAGCACTACAAATCCAGAGGCGCACAGAACATTATCACCCCCCCGCACCCAAGCGGCTCCCAGCCCAGATCGATCCTGGTAAAGTTTCTGTGTTTCACTGTCAAAGAAGAAGTGCTGAGATTAGCATGGCAGAAGAGAGGTTTTATGTGGAATAATAACAAGAGTAAACCTCGACCACGACTACCTCCTGAAATCATGGCTATGAGGAAGGAGGTATGCAGAAAACACGGAGGATTCTGAAAGAAAAGAACCTGCGGTTCAGACCCTCTACCCAGCCCGACTCAAAGTGTTCTACGAGGAAGGAGCGAAAATTTACAACACTGTGGAAGAGGCAGCGGCGGATCTGGCAGGCCAGGGCCTCCCAGTGAAAGTGATTAAACCACCTCACGACTCCCAGGAGAAACTACAGAGATGGTCGTGGCGGGCGGCCCGGCCGAGGCGCCCGCCAGGCCAAGGAGCTGCAGGATACAAGGAGAGACTGCAAGTATACAGGCAGGACGAGAACTAATAATATGTTAAGATATGGGCGATGCTGTGAAATGCCTATTACGAGCTAGAAAGGGAGGGTTTCTCTTTATTGCAGTGTCATCACAGTGGAAGGCCCCCCTATCTCAGGGAATATATAGGGTATTCCTTCAAAGACTAAGGGAAGCAGTGGTAGGGACTCACTGCTGGAAGTTTTAGTTAGGAGTTCTTATGTTTCAGGTTTTCACAATACAGTTCTGTGTGTTTTTGTCTATTTTATTTGTTGGTTTTAGGGGGGACCTGCCTGTTGCTGCCAGGGGTATGTTGCGGTCAGCTAATAATACTACATACAAATTGAGCCAGTGAAAATAATTTCTTTTTTAATGTTAATGGGGTTCTGAATATGATTAAGATGAATAAGATTTTATCTAAATTAAAGAAGGTAGGCGCACAGATCGCATTGCTCCAAGAGACACATGAACCAAACAGATCATTTGAGGTTGAAGAGAAGGGGTTTTAAACATGTCTTTTCCTCTTCTGACAAAGTTAAACACAAGAGGGCGTGGCTATACTCATCTCTGGCTCACTCAATTACGAACATCTCTTTAGAAACCAGCGATGAGGAGGGCAGATTTATCAGAGTAACAGGAAGGATAGAGGATCTGAAATCACAATTTTAAATGTATATATGCCCCACCAGGCAGTGATTGGCTATTCTATAGGAATATTTTTTGATTTAATGGTGGATTCTCAGGGCACAGTTGTCTGTGGGGGGACTTTAACTTTAGACTTGATCCCAAACTAGACTCATCTAACCACGACTAATTATTCTATCCCACTCATAAGGAAAGTCAACACCTACATGACAGAAATGGGGATAATAGACGTGTGGCGAGAGCTTTCCCCATCTAGTAGAGATTACACACACTACTCTGGCTCATTTAAAGTCTCGCCAGATTGGATTATTTCTTTATGTTTAACGTGGACAGATTTAGGATCAAAGACTGCAGTATACTAACGACCTATCCGATCATAATCTCATCTCTCTATCCCTGCAGGTGGAGAGGAAAACGAACACTCTGTGGAAACTCAATTCACACATATTAAATGACCTGCCATAGTCTCTAAAATAAAGGAAGACATAAAAAGAATTTTTAGAAAACTAACGACACAGGAGAGGTATCAGCAATAATGTTATGGGATAAACTAAGCGGTACTGAGAGGTAAACTAATTTCTATCACTTGCCATCTAAAAGATCCAAAGGACAAAAACTATCTGATCTACAAATGAGGTTAAAATTGAAGCAACATGAAGACATTAACAATCCAAACCCTGCTGCAAAGCAGGAAATTAAAAATTGCAGGGAAATCGATGATATTTACACACAGGAGGTTCAGAAGAATCTAACCTTCCTAAGACAAAAATATTATGAGATAGGAGGAAATCAACAAAATACCTGGCAAGTATAAACTACACGGAAGCTTAACAGGAGGACAGTACAATTTTAAAATTAAGAATCCCAAAACTAACATTGTGGAAACTAAATTAGAAAGGATTCAGGAATGTTTTGAGATCTTTTATAAGGATTTATACTCACAACCGGATGCTGCGGGGAGGTTCAGTGATGCTTTTCTCAACAATTTAGACTTACCTTCACTCTCAGATGTTGAAAATGAGAACCTAACTAAACCGATCTCAACAGAGGAAATTAATGCAGCTATCACCAGATTAAAATTGGGAAAGGCAGTAGGACCAGATGGATACAATTCTCAATGGTATCGCATTTTAGAACAGAACTAAGTCCCACTACTGTTGAAGACATTTAACCACACCCTCCGGGAGAGAAATCCCGCCCTCTTGGAGGGAGGCCACTATTTCAGTTATCCCGAAGGAGGGAAAGATAGTAGAAGTTGGAATTACCGACCAATTAGTGTCCTCAATTTAGATTATAAACTGTTTACTTCTATCCTTGCTACTTAGAACTGGAGAAAGGTGCTGCCAGACCTCATTAATTTAGATCAGACTGGTTTTACACATCACAGGCAAACAACAGATAATACCAGAAGAATACTGCACATCCTAGGACAAATAAAAAATGATAAAACTCAAGCAATTATAGGGAGCTTGGATGCTGAGAAAGCCGACTCCGTCGAATGGGCATTCTTATACAAGACACTGGGTAAATTTGGATTCCAGAATAAATTTATTAGAATAATTCAGGCATTATACGACAGACCCTCAGCCCGTATCAAGGTCAATGGTGATCTGTCTGAGGCCTTTCTCTTGAATCGTGGATGCAGACAGGGCTGCGCAATTTCACCTCTCCTTTTCAATTTATTCATAGAAACACTAGGTCAATTAATAAGACAAAATCAAAATATTAAGGGTATCACCCTGTCAGGAGCTGAACATAAGGCAGCAATGTTGGCTGGACTGACGTGTTGGTCTGCCTGGGTGATCCAGAGAATTCATTTAGTGAATTGATGTCTGCTTTGAATGTCTTGGTAAACTCTCCGGTTATAAAATCAATATCTTAAAAACTCAGGTCATGACCCTCAACTATAATCGGCCTCCTCAACCTTCGTAAGAAATTTAAGGTAAAACTGGGACAATGAGAAAATAAAATATCTAGGTATACATCTGACCAGGGATATTTCGAGGCTTTTCCAGGAAAATTATGTGCCAATTTCTCTAAGTATAAAAGACAGATTTACATAGATGGAACTTGATCCTTCCTTAGTCTTAGTTCTAGGATAAGTGCAATCAAAGGCGAATATCTTACCACGTCTACTCTACCTTTTCAGAAACCTTCCTATCAAGTGTGTGAAAACCAATTCAGGGAATGGGACAAATGGATATCCAGATTTATCTGGCAGGGTATAAACCCAGGATTAAATATTCCACCATTCAACTCACTAAGGAAAATGGAGGGCTGGGCCTCCCCTGCCTAAGAAACTATTACTATGCTGCCCAAATTGTCCCCCTCCTGTATTGGTGTAATGAAACATATTCAGCTAAATGGAAGGAGTTAGAATTCAAACTATCAACCCAGTTTCCTATCCAAGCTGTAATTGCGGATAAGGGCCTAACATGTCACCTGGAAGAATGGGGAACCCCTGGTTTGTCCCACACTCTTCAAGTCTGGCAGAAGAAGGTGATTAATAATTGTGGGATACATAAATGCTGAGAATATTCAGATGGTTTGCTTATGACTCTGATTTTATTCCTAATAGACAAGACTCCAGCTTTAAACTATGGTCAATGTGTGGTCTCTCAACGTTCATGTCACTCACTCAGAGGAACACTGTGTGCAGTTTTGAGACCCTGCAGAACAAGCATGGCCTGACACGGAATGAATTCCATAGATATCTGCAATTACGCTCCTATATCGATCATGATTGTAAATTAACTGGCTACTCAGATATCGGAATCAGAATTCTTTCGCATTTGAAAAACGCCAGGACCATTGTCCTTCCAAGTCCATCTCCAAGCTGTACACAGCCCTCTCCAATGCCAACAGGAAAAACACTCTCTATATCAAAGACAAATGGGAAGGGGAATCAGGGCTCCAGATTTCTGAGGAGGCTTGGAGTAATATCTGGTCCTTCCAGTCAACAACATCTAGCTCCATGATCTGGAGAGAGCATTGCTGGAAGAATATTATCAGATACTTTAAGACACCACACCAGGAAAGATATAAAGGGGTATATATGCAATGCTGGAGGCTATGTGGCTCGGCCACTGCTAACCACTACCATATCTTCTGGGATTGTCCCAAGTTAAAAAAAAAAATTCTGGAGGGATATCCAGGTGTCGTTAAACGCAGTTTTTAACACCCAATTTCCCTTGAATTTTGATATCCTATACCTGGGGCATGTTCCCTTTCTGAAACATAGAAGAGAAATAAAACTGCTGCAAATACTCTTGGCGGCAAGCAAGAAAACAATTACAAGGAGATGGTTAACCCCGACTCAACCTACTTTGGATGACTGGTTTGAAATTACTTTGGAAATATTCAAGATGGAAAAATTAACTTACCAAATAAGACTCCAAAAAGACAAATTTTTCCAAATCTGGAAAAACTGGATCTCATTCATAACCCCCATAAGAGCAGACTTTATCTGACCCCACTGGTAATATTGCTCTGTAACTTATTTATGTTATTAATGTGACTGGCTATTGTCGACTAATTATGTGGCAGCGAAGGCAGGAACACCCCCCATATTTTTGTTCATTGTTATGTTATATGAACATGTTATACTAACTGTTTTTGCTCGCTTTAAACCATGCCAGAACCTTCTACAAGCGAACCTGTGCTTATCTATGGACTCTATCTGTCCTGGGCTTTGAGTAAATCCAGGCTTTAAGTGAAAGCTGTCTCCACCTGTGCTACCTCAGTGCACTTATTTATGTTACCACATCACGTTAATATGAGGAGAGTGGATTCTGGAGGGGACTGACACCTGATCCACAATTTGAGTTTATCCTCCTCTGAACTTTGATGCCTGGACGATGGATGTCTCTTTTTATTCTGGTCTAAAACAAAAAAACTGGAATGCCACTTGCTTCAGTTTTTCTAAACAATGTAATGCTGTACTTGTTTGTTCATTCCAAATAAACATACAATTTAAAAAAAAAAAAAAGAAATTGAAAAGGAAAATGACAGTTTCTCTGGGTAACTATGGTAAAAGAACATAAATTGAATACCACATTCAGCAACATAAAGATGCTCTATAAGGGAAGCAGAAATCTGTGTGTGTTACCAGAATTAACTTAAACACACACACCACGCACATCACTATGAATTTGAAGTTTTCAGATTGACAGTGTGAGTTCGTAAACAGCCAAGGAAAACACATGATGCAACATGATGAACTTCAGCAGCAAAATGATGTTAAGCCACGGAACAGCACCGCAGACAGGAAGGTGAAACGGTCCGTCTCCTTTGGACCCAGCTTATGGCCTTTACATGGTTACCATGGAAACAGGGAAGAACCAATGACGAAGCGGTGTGAGATTGTTGTCATTCTTTTGCTGAGCTATAAACACTGTAGGACTGACCAGAGGCACACAAATAAAAGAAAAGATAAAGCTGGAATCGGAACAATAAAGTTGTTCACAGAGGTGAAACTGCATGAGTCTAAACTTTGAGACAACAGAAAGCTATGTGACTGCCAGGAAAATATAAACAAACATCCAACAGACATGGAAACACCAGATACAAACCTGACGCTCCCAAAAATGTCGGCCACACACACAGACAGGCCAGTGTTGTGCTGCTCTTTGAACTGGACGTATTATTTGGCTGCTGAGTGATGTGCCCTCTTTCAGAATAACAGTTGCACATACGTATCCTCAAAGTAGAAATCCCTTTTTGATGTAGGACAAGTTTTTTTCCTTCTTTCATTTCAGTCTGTACTTCTTTGTCATTACATGAAGCTGCACAATGTAACCACTGAAATGTATTATTCCTTGTAGTTAAAGGCTTTGTAGAGGCTGTAAAGGCTCGTCAGCTTACATATTCTCACACCAACCAAGCAGAAAGATGATGAAAACCGGCCCGACCAAAAGCCAGCCTTACTCCGCCATGAAGCAGGCTAAAACAATGTGCTCCCTGAAAACCAGAGCAGATGATTTGCATAAAAGCAAAACTATAAAATAGCCTAAAAAGATGCCAGGACTGCCAGAATAAAGAAGGCAATTACTGTGTCTGCCATGAGGGAGACAAAATATCCCAAAGAGCTTCCGTCTCTGATGTCTGGCACTGAGGGACCTCCGCTTCTCTTTTTAAGCACAGTCAACAGTAACTCTCCACCAGCAGAAGGCTCATCATTAAAATGTTGTGCACAGAGGTGTAAAACCAGCCAGGATTTCACACAGCGTGCAGGCACAGCCGGATCTGTTCTCAACACTTTCTAGGTTCAAATACAATCCAGAACACACACCGTGAATGTTTATGCAGAAAGTGATAATATATTCTGCTGTAGTCCATTTGCATTGTTTACAAGCTCCAGCTGTCCCATATCATTTGTGTCACTGTGTGCCATGTTACTCTGGATGTCACTGAGATGTTTGCAAATCATGTAATGAAGGCGTGATATCCATTTCCTCATGACAAGAGCTAGTCTTCATGTTGAATACATGTTGACTTCAGTCATTTAAGATGGGTAACGCTTTATTTTACAGGGAAAGATGTTCTCATTTTTAAGTGATTTGGAAGTAACTATAGGAAAATAGGGACCAATTTTTTTGGTGTTTTTATTTTGATCCTCTAAAATATGTGCACAAAAAATTGTTGGATTACGTATTTGTGTAGTGTAAATTCATTATAGGAAATTTTCTTGATGTATCCCGAACTGTATGCTCTCCCGCAGACATATATGTCACATGTTCAGCTGCCTGCTGTGCACTTACTATAAGACTCTGTAAGGTGTAGAAATCATCTGAAATTAATTAACTGGAAATGTACCAATTAAATACTGTGACTATTTACACTTTAATTAGCACCAAATTATAGTCCTTTCCAGGAATCTTCTGATCGTATGGAGTAATATCAGTTCCCTTTTTAATGGAAGTTTTTTGAAATTATGGGTACATAAAATATCGTGTTGTCATTCGAAGCACTTTGTATGAATCTATGACTGAGTTTTTCTTTTCAGCACTATACCATGAGCACATGTCAACTTCACACAATGCTGTTGATCCGACCTATTTCTGAAGGGAAGATAAGATGTCTAAATCTTACCAACTTGTCTGGAGAATTTATATCAAAATCAGGTGTATGTAAAGTAACATAAGCGCAAATTTGTATAGCCCTAGTGAAAACGCCCAAGATTTTCATCTCACATTCAATTAGATTTTTAGTGAATCTGATCAGTAGTAATTAGACCAACTTTAGGCAACTGGACAACTGTAACAAATCTGCCATGAGTCCAGTAGCTAGCTGTGTAAGATTTGGTATTCACAATTTTCTGCTTATAAGACTTGCAATATTAAATGCAGCAATTGACTCCTGCTTTAATTGTGTATGTGTTCTGAAAATACATATTTTCACACACATTACGTAATAATAAGTTAATGATTTTGCCCTGCAGTAAGCAGTAACATGCCTCTGGCTTCCTGTGGGCAGACAGCAGGTCTGGGATTTGTTACCATCCTCCTTCTGGTCTCAGAGCTACAGTCTCTATTTCATTTTGTTTTGGCTCATAAAGGATTTACAGCTTTGGACTACAAGTAAAGTTCCCAAAGTGTATTGAATATTGATTAAAGCGATCTTTTGTTCGGAATATTTCCCTTATCGTCAAAGCAACACAGAGCACTATGAATGTTAAGTGTCTGTCTTTAAATCTAGTCTGAGATGTAAAAGCTTCTCTTTTATCAGAGCTCACTGTTGAAACTGTTCAGTTTAGTCAAGGACGTCTGTCTACACCAACGAGCTCCAGTCACTAAACAAGTCCAACTCCCAGTAGACAGAAACACCTCCTGTTGTTGTTGCTGTGATGAAATGACCTTGGACTTGTTGTGTTTGGGAGAATTTGAAACAAAGCTTATGAAGGGTTTTTGTTTTCCATTAGCATTCAGCTGCAGCAGATAAAGAGTCCTCGGAGAGCCAGACATCCACAGTCACAACAAGTTTGTTTTGGAGCTTTTCTTCTCATCTGTAAAAGCTGCTATTTATTATTTAATAGTTTAGCGCGCAGATGTCTCATTAGTTGCCGATGATTTTCCCTAATGACGGTTATCGGGTTAATAAGCAGTGAGAAGCAGGTGTGTTTGCAACAGCTGTGAGTTATAATGCTTAATTTCGTTTATCACTTCAACTTGTTCATGTCATAGTTAAGAGAATTGGGACAATGTGTAGCAGCTTAACTTCAGCATTCAGCTTGAGGGACACACCATAGATTATTTGTAATTTATGAATTATAGCCACAGGTTGGTAAGTATTATTGACAGTCATCAGCTGTATTCGTATATGTATATATCACCACAACAAAGACTCTGATATTACTGCAAGCACGCTTCTCTGAGAGACTTCTTTCCGACAGTCCTGAAGAATAATTATAATCCTCACTCCGAGTGGTTTAAAGTCATCAAACAGCTCTGTCCTCCACACTACGCCTGAGCAAACAGAAAGGAAGCATTTAGTAAGAAGGATTTTCTTTTTAAATTTAATGATTAAAGCACACTGGATTAAAAGTGACTGGATGTATAAAGAGCTGAAGAAGAGATTGATTATGTTGTGTCTCAGCTCTGGTTAATCTCATTGCTTTATTGTTGTTCTGACTGACTTGAAGGTGTGGTTACGTTACTATTTTTAGGAATATTGGCTCTATTTCCTATATAGTTATATACAATCAAGAATATACATGCACGCTAATATTTCACTATTATTTAGAATATGACAATATTCTAAATTTAATGCAGGTCAAAAACAGCATCTTCTGTTAAAACAGTCCAGATTAGCCCTTTTTCCAAATTTAGCATTTTCCAATTGAGACATGTGGGATATGCACATATATTTTGGGTTTTAATAGCATTATGTGAGCGTGCATACAGCCCATTTGGAATATGCAAAGAAATTGGGTATATAACCACATGTTGCAACACACAGTCTCTTTATGGTTTACGGTTAACTATGTGCATTGGAGCTGTTCACACACCAACTCGAAGGAAGGAGAAACACATCTACTATACTTTTAAACATTATGAAATACTTGGATATCGGCAGCTTTTTAGATATGCACCAATATTGCTACGTCGATCTTTTTAAAGAGGTGGTTGAAGAAATGAAAGAGGGAGGCTGTGTTTGTATGGTCCATCAAGTCTGCCATCGGTAGGAAATTTTGAAACGAAACCTATTTTGATGCAAAGAAGCAAAATGACACACAGTTCCAGCCTTTCCACTGTTCTTTATTTTGACATTATAAACAACTTGTTAGGGATTGTTAATAGGAGTGTGGCCTGCTAGATGTAAACAGGAGTAGTAGTAAAATATTATTTTTCATTACCCATGTAAAACTGCTTATGGCCTGAGTCTTAGCAATTTTTTCTCAGCACCAGCATCTTTTTTCAGTTGTTCCCTGAGGAGCGAGGGTCTGCAGCTGCATTGTGCCGCCTGGAGATGAGTGCGTTTCCATTAGGTGATGTTATACTACTTTTCTCACGATGTTATGCGACTTCTCCATTTGAAATAACATTCCAAGAAGCATGGTGATGGATGTTGGAAACATTAACAGGTTTATTTCTATTGCAGCCACCGCACTAGCCGTCATTATTTCCAACTGAAGGCAATGTAGGCGGGTTATGCGAGCGATAATGGAAAGGCAAGCCACATATACAAGGGAGCAGCCACATTTGAGGGACTTCTAAGAGGTGACTGTCCACAATATCACAGAGGAATTGTGGATTCCAAACTTCCAGGTGATATGAACTTTTGAAGAGTTATGCAATGCAATAACAACTCTTGGAGTGCCTGCTGCATCATGCCTGAAGGAGCCTGTTCCTATCAACGAACATACAGCCATAGCATCATGTGACCTATAAAAGTGAAAAAGGGTCTCCATTGCACTTTTGCAAGCTGTGGCTTTTTCAAAATGCCTGAGATACCACCTGATTTGAGTGTAAAACCTTTTTTGCAATTTTCGAAACTGTCGTGTTTCCGTAAGGCTTATATTACATTCCCAATTTTACTTTGCACAATTTGAGGGTTAATCTGCCTAGAGAAGAGGCAACTGGCTAGACGTAAGCAATAGTTATGATAGGATTATGCCTCAGCAACAGGTTAGTTGCATGTTCCCATAGCTTTCGGGGTCTTTTCATAAAATTTAAACCAGGATATTACATAAAATCAGAGATCATTGCTTTTGCTCACACACATCTGGTGATTTTGTTAGTGACGCTCATTATTCAGTACACGCGGTTCAGCTGGAGGATCAAATGAATATTAAAAATGTTATAAAATTGAGGTTTTTAGGTTTCTAAACTTTTTTCCTGCAATGTCTCCATTTAGACCCTCAGTGTTGGCTTTAAGTGACTAGAGAGCAAACTGTCAGGAAAGTGTTTGATGGAGCCACAGGTTGCAGAGAAACAGACACAGAAGTTCTGTGAAGCTCCACCAGTGGAGCATCTCCTCCACAGTCACTGGTTTTACTTCCTCTGGGACCGTCTAAACTCAGAGTCCGTGCGCTCTCAGTACTGTGAGCTGCTGCAGATAAGAGACTGCATGTACATATGATGACACCGAGGTGTTGATATCTGTCTCTGTCTGCTGCCTCTGTCTTCTCTTCACATGCTGTGTCATCTCTTTGGTGCAGAGAGACAAAGAGGAAAAACAGCTACCAGCAGCTACCAAAAAACCCTCCTGGCTGCCTGGTTGAGCCAAAACTTTGTGTCTGACGCCCTCCTGATAGAATCCAGCAGAGACCGGACTCTTCCAAAGGTTTATCAGGAGCAAACAGCAGCGCAATTACATCACAATCTACAATGGGAACGAATACTGGAACCGGCTTCTGGAACATTTACATAACTCAGAATGACTGCCTGTCTCTGATTCGCTTTTCATTTTTCTCTCTTCAATGCAGCAGCATCCCGGCATTATTCTCAGCTCCACAGTTAAACCTGTTAACTTGTATTACACAGAGCAGAAGGATTCCCCCACTTTAATTCACTCTGCTGTGACTTCCAGGACTGTTGTGCTGCTCTGGCAGCTTTCAGTTAAAACAGCGATTAGTGATGGAAACATGGAGAAAACATCATCTTTTCCTTCCAAAGCAGCTCAGCAAACACAAACGATTCCACTTCCTGCCAACATGCCTCCTCTGTCTTCACAGGGAACAGACAAACACCTTTTTTTGTTTATCTCATCTGTGTCCCGCAACCAAAGTCCAAGTTGTATTTTTGTTCTAGATATTACAGAATTAAAAACTGCATTTCACCACTTAATGCAGAGAAACATAACACTCTACTCCTACATGGTCTGGTCTGAGATCCTGGATGGACAATAAACAGAAACAAATATAAGCATTTTTCCCCCCTCAAGGGGCTCACAGTTCCAGAGAGAGCAGCTATTATGCAAATGACTTCAGAAATCAAAGTGTGTGATGTTTTGCACTGGAACTTGTTGACAGCAAATGTACTGGAGAAGTGGAACTTGTTGGGAGTAATCAGGCAAGACGGCGAAGCACGAAGCCGACACGGTGGTCAAACTTAACTGAGCATGTGAAATCACAACGTGTCGTTCCTCCTGCTTTTGTTCGACGGTCTCCCCGCAGAGCAAGAAGCTCACTGATCTAACCAAGCATGCTGTGTTAGCAGATGCTGCGACGATATGCAGGATTTATTTCATGATTTTGGATGGAGGTTTTTCTGCTTCCAGTTTCTTAAAAAAAAAAATACAGAGGAAAAACAAAACAGCTATTCAGCCTTGAAAACTGAGGTTTAGGAGGACATGTTTTTCCTCGTGTTATTTTATGCAGTGAATACATTTACTGCAGACAGTGTGCCACAGAAGTGTGGCGACAAATCCCTGAGCTGTTTCTTGACACTTTATGCTAATCGGCTCTATTATTTGCTTCCATTTGCCCTTGATGGAGACAGCTGCACCCTCAGGCAAGTTGGAGAAACAGTTTTTGGATAAATGCCTGACACACACACACATATACGCACGCACACGCACACGCACGCACACACACACACACACACACACACACACACACACACACACACACACACACACACACACACACATATACGCACGCA
Source organism: Plectropomus leopardus (assembly GCF_026936395.1). Lineage (NCBI taxonomy): Eukaryota > Metazoa > Chordata > Actinopteri > Perciformes > Serranidae > Plectropomus > Plectropomus leopardus. The sequence goes on from NC_142187.1 coordinate 11,340,976, forward strand.
CACGCACACACACACACACACACATAATGCTGGCATACATCTAACTCTGTGACTTTCACTACTGATCTGTGTCGCCACTACAGCCAGCAGTTGTTTATAAAAATGTGTCACCCAAACAACAGACCAGTTGAATCTGTTGGGGTTTAAAATAATTAGAAATATGGAAATATATCAAATGTTTTCATGTTCTTCTAGAAAGTTATTCATGTCATCTCTGTTCACCGCTCAGCTTCAATACTTGATGAGCTGAGCAGATCAGACTGTTTCTTTGGTTAGAGGAAAAACTTTGTTTTTGTCGCATGCCTCAGATGAATTAAGAATCCGAAAACAGAGACAATTCTTGATGAATGGAAGTCACAGGCAACCTCATCTGACAACGGCAAAAATATATCAAAATATATATATATATTTTCCTCCAAAGTTTTGGATTGGATCATTTTTAAAACACATTTCCATTACCAATGTAATGACAATACTATTTGTTAACAGATCCTCCAAATTTTAGAATACTGCAGATGTTTAACCCTAATTGTATGAGAACAAAGTTGCCTTTGTTTGTTTCAGTCACAGATTTCATTTAAAGTCAATTCTTTTTCTGTGTTTTTGTTTAAATGTTTAGCCTGTGGGGAAGGTCTGGCCACTTATCGATCAATCTGCAGTGAGAGAAATGTCACAGCGTCGCTGTGGATCAGCAGATTGGCCTTTCTGGATAAATCTCATTAACTTGGTAACATTGCCATTTTGCTGTCAGTCATCAAACCAAAATGTCAAGAGAAAACTGGCACCTTTGCTCCAAATGTTGAGGGAATTCAAACAAGGCATTCAAACATTTAGGAGGCAGAAACTTCTTGTTTCTTGTGGCCAAGCTTTAACCCTGGTCAACTTTAGGCTTCTGATCTTCATATTTACTTTAAAACTCAAGTGTTTTAACACGGTAGGACCAACAAACAAGCCAAGAGCCAGTAGGTCTCAAGGTCTCTTATTAATAATGGGGTGAAAGGAGGACAATCACGCGGTATATCTGTTCGGTATATGCAATATTAAAATCACTCAACCGGCCCACAGACTTAAATCCCATCCAAATAGGGAGCTTCAGACAATCAATCAACTTATGAAGTAGATGTCACTTTGCCCCAAAGTGTAGATCCCTCATTTTGGAGTTAGTTAGTGCCAAATGAGTCAGGCCATCTGCTCAGTGATGCTTAGCTTAAAATACATTAGAAAATGACTGATGATGGAGCAGAGCTGAACATCCACAGAGGTGTGTGAGTTTAGTTTGCTGTTTTTTTTTTGTTTTTTAAACATTTACCTACTTGTACTACTCTACAGTTTTCTGTTCTATTCTTGCTTCCATGCTGACATGAAGAAAACATATGTAGCATTTTTTAACTTTTCATTTCCCATTTGTATCATCAGTCATCTTGCAGCAGTGATCTCAAAACCTAAACCACTTGAGTGCCATTTCCCAAATACAACTTGATGTTTGCCATTAAAAATCAGCGACAGATATCACCTGAGAGCACATAAGCTCACACATCAACACTATGGGTCTTTCTGAGGAGAGCAGTAAAGAGAGAAAATCTGGTTAGGAAGGAGTGGGGTGTGAAATTTATTTTTGACAGGATGAATTTTCAGCTCATTCTGACAGATAAGGAGCGACTCTACAGTCCTGTCTGTGATTTAAAAAAAAAAATAGTTGAAATTCAGAGCAGCGTTCTGAGAGACTGAGCAGCTTCCCGGCAGATTTTATCCTGCTGGTTAGCTGGTTCTCCTCCCTGTAGTGGCTGGCTTACACTGCCAACCAGAGGGAGGTTTTTTAGCTACCTGGAGCTCTTGTCACTCAGGTCAATCTTAATAGAGATCTCTCTCACAGCCTGCAGTAACCACTGAAGCTCAAAGCCATGTGGAGACAAAAGAAAACCGAGAGATGTAATACCAAAAACAGCTGTAGTTGTGCTGTTTTTGCAGCTATCCAGTTCAGGTTAAACCTCGCAGTCAGAGGGTCACTGGATTTCACAGAGTAAACATGTCCTCACACCTTAGTGACAAAATGACTTGTTTGTGCTTTCCAAAAAAAACAGACTTGACTGTTCCAAAAACAGTTCATGAGTGTCTTCTGGTCTCTCACATATGGTTAAGGAAGCATTTCACCACTGGAAAGATGGTCTTTTATTAAAACTAGGATGTCTCAGTCGTAGAAATATGCAACTACTTTTGAAATTGCTGCTACATAACCAGAGAAAACAGATAAGAACTGTGGCATTTGCTTTTGCTCAAGAGGTAGAAAACCCACAACTACCAGAATGCACTGCACCGATAAACGCTCCCTCTGGTGGGTGGCGTAATGCAAATTCCTCCGTTTGACACAGTGGCGGCTGGCTGGTAACAAGCAAACTCGTATTACAGTTTAACGGTAAGTTTTGCATCATCTAAACCTAACCCATCTCATCAAGAGGGGAGATCTAGGCACTGGTAAGATAAAAGGAAGTTTACCACAGTTTGCTAATACTACCAAGTATCACAGTATGATAGTATGATCAATATGATACTGAGTATCATATCAGTACTTTATCACTTTATATCAGTACTTTATCACTTTAAGGTGTGGTTATGTTTAGGCAACTACAAGCACTTGATGGTGTCAAACTCACACATTTTGTGCACACTATCACTCCTTCAAGCATCCTCCATATGTTCCAATCATACTAAATTTTAAGAGTGAGGGAAATGGGTAGTACTAAGGGCTGGTAATACTCTTAATATTCTCAATCAACAAAGCAGGTGTACACAAAATTAGATGGTGCAACACAGCTAACCTGATAACTTCCTGCAAATTTGATCCAAAAGTGCAAATCCACAAAGTTTGCCAAAGTTCAATTCTTTGTAAGAACACAGCCTCAGCTCTTCCTGTGAAAATAATTGCAACTTGATTTTGAAATATTTTCTGGGCACATAATAAACATTATACTTGGAAAGCATTACATGAATTAGAGTAGTTGGACAGAATTTTTTATTTTTTTTTAAATGACCCCAAAACACCCAATCAATAATGTGCAGAGAGAACAGGATGCAGCGCAGGGAGCCAGCCTTGTTACTAATTTGTCCCAGTTTTGTTTTTTTATTTACTCTCATTTAAAAGTATCTCTGATTTATGGTGTTTTATTCTTCCTCGATCTGTATTTATGTTTCAAGCACTAGTTAACTTTTTTTTATGAGGAACTTTGTGACATTCTCTTAAAAGTCTCCACATACGTAAAGTTACTTTATGTGCATAACAACAAAAAAAAATCATTTGCAGCCTAAAACTATTTCCCCATAGACTGCCAATTAAAAGGAGAAACGCATTAAACTGAGAACTCTAACTGTAAAAAAAGGTCAATTCTTACCCTTTGTTTTATCAAACACAAAGCCAAAGTTTAAGATTTGTAAAACTTTCCCAGGGTCCAGAAAAGCTAACCTCACACCAAACTAATCTGTTATTTTGTAGTGTTTTCAGCCATCAGCACCACAAAAATCCATTTTAGCTTTTTCCTTTCAGTCAGATTTATTTAGGCTTTCTATGAGCAGACATCCTTTGATGGGAGCTGACTTACAAAACTAAAATAGCTCTTCAAGTAAAGCTCAATATACCAAAGCTACACAGTGTGAGATGGCTGTACTGCATGTAAAGCCCTTTCTCTGGTGTAGATTATCTTGAGTCTTTAAGGAAAGCGAAGAGCAAGTCAACACACTCGGCCCACCTGGCCGTAAGCGTCGAGTCTGGGTTAAGAGCAGAGTGCTGTGCTAGTGTTGCCAACAGAAATAACTGTGGGGAATGTAATCATCATGCAGAGCTGCTAGCAGGAGTCGGAGAGGAGCCCTGTCAGCCTCTTAAGCGAGTGTGTGTTTGTGTTTAAATGACTAAAGAGAATGTAATTACCATGCAGAACTGGTAGCAAGAGACACAGAGGAGGTCTTGTCTGGAATTACATGTGTGTAGACGAGAGGGAGTTCCTCAGAGGTGGTCACACACACTCAAGCACTCAGGGAAGAGATAAAGGACTAGGTGCGTACTTTGTGTGTGTGTGTGCACTGACCTGTCACTGTCCCCCATTGTTGATGCACCTCATGTCTCTCCATCCATCTTTGTCTGGTCACGCCTCCTCATCCTCTGAGGCCGGCTGTCACTTGGCTGTTTAATGAAACCTAAATTAATGTAGAAATCTTGTATCAGACATCTTATTAAGAAAACACAGAGCCTTTAAATTAAACAAAACTGCACGTGGAGATGTTGTAAATGTTAATTTAACACACAATATGAAATGAAACTTTCGTGACTGCATCCTGCAGTTGTGATGCTATTTCAACGCCTAGAAAAACACTTAAATGCGCTTCTGTAGTAATTCCAGCTACACATTGCCTTGCCATGATTACACACACATACACACTCATAGACTCATGAGGCGAAAACAATAGTATGTTGTCGACTAAAAATTAATATGGAGCAGTTAGTGCACATTAGCTTGGTGGTTAGCAAGACACACTTTTCATGGTAACGTTATCACACTGTAGTATGCTGGACTCATGCATCAATCAATCAATCATCAATGAATCAATAAAATAGGTCTCTACTGGATTGCAAAATGACAAGAAATCAATGTGTGGCAGAAAAATGCTGCATCACTGTTAATAAGTAAAATTCACTGTGTGACTTTCAATGACATTATTTGGCTTTATTTCTCTATTTTCCAGTAATTTAGAGTAACTACAGGGGTTAAAGGGGACATGAGACCATTGACAGGCGACCAGATGAAATGCAGCTTTTCTTGAATATAATTACAAACTTCTCTGGTTGGAAGCTGTTCGAAGCATTTGGGATATACAAGTACATGACTCAACATCGTCATTTTGATGTGGAAATTTTACATATACATTATACATACATATACATATATATACGTATACATACATTATATCTTTGAATATGTTTTTTGACACTTGGTGAAATCAAGATCGGTTGTTACATGAAGAAAAGACTAATTGTAACAATTACTAATAAGAATGCCACAAACTTTCAATAACTTGCATTTTGTCAACAAAGTTAATATGAATTTCTGCAACAAGTTTGTTCTAATAATGACATCAAAATATCCTTACCTTGGAAATTATTTATTGCCTTAAATGTCGAAATAAGTCAGTTACTTCATCTTTCATTCTCATTAAAGCTGAAACAATCAGTCTGATTAACAATTAGTAAGTTGTTTTGTCACTGTCTTGTACTGTTGCCTTGTGTCGTTTTTTTTCTCCTTTTTTGTACAAATTAATATTATTATAACATTGTGCTGTGTCTTTGTTCTGACCTGCCAAGTGGAATGCACTTTTCAAACTGGACAAACTGGACAAACTGTACATGGTCTCTTTTAAATACAGTAGATATGGTTAATTAATAAACTCCATAGTGAAGATGTGAACTTAGGTTTTGGGAAACACTGACTGAGAATTTATAATCTAAACAAAAAATTACTACACAAAATAATCAATACAACAATAACAAAAAAAAAGATGGTTGTAATCTATATCGGGTCTTGTTTTAAGTAACTTTTCAAATCATAGGGTGAGCTGTGAGCACATTTGTCTGATTCAGTGTTGACTATAATCAATTTATGTTACCATGTGAATCATTCAAACAAGAAATGAATAAATTAAACCTCTTTAACTGATAGAAACACATGGAAAAGTATTCACTATATAAGTGCCGTTAATTATTGTCTTGGATAACATCAGAAAACAAAATGTTTCAGCAAAACCAAAAAAAAAAAAAAGACAAAATTGAGATTGTGTGTTAAAGATTAAGGCCAATAACACTTTTGGAGTTAGATTCCAGTTCCTTCTGTCCTGATGGAGTGGACAGCCGCTCGGCCTGTGTTTATCATTTCCCATGCAGCCAGCGACTGAGCACATATTAGCCTGGTCTTATCAGCGGGAGCCACAAAGGGCTGAGGGTGAAGTGGAGCGGATGCTGAGGGGGGGGACAGCTCCTTGGGGAGGCAGCTAATGATTGTCCCCACTGACGGAGCCTGACACTGGGCCCTGGGCGCCGCCACGACAGCCTCTCTCTGGAGGACCCACAGCGGCTCCAACAGCTACCGTGTCATTCTAATTTGACAGAGGAATCTCCTCGCTCTGTACAGCCTGAGATCACAAGGCATTGATATTAACTTTCAAATTTAAGTGAATTATGATTCAGAGGAGGGGACTGCAAGGTCGGTGTCATCAGTGCCTGATGATTGGATTCTCGACTTGTTCCTTTTCATAATATATTTACTTGAACTGCCATACTAAAAAAAGCTATTTTAATTGGGTGCTTATTGCTTTTTTATTTATTCATATTTTTACAGATTCTTTTTTAAGAGCTATGAAACTGAGCCTGGTTCTTAACTGATAAACCCACTCCTCCAAACAGACACACTCTTGCTGATTTTACCTTCTCAAATGTGAGTTTTTACTTTTCTCTACTTAAAATAATTATAAATCCAACATCTTTGTGAAGTAAATGCAACAACGCCATCTTGGCCTTTGGAAATCATAATGAGCGTTTCCTAACCATTATGACATTGAAATGTTTAAAATAACGTAACCAATGATGACAATACTTTCCAGTTGCAGCTCTAATAACAACATGAGATTGCCACTCCTACAGCCCAGCCCCATACATGTCTGGTAACATGCCAGTCTGATGAAGGTGCAGAAAATACCCTTCAATACTGAAACAAAACCCAACATACCATCACTAGACTGAGCTTACTTTGACTTTTTTTGGGGTTAAAGTTATAGGGTTTAATTTGGGTATTCAGTCAATGACTAGCAGAGAAACAGTAGTTGTCCTGACCTCATCTATCAGGTGAAACTGGAGCAATTTAAAGTAGGCCAGTCCTAAAACGGATCATGCAAGCTCAGCAAAACACTTTTCCTGGATAAATGAAGGTCCAGTGCTGTGAGACCAAGCAGACCAGTGAGATAACAGCAGTTAACTTTCGTTTGCCTCCTTTTTTTTTTTAAAGAATCAGTCTGAAATATATAAAAAACAACTAAGTACCTAAAATACAGAAGAATTTTGTGGGAACAAAATAATATGGTGTGAACATAAATTCTTATTTAATGCACACAAGTTATCTAAACGTGCACTGACTTTGTTGCTCACTCAAGAGAAGCAAATATATCGAAATGCACGAATGTGTTTAGTCACTTACATTGTCAATCTGCTTTTTTGTGATGGGCAGGTAGCACACAGTCAGATTTTAGAGCTTCCTTTCAATAAAGCAGTGACACTGACACAAAAGCCCCTTTTAAAAAGAGATCATGCTAAAGAGCTGATACAAAGTCCCTTCTTCATGCCTCCTCCTCCTTTCCGGGGGACAACTCTGTCCTCCGTTTCCACGATTGCACCTTATATACAGAATGGCAAGGCGGCATAATGGCGTGATATTTCAGTTTTGGACAGACAGTGTAAAACTGGCTAATAAGATGCCAAAAACAAAAACATTAGTAAAAGACTGAAAAGCTTCATAGATCTGAGGGAAACTGAGTCAGTTAATACTGATATATAATAATGCAGGTAGGTCACTACAGTACAACCCTTTTCATGTGCGGGCTGTCGTTTGATTCATTGGCATTATAAAAATACTGACTTTAAAAAGCATAAACATAATTTGGGACACCTATCTACTAAGAGGAAATATTCATACTGAAAAAAAAAGTTGAAGAAAGAAGTTGAAGTCGTCTTTGAGATATATTTTACCTTTATTTAACACATGCAATGGCCTGGTGTCTCTTTGCTTTCAGGGGTCCCAGGATCGGCACCTTGAACAGAGACACAACACACGAAAGACACCACAGATCAGACTTGAATTTTATCATAACTGCACATTATACATCTGACATTTTCAGTTCAACACAGCCTTATTTTTGACAATGTATCTTGACAGCAAACTCAAGATTATCCACAGTTTACACTCCGAGCACTACAAACAAATCCAAGTAACACCCATTCTGTTTCGGTGGAAGCAGATATCCCAAAATGTGGGCAACTTAAACCAAGCCTATGAAGGAATGGCTAGACACCAGTTAAGGTAAGAGGGCAAACATTTCTTTTTGTTGTTGTTGTTGTTGATCCTTTAAACTGTGACCTGATTTACTATCATATTTATTCACAGAATTAATCTGTGATCTGTTAATTTTGTCATTTTAGCCCAAAATGATCCATTATAGCACTATTAAAGCACTAGTTTCATTTTTTTAATTTTTTTTTAATTTTATTTATTTTTTTGTTTTTTTTAGTAATTTATATTCATGAGTACCAATCAGTAGACCTCTTTGATGGACTCAGACATGGTGGGAGTTCACCAGATCCCTAATTTCAAACACCAACAAACAACAGAGCAAGGAAACATCATCTCTCTCTTCTCTTAACAGTCTTCTCCCACTGATTAAAGTATGAACAGACATCATACAATCTGTGACTGAGAACAGAGGGGGTGACAACATCAATCACTGATCCTGATCATTATAACTCCTTATTTTTCCCTTAGTGGATAGCATGCTGAGAGACTGTACAAAGCCTACTTTGATGATAAGTCCAGCTGCCTATAAAGTTGAATCTAACAAGAAAAATCTTTTCAGTCTGTGTTTCCGAGGAAAACATCTTATCAAATGTTGATCTGTGGTCTGAAGCAGGGTTGCTGACATGAAAAGCTTTCTGGGGTTTTGAACTAGACATCTGTAGGGAGCGTGCATGCCGTGTCATATGAGTAACATCACAGTGTCTGAGCTGCATGCATCTATCTGACCTTTACATGTTATTTCACACAGGTGTGCCTCCCCCAAGCTGTGACGGGAGATTGTACAGAAGTTGGTGGCTTAAGCTTTGAGCAGATAACTTCCCCTAAGAACTAATGTTGTTTACAGCCTTTAAATTATAAAACTAATCAGCATGTTAAGGGAATCTTAAAGCCTGCTGGAGAGCGAACGCTTAGATAGCAGAGTTGATGTGCACTTCCTGTGCAGATATTCATTCTTCTGTGGATCTGATGCACCACAGCAATCAGATGAAAAATGAGAAGCATGAAAACAGCAGGTAGGAAAGTTAAAATGTTGGCAATTTTTCCAAAATAGCAGATATGTCTATAACAGAAAAAAAGAAAACTTTTGCCCTGTGCCAAATGTTTAGTGTTTGCCTTTTTACACCAGGAAATATCTGATAAAAGAATCCATTACCAAGGTCTGACCAAGAAAAAACATCAAGGAGCTCATGTGAAGCGATCAAACTGCCTTTTTAAGCATCTGCATTGCAAAAGTTGACTTGGTGCTTTTCCTTTAATGTGACTGGAAGTGATCACTCTCTGAAAATTGTTGGCCTGGCTATGTTTTTTTTCTTTCTTAAAAAAAAAACAAAAAAACTCTCCTTAAAATGGTTAAATGGTTTGTTCTCTTTGAGGTGTTTCTGTGATGTAGGTTAAGCCTGTCACAGGAGAGCAGTGTTGTAATTCAGACCATCTGTTATCCCTTATCATCACTAATTTTAGTCAAATGATAAAAAATATAACAGTATTTCACATGTAAAAATGCATTTCATGCATGTTTTCTCACTTATTATTTTACTACACTACTTATTTTTGTTGTTGTTTTTGCCATTTCTTTTGAATGTATAATTTGCGTTGTCTCTCATTAGTAGGCCTATTTATCATCATCATTTATCAATTATCAGTGTAGTTTTTCATCCTCTATGAAGCAAATTGTATTAATTTGTGGCAAAAACAAACAAAAAACAGTCACACGTTTCATTAACATCAGCCTTACGCTTCATTTAGACTCATATTTTTGACTTAAAAAAGAAAGACTGTCCTGTAGCCATGTGCTTTTATTTGTTGTATGTTGAATGAATATAGAAATGTTACTGTTGTTGTAGGAATTATGTAAAAACCATAACACTGTCAACATTGTTATAGCATGGCAAACTAGATCCTTCAAAATGACCAAAAAAGCTTACAGCGCAACCTTAACTTTTCGTGAAATTTTACAATAGTACACGAAGTACCACAGTTTTGATGTAGCCTAATTTTCCTGGTAAGAATGGGCTGTCAACATTTGAAATAGGAAAACAATGCAGAAGAGCAGTTTGGGGTTAACATAGTTCAAAACTTTCAACTTTGTTTATCAAATAAATGTTCAAACATAATTAAACACTCACCATTTGCAGAGTTGAAATGTCGAAATGTTTGTTGTTAGCTTGTCTGAAGATGTAGTTAGCTAACGTTAGCTAACTGTCAGCTGCTAACAGTTAGCCTGAACTCACAGGGCGACCAATCATGGCGATAAAAACATGGATAAAACTGTCCACACAAACTTAGCGGCGGTCCATCCGTATATTCGAGATATTACAGATACGTTACTAAACAACCACAGTTCTGTAACACAGACTCCTTCAGCTCAGACCTCTTTATCCTGCAGCTCAGAGGAAGAAAGCTATCCTCTCTGTAGGTGGAGCTCATTAGCAGGAGACTCACAGGTGCGCGGACACAACATCAGGTTAGGCACTGCCATATAACATCAAGAATAACCCACTGACTCACTCCACCCCGCTCAGAGGTGTCCTCCTGCTAAACTTATTATGTAAATTTGTAGCCATAAAACATACACACACACACGCACACACACACGTGTGTGTGTTATAAAGTGTTAAAATATTATTATATTTGAAAATAAAACTAAATTATCAAGGGCCATCACAACTATGAGTTGAAATTATGATAAACAATAGAAATTTAGACTGTCTAAATTAGGCATTACATTTCAAATATGAGACATGAAGTCTAATTTATCAAATATTATAAGTCAGAATGATAATGAGACTTTTGACTTAAAAGTAAAAATTAAAATGTATGTCAACTGAGATTTAAAAAAAAAAAACAACTAATGTATGGACTTTGGACTTTCTGAATCAATGGCATCCTAAATCAAAGAATTTTATATTAGAAAATTAAAGCTCTGTCTAATATTTACTTTAAATTTTGGCTTTGTGTCTCAAAAGCTCAACTTATATTGAATTTTATTTCATATCATTTATTTTAAAGTTGGCTTGAATGGGTTTAATACTGGAAAAAGATGTAGAATCTGTGTGATCAAACCTCTGTTTCTGGCAGTGTCACCTATATGGTCTGCAAACTGAACTATATGAAACTACAGTAGTGTAAGTATAAATTCGTACACAAAAGTATAAAAACAACATAAAGAAGATTTCTGGAAATATCTCTTATTAGAGGTCTTTATTCCGGTTCGATAAAGCCAACAGTTTCTCTCCAAAGTTACATTCAACAATCTTCCATTTACCAGACACACAGGTAAACCTCCACATCCCCTGCTCATCACTTTATTCCTCACATCTGTTGGTTACACACTGATCACAAAATCGTGATTTCGCCCTCATTTCATATTTTTAACATTCCAGGTATTTATATTTACTATTTGTACAATATATTGCCATTAAATCCATTCATCCATCCACCTCACCCTCATTCACATGCACACACATAAACACTGTACAGATTTATCAGTGGAGACATGTTCAAAGGCCGTTTGCCTTAATAACCATGAGTTGAGGAAAGACACAGCTGAGTACCATTTGTTTGCTTTTTTTCAAGTTCTGACCGCTGCAAGACGATTTGTTCTTAAAGCCAAAATGAGAAGGTGTCGTGCAGATATATTACAGAGTGATAACCTCTCATGTGTTCAGAGGACCCCGCTCCAGTATTTCAGGAAAAGGAAGATTCAGAGAGAGGTAGAAGGGGAACAAAATATGTAAAATAAAAGGAAAAAGAAAGGGAGATAATGCTCAAACAACATTTAGTTCCTAAATAAAAGACCTCCATATCATCCCTTCTTCTCCTTGTTTCTTCTCTAAGTGTCTAAAGCCAAGCACAGCAGTTTGATTTCTTCCGTTAGTTACCCAGTGTGGTTCATACAGGAGTGATGAGTCTTTACAGATCATAGGATATACAGTACAGTACATTCTCCAACCTCCAATACTGACGTCTCCTCTGTGATTAGAGGCTACTGAGGCCCATTCCTCTGCTTTGGTCTCAGTCAGTCTGTGCAGTAGTAAGAGGCTTGTTTGGCCCATGAATTCGTTTTAGGATTCCAGTGTCGGGACAAGAGGACGTCACCTTTGCAGTAAAGTGGCACAAATGCAGCTGCAGGAGAAAACGAGACACTGAAAGTGCAAAGAGTCTAAACTTTTTTTTTTGGTCACTACTTAGTTACATCTACGTTTTTGTTCATGACATGTTTGGCTTTGGTCCGGAAGTTGTACGAATGGAGAAGCCAGTGACCGCAGGTTGGTTTGAGATGAAGAGAAGCTGCCCCAGGTCCGGGCTGGACCAAGCAAAGCCAAGCCAGGACGGGCCAAGCCGGGCTGTTTTTGGCAGGGCCACGCTGGGTTAGGAAGAGCTCTGAGTTGGGAGAAAAAGAGACAAAAAAGAGGCTCATCCTCCAGCGTCTCTTTCTACCTGCCAAAAATGTTCTCGTACTCCAGCAGTATTAGCTCCACTATCTGGTTCTGGTAGACCATGTGGACTGCAATGTTCCAGGTCTCCGTTTCAGGCCGCAGCAGTGTAGGGCCGAACACGATGGCCACGCTCTGAGTGGTCATACGGTTTTCCTCGCCATAGTCGATCACCCTGGAGGGACAAGTAGGACACAGGGTCAAATATTAATATTTTAAAAAAAGTTGAAATAAAACCTGATAACAGAAATACTCTATTCTCTACTCTATGTCAGTCTGCTCCATAATGCTTCAATTTGTATAATCAGGTCTATGATTTATTATAATGCGCTGCAGAATCTTAATTAAGACACACGCACACATGCACTTCATTATCTGTAATATCATCTAAACAGATAACTGGCTGGTACTGTATGGTGGGAAAAAGTACTCAGCACTTTCGGTAAAGCAAAAAAATCAATACCACAGAGTAAAAATACTCTGTGTCAATTAAAAGTCCTTCATTTAAAATTCTACATGAGTAAAAACATAAAAGTATTACCATCAACTGCAAGTACCAAAAGTAAAAGCACTCATTATGCTGAATGGCTCATTTCAGAGTAATGTTTATCATATTATTGGATCAGAATTATTGATGCATTAAAGTGTGCATCACTTTAATGTTGCAGCTGGTGAAGGTGGAGCTTATTTGAATTTTGTTATGTAATTCTGTATAATTTGTGAAATTGAAAATTAAATATTTTGAGTAAATCTACATGTGTAAGTCATCTTGGACTCTGGTAAATAAAATCGACATTTTTTTTAGTTTCCTGACATATTGTTGACAAAAAAGACAGATTGATAAACAAAAAAATACATTGTTGTACATCTCTTAAGAATGGTACCTATTTATTGTTATTTTTGTATTAAATTGGAGAAAAGAAATCAATTAATCTCTTTGTCTTACTTCCTGAGGTGTTTGAAGAGAGCCTGCATGGTGTCGTGGTTAGGTTTGGGCAGCTGTCTGACCAGATCTTTGATGGACTGAACTTTCTGCTTGTAGTCTGCAATCTCTGCAAAAGAAAAAAAATGCAAATTTTATGAAAGTTCTAATTGAACAATCTGGATTCATGACAGAGTTACACGCATTTTCCTGTTGCTTCACTGATGCAAAGTTGCGAAGAGTGTACCTTATTGATAGTGGGTTATGGCTAAGTTACAGATACCTAATCACTACATAAGTGGGTTGACTTTTAAGTGGGGTTTGGGGTCATAAGTGGTCCATGTAAGTTTCAATGAGATTTCCAAACAAAGTAATACAATTCTAATTGCAAACTGGACAATCAAAAACAACAAAAGCTCAAAACAAATATTTCACTGTTGAACATATCACTGTATTCAATTTAACTTCTTCATGTAAGCCAAAAATTCTTATGAAGCTGAGATCCATGAGGCCATTCCTGAAGTAAAGAGTGTGACAGCCTGCTTAATAATACAGACAATTATTTCCCTTCAGAGTGTGAGTTACTGCATGACTAAACAGGGATGTGTGTGGTACAGCTGTATGGAGCACGTACTGATGGCGCTGACAAAGTCATGGAAGAGAGCGTAGGTGAAGAGAGGCTCCGGCAGCTCTCTGAAGTACATCTTTAAAGCTCCAGCTGTCACATGGATGTCCTCCCACTTTGCATCTGCCAGGTTCACCCTCTCATCTGGACACACACAAACACTTCAGTCAAAGTGCTGTCCACAGACACTTATAAAAAGTTATGTGACCAACACAATAAAAAAAAAAAAAAAAAAGAAAAATGTTTTTTGTCTATGTCTATGTTGTTCCAGACAGTGGTAACTTACCATGATTGACAGCAAAGCGTAATTTTTGTATGATAGCCAGGTTCCCACTAACTCTGTACAGCCCGTCTACACACAGACCTGCAGAGGATCATGGGAGGAAAACAATCAGTTATGTATATTGTTTCTTTTATTTGTTTTGTGGTCCAGAAGAAAAAATGACTGCTCACACCTGTCCTAAGTAACTCTACCTGTGTTTTTACAAGGCAGTAAACCCCACCCTCCTTTTACTGCAGGTACATTAATTATCATTTCCTGCTAACTCAGGTCTCAAAAGTGACATCTATCTGAACCCACCATTGTTCTCCACGTGGTCGATGCACATCTTGACAAAGATCGGCACCGTGCTGTTCTCCCTGTGACACAAACTGGACAAGCTGCAGCCGAACACCTGATCTGAAGACACGGAAAGACAAAAACCACAGTCATAACACAGTCCAAAGTCCTTGATTTGTATCAGCATGTGTTTTATTGACATCTCCTTATGTCTTATTGCTCTCTATTGCAGAGAAACGAAAGGAGAGTTTATTTCTGTGGGCTCTGTAATGTCGTGTAAGCTGAGAACATCATGGGACAAATATATAAAATGATCGTCATTATAAAACTCTTTGGGGTTAATTATTATAGAACTATATAACATGATTTTTTGGTGATTCTGTCAGCAAACTGACTTGTTAGATGACATTAAATACAAAAATAGGGTATAATTAAGGTGAGAGTAAATTGATCTATGTTAAGAAGCGCTTAATCTGATTTATTTATACAGATTTGATATAGTTTGTAATTAAAGTTAAAAAAAACAAACATGTAAAACATAAGCAGATAGAATATGTGCAGTTCTAAATTAGAATATGAAAAGAAATAAAATCACATTAAGTAGTCTTTTTTTATCTTCAGTTGAGCTTTCTGTGATTACAAAAACAGCAGCTAATACCACAAATGTACAGTGTCAACCTCAAATACTTTTTTATATATTCCATTAACGTAATCTATTAGTAAAATCAACTTGATATTTATTGTTTACCCCCAAAGAATGAGTCTGACTCTTTCTGTGCTGCAGGTAATACCTATTTAAATTCTACACTATTTCAGGAAGAGAAGCGGGAGAAAATGTTACTCTCTGGTACCTTTAATGTATCCCTTGTCTCTGACGGCCTGCAGGGTGGGACGGCGTGTCAGAAACTTCTTCAGCTTGTGTCTGGTCTTCTTGTTGTCAGAATGGTCCATGCTGGTGGAGGTCTTCATGGCTGCAAAGGAGAAATGGGACATGACAGTATTGTCCACCGCTCGTCTCAACACACTGATTGCCATGACAGCCACAGGATTGTTTGAAGGAAATGAAACTGATAAGCAGTTGTTTTATAGGGCAAGGAG
The DNA here is from genome assembly GCF_026936395.1 of Plectropomus leopardus. NCBI lineage: Eukaryota > Metazoa > Chordata > Actinopteri > Perciformes > Serranidae > Plectropomus > Plectropomus leopardus. The sequence continues at coordinate 11,356,715 of NC_142187.1, forward strand.
GACACCTGACATATGACACTTTATAATTTCATTCTAGGTCTTGTAAAATGTGCAATATGCACCTTGTTCATTCACCCTGCTATTATATTACCCTTTTTTCCCAATTTATTATCAGTTTTACCAAAATGTTTGTCTTACCTTACTTTTAAAATACAACAACCATGGTATGTGTTCATACATCTGTTCAACACTATTAAACAGCGCACAGACCTCTGCCTTTCTTTGAGTCTCTGTGTTCTTTCTCCTTGTCGTGTTTCTCCACAGGAGACTCCGGCATGTCCTCTTCAATGGCCTCATCAGACTCCCAGGCCTAAGACACACACAGACACAGACACAGACACACACACACACACACACACACACACACACACACACACACACATGAACACACTGAAATATGATACAGGTTGTAAAAACCTCTAACCTTTGGACACTCAGAGCAGCAAAACAACAAACTTGATCTGTTGATTACAAATGAGTTGACCTTAAAAAAAAGGGCATCTTAACATCCAGGATTATATTACTATCCTCATAGAGTTTCAGATTGTATGTCTGTTTCAATTCAGTCGTAATTCTTAGAGTGAGTCCAGTGGTTTTCCATGAATGTTTATTTTAGCTCTTACGTGTTTTAATAGTTTTTTTAGCATGTAGGAAAAACAAACAAACATAACCATTGAGTCATTACCCTGCAAACACCAAATATTTGTCCTATATTTCTCACACTCCTGTTTATTTTCTCAGTTTGGCCCCAGAGGTTAAAATGAGCAGTTGGTGTTTAGTTGCAGATACGGCAGAATTAACAGACCTGAATGAAAATATGCATTATCAAAACAAGTAAAACATGTCGACAGTCTTAGGTTAACTGTGGCAAAGGCTGCTATTTTTTTGATGTGGCACAGTCTAAGATGCCCACCCTTTTCACTTATGCATTGTTTCAAGCTGCATGACAAATCCTCTCATTGTGGACATGAAAGTTCCCAAATTGATCTTTACGCTTGGTTCAAGCAGAGGCCGGTGTTTCCAGATTGAACAGTATCTCACCCAGGCAGGCTATATTTTTTTTAATTGGGCGAGTGGAAAAAACTGTCTTGTGTGGGTCGTGATAAATTGGGCTGCTTTTTGTCCAATCAGGCCACACTGGCAGAGGCAGAATGAAGGGTGACGATGAAGGTGGGTGAAAGTGTAAGGTCCTCACGTGAGTGCTAATGGTGTCCTGCAGCGCTCGATACCAGTCACTGACAACACCATCGTTTTCTGACTGGATCAGTAATTCCGTTCCCTGTCGTGTCTTCACCTGCAACCAGGAGAAAAGCACAAAGTGATCAATAATCAAGCAAGGAGAAATGTTTTTGCAGAATATTATGATACTGCAGTAAGTTTGACCTTCAGTTATAAAACGCCATCACTTCATCATTATACCCCATTAGACATTTGTGAGAAATTTTGTCATAATAACATATGAATTCTTAAATTATGACCAAAAACAAGTTTTGTGAGGTTCCTTTTTCCAAGTGAACGTTTTAGCCAAATTTGAAGATATTTTCTCAAGGCCTTCTTGAGATATTGCATTCATTAGAATGAGACAGATGAGGTCCCAGTGACCTTGACCTCTGACCTTTGACAGCAAAAACTTAATCAGTTCATCATTGAGTCCAAGTGGATGTTTGTGCCAAATTTGAAGGAAACCTTCTCAAGGTGTTCTTGAGATATCACGTTCATGAGAAGGAGACAGAGGGGATATCACTCTAACCTTTACCTCTGACTAGACTAAATTTAATTAATTAATTGTCATATCCAAGTGGATGTTTGTGCAAAATTTGAAGAGGTGTTCTTCATATCGCGTTCACAAGGATGAGATGGACAACCCATCGACAGAGCTTTTGGCCTCTGCTTTCGCCAGGGCAGAGGTTAACCCAGTTTATTAACTGTTTCAGAACTAAACTGCTCTGACCTTAAAACAGAGTTCACAGGTGAACCAAAAAGGTAATATATCATAAAAGTACACCTTGGATTTGTGTTTGTATTTGAGGCTTTTCAGCACTTTCTTTGACAAAAAAACACAAATACAGATTCAAAACAGGGAAGATAACAAGGAACTCTTCCTCACCTCTATAACGTGCTTTTTGCTAGACTTGTCCTTGGAAGCCCATTCGACTGAGCCGCCCCTCAGATCAACAGTGAACTCTGGTTTGGACTGACCACCTCCAAACTGGACAGAGAGAGAAAACAAATCAAAGGAGGGCATATTAACACAACAGAGCCTGTTCATGAACACTGTTGTTCACAACACTGTCTTCAGCCTGGGCCGCTCAAACATGCAAACATTTGTGTTGATGAGAACAAATGCTGCATTGATAATGGAGGGCATGTAAGTTGTAAATTCGCAATTCTGATCAACTGTTGTGCCAAATTTAAACTTCACCTTTCAGTACAACACTTTAACAGTTTAGCTGTTAAACATTCATTGTGATGTGATAGCTGTGCCACTTGCATTTAGTTATACTTGATTCTGGAGGACTATGCTGTTTGAAATCTGTCCTTAACTGTAGTGTCGTTTGTTGTCTTATTTGTCCGACAATCACCACACAAAAAGAATTTTCTAAAGGTCAATAATCACAACTAAATACAAGACATGCATGTATTTCATATGTTTTATTCTTAATCCATGTAGAGAGGAAATTCTGTGGGGTAATTTGGTGAATTTGCATGCTAGATTTAAATTCTCAACATTAAGAAAAATGACCCAATAACACAATCAAACTTCATTACTATGTTTTTTACCCTGGGAGCTTATTAACTGTGGAAAAAACTTTGCAGAAAGAAGTCATTTGCTGAAGTTTCACATCAGCAAATGACTCCTAGTTCTGCCTATCAGCTTATATATGTGCAATTAACTGAACGTAATCCAGCCTGTGTAATCGGAAAGCTATAGACCTCCATGAACTTTTCTACTTCTCCACTTCCAAGAAAACAACTCCGTGATTAAACCTCCTGAACTCCATCCTGCCCTTTGAGGCAAAAACAAACCTAACTGCCTATAATGTTAAATAAATGGGCCTATTTAAAGTCAAGTCAAGCCACAGAGAGAAACGACATAGCACATAATGACACAGTAATATTGTCCCTAATCTTTGCCCAGTGCCAGTGACTACTAACACACAGAGGGGTTGGGGTCATGACAGACAGGAGGAAGGTGGCATGCAGGGGAGGAGAAGGAGAAATAAGCACACAAAAGGAAGGAGGAAGCACATACAGAGGAGGCTCTGTCGAGCCCAGAGCAGCCATAGGAGACGGCAGGACGTTTCTTAGTGGTGGGCCTCCAGTTACTCAACAGTGACAGGAGAAATTCAGGGAAGGAGTCACTGTGGTAGTATGGCTGCATGGTAGGGATGGAGGGGGGTGAAAACAAGAAAGACAGATCCACTCCCATCCAGTGACCTGACAAACCACTAAAGACAATACACTTTTAGGCCCTGTATTTTTAAAGACAAGTGGGCGTAAAAACAAAACTGTGCAGCATTAAAAAGGCACAGCTTTACTTCTCATCGTGTGAATATACAGTGACTATTTCTGTGTTCTTTTGTTTACTCTGGATCTTGCTGTGTTTATGCGGAAGAGATAAAAAGTTTCTGTCACTGACCCAGCTTGTCCCGCCTCCTTGGCCTTTGGCAAATAGCAACGTGGATCCTTGGAGCACAGTCCAGGAAGAGGTCCAGTTCTTCCTGCAACACAGTTCATACACACTGTTACAGTACTGAAAGTGAAACTCAGTAGTGTAATATAACAAAGTAATAATATTTAGTTACAGTACTTAAGTTTTTTTTGAGTATCTTTAGTTAACTTGAGGTTTTAGATTTCTGTCAACTTTTACCTTTACTTAAGGACTTTTTCACAATAAAATTTATACTTTTATTCCACTGCATTTCATCATAGCATTTTAGTTACTTACAACAAAAAAGGGAAGGCACTGACGCGGGATGAGAGGATGGACAAATGAAGGAATGGGAGGGAAGGAAAACTGTTTTTTGTTCTTTAAATCCTTTAAGTTGCAAAAAAGACCTTTATTCCTAAAGTGTAAGTTAGGCTCCATTTTTTAAGTGGTCTATATTAAAAAGAAATAAATGTAATAAATAAAATGTAATAAATAAATCAAACTCCTAATTTTAAATTCTAATTCTATTTTTTTTTTTACCAGCATTTACTTGTACTTTTACTTTCAATAGTTAAGTACATTTTATAACATAAAATTATTTTTTAACTTATGTACAGTAAATATCAGATACTTTAAGACTTTTACTCAAGTTATATTCTAATAGGGGATTTTTTTCTATTAGTTATCTGTGCTTTAAATAGTATAGTAGTAGTAGTATAGTAGAGTCTTTTGGACAGACCTTATTTAAGGCTTTTAACTTAAAAAGCCATTAATGTCATGACGAGGGTGCAAAAATGCTAACTCATTTTCGTGTTTTAGGATTCATTCCTGCAACCACTCTGTTGGAATGAATGGAGACAGACAAACTGAACTATTCAAAGAAAATGAGCATTAAGTTGCCCTATGGAGAAGCAAAAGGTCAAAATCTCCATAGCTTACCTTTAAAACTAAATCCACATAATACAGTATAATGTTAACAATTGTTTAGGTTTGGTCCGCGCTACTCACCGTACTTTCTTGCCATGCTCGGTGATCTTTGTCACATTCAGAATGCCGCACTTTTCAGATGGCTGGAGAGAAAAAAACATTAAAAAAGCGGGGTTACACGCACATCAATCACTATGATTACGAACCACAGATGGATGACAAGAGAGAAAGCTGCTGTCAAGACTGAATACTGGTGAACAATAAGACTGTGTCACTCTATTGTAAAACACCACCAGCACCACAAAGTACCCCGCCACCAGAACAATCACCACCTTCAGCTTGAAGGAAAAACATTATTCCCACTCAAAAAAAAAAGTAACAAAACTCCAGAAAGTGACATCAGATTGAAATAAATTAGAAAATAAGTAAAAAGTAAACATGGATTCTTAGCAAAACTACTTGTCCAGCATTTAGCCGGGGATATTTTGATTCATATTTTGACACAAAGGACAATAGAGAACCCCAGTGATGAGTCCTAAAATCCAGAAATAAATGAGCATTTCTGCACCTCCGGTTCCCTCGTCTCAAAGACCATGGGTTTTTTGAATGTTTTTTTTTTTGAAGCCTGAAATAAGGTCTGTGGTTAACACATGCTAAAGAGACTTTCATGTTTTTGTCTACGATATAAAATCGATCAGTAAATACCACACTGTGATATTTGAAGCTTTTATGTGTCTTAAAAAATACAGTTGCTAACAAGCTGCTAAATGAGACTCAAGAATGTCATTGCATCAAACTGCGCTGAACAGCTTTACGGCCTTGCAGCTGTAGCGACGCAACCGTAGTGTAGTTTGTTATAGCCTAGCATTAGTTTTTTACATCAGGCAATTATATTTAGACTTCAAAAATCCTGAGAGTGGTGTTCATTTGTGGAGATTATCTTGCTGAACAAAATGTGCAAGTATCATTAATTTTTATTTACCACAGAGCTTATTTTTTGCCCTGATCACAAATCCAATGGAAAAATCCCAAATGCTTTTCGACGAAGGAACCAGGGCAACATTAGTTTCCCAGTTGGCCTACAGAAAAATGTCATCCCTGGGGCACTCTATTTTTGGAGCAATAAGCACACCTAGGAACAAACAACAACATCTTAACCAAGTCCTGACCAAGTTATTCCTCAGAAACATTACCAATCAGCACAGCTTTTTAACAGAGATTCTACACAGGCTCGAGTTCAAATTAACTATCTTACTGAAACTTTAATCCTGCTGTATGAAGATAAGAATCTTTACTGTGACAAATATAGTAATATGTGTGATCATCTAAAAGTAAATGTTCACTGTAAAAAAATCTTTCTCTCAATTAACTTCTACACCTGTGTAGAAACTCTGCATAAGCTACAACACTGTGTCACTGCCTACAACAGAAACATATTCAAACCCCGCAGGACAGAGCCTAGTGGGTGGTGAAGAGACGAGGTGAGGGGTGAGTACTAACAGAGGTAGGGGGCTTGGGAGACGAAGGGCAGGAGTCAGAGTCAGGAGAGGGGGGCTTGGGGCCCTGAGGAGCATCCTAGTAAGGAGACAGGGATGAAAAAACACACTGTCACATAAGCTAACAACAGAAGGTTAATGAGAAGATGATGAGAGGTTAAGAGGACATAGACAGCTGAAGGAGTGTGATGGCAATTAGCAGCAAGATTATGATTCTGCAAATTGTGTTGAGTACCTGTGTGATGTCCAGGAGGCAAGAGGGGATTATTAATTAGATGTGGAGGCAGGTATTTATCACAGTGCCCGTGTTGCTACTACAAACTACTTTATCTTTCAGCATTTTTTGAAACAAATCATTTCTGTATCATTGTGGCCAAATGCTCAAATAGTTCATGATTGTATGTTTATTGTCTTGGTGGAATGATTCAAATGAACTCAATCAACTCAGGGAATCAGGCGAAAACAATTTGACGTGAAGATGGGGATGCAGTTGTTACTCCTGTTGTGTGATTATTGTCATGCACCATGATTGTCTGCTTGGATTTAAGGGACAAGCCACCGATGGTCGGTCCGACGGGCTACTGACTTGATGTTTGTATGGGTGAAGGCGGGCAGAGCCTGCACGGAAACGTCTGGTTTTTAACAGCCGCTGCAAAGCAATCAGTCTACAACTGAGATTCTGGATTCATGATGTTATATTTTATAAGTGGTCACATGTGATACCAGCTCCATCTAGGACTGAGTGGGATGGAGAAAATCAAATATCACAATATTTTTGACCAAATACCTTAATACCGATATTGCAACAATATTGTGATTATTGGTTCTTTCAGAAAATATTTACACAATGAGATGTTTTAAAAGTAGTCATCAGAAATGTGGATTTAAAGACTTTGTGGATAAAGGGAAACAGTAGAACAGTTAGTACTTTTGTAAATTCAATAATCACATCACTTTCCTATGATGCAGCCTTTACAACCAGGATAAGACAACACTTATGACATTACTATATTCACGACAGTATCTAGTCCTGTTCACAATATTGATATAATATTGATGCATTGTCCAGCATTCAGTCTATTTGGAACAAACAAAATTTACTTTTCTATAAAAACTTTCACTGGAGACTTTTTTTAGCTGTGAAATTGAGTATTTAAAGGAAAGTTTGTCTTAAGTGTGTGATTTGCAGATTTGGTGTATCAAACCTTGTCATTGGGATCTGGGACGTAAGCGCTGTGTCTCCATTTGGTGAGGACGATGGGCTCCACATGTTTCCTGTCCAGACTGCGACTCTTTGGAGCGTCTCCAGATGGCTGAGGAGGGGAGTGATTGTACTGGAGGGGAACAAGGATGCGTACTACGTCAGTGTACTTTTAATTTGATCTTATGCAAACTTCAAACAAATTCACCTGAATTTAACAAATGTTAATCATTGGTTACAACTGAATATTCATTTTAATCAACAATTTTGGGGCAGCGACAAAGATATAAGCATCCCCATAAACAGAAAACTGTAGATTGAACCAACCTACTGAAAAAAGTGCCAAATATTATGAAGTGACAGATCAGTTTACTAGCGCTGCAGCGGTACACCTTGGCATGAAAAGTGGAAGGAGAACCTCACCTGTGCATCTCCTTTCCTTCTTGACTCCTTGTCAGACTTTTTACACATATGATACTTCCACTTTAAAAAAACTTATTTTAGAGTTCTATTAAAATAAATTGTTGCACTAAAAAACCCTCTGCATAAAAATACTAACAATTGTGTGCTACCGTATAACCTGATATTTTATCAGTTATCAGACCATGAACATCTCACACTACAGAATCTCCTACAGTGCAGTGACTGAGCTCTTAATCTTCAAAATGTTTCTTAAATTCTTGATTGTATTAAAAAAATAAACTGTGAACAACTTTAATGCGCAAATAATTATTTTAGTAATTTATAAAGCTTCTACAATGTGTTAGTTTTTTCTTACTTTTATATGATATTCAATTATCTCTTCGTGATTGAGGGCTGATTTTCAGACAAAAAAAAACAGCTAAAAGAATGGTTGAAATGTGCTGGCTCTATTTAGATTTATTTATTATGAAAACAATCACTAGTTGCATCGCCCCTCTGCACTCACTAGAGTTACCTTCTCATCCCTTTGTAGGACAGCCAGGTTGATAATTGAGCGGGAGTTTGTTTGTCAGTTTTGCTGTTTTTTACTGTTTCATCACATTATCTTTATAATCAGAAGTTCAGCATTTAATGTTACTTATACTGGCCATTTTGAACTTTTAATCAATTGATGAACTGAAAGGATTGCCAATGAGTCTTACCTTGGGTAGCTCCCATTCTGACCTTGAACCATCTGCACTATAGTAATACGGTCTGCCCTGCTCATCAACGTGCTTTAACCACTGCAGGTAACGGACAGGAGAATCACAAGACTTATTAGTGTAAGTCCTGACATCATTATTACACAGTATTTGTGCAAGGACGACAATGATGACTGACCAACGACACAAGCAAGGGGAAAGTTCACTTCACAATCAAAAATACATATTTTTCCTCGTACCTGTGGTGTTTTTTATCAATCTAGGTTGTTTTGGTGTGAGATGCCAAATGTTGGGGATATGGTAAATGGTAAATGGTACCCAGCTTGTGGTGTTCAAAGCGCCAAATAAATACATTTGAAAAACTCAACAGCAAAACAGCGTCCTTCTCGACTGAGCTGTAACATTGGTTTGCTCAGTGGTGCTAGGCAGGCTAGCAGTATTTGCATGCTGTCTTCTGTGCTGTGATACAGTTGGTGTGTGTAGTTTGGTATAAAGCAATAAGTTCCTACATGAAACTGCTCACAACTAGATCTTTGGATTATAGTGAGTAACTGGGTCGTGATTTCTGGACAGAGACATTGCTGTTGACTTTTTCAAATGAATATTTGGCTCTTTGAGCACGACAAGCTGAGTGCCATCTAGTTCCATTATATTTAAGAGAAAGTAGATATTTCTATGGCATATATCCCCAACACTCAGCAGCTCACACCAAAACAATTTAGATTGATACAGAGCACTACTGGTAAGAGAAAAAATATGCATTTTTGATTTTGGCATGAACTGTCCCTTTAAATCTTAATGTACTTCTTGATATTAAATGTGGCTAATATATCATTATACTGTGCTCCTGTATTCACTTTTCTCATAATACATCTATTTTTTTGGATATGCATGTGTGATCACAGGTATTTTAATCCTGTCTCTAGCAGTGATAATCATTCTCATACTGCATCAGTGTGGAGAAAGCATTTGAGTTGTGCACTATAGGAAGAAATAAACCATAAATCAACCCCAAATATGCTCCCACATGCATTCCCAGAAATCAGTAAAGAGACAGAAAATTAGCCCCGTGCAGTTGGTACCTTCTCATTAGTATAGTCGCTGACGTACAGCGTGTGGCCGTGCTCGTCCATCTCTTCCGACCAACCACGTGGCGGCGAGCCATACTGACTGTCAGACTGGCTAGAGTAGGTACTGAAGCAGGTGTCCTCCGACGACAGAGGCTGCAGTCGACCAATGGAGAGCGAGAGGAAGGGGAGGAAAGACGGCGAGAGCGAGAGAGGAGTGGTCTACCATCAGTGCAATGTAAGAGGAGAGAAGAGAGGGCATCTTTCACCAGAGAGTTACAGAGGAGAAAAGACAGTCATGCATCCAGAACCAGTAACTCATTAGAAACTACCCATCACCAATTTAAAAGAGTACAGAGAATCAGGAGACCCACCAGAGAGCTAAACATCACTTATGTTCATGTTTAATTTTGGACAGTGTGGTATAAATCTGACAGTAGCTGCTGCAGTGTGACACAGACTAATTAAAGTGACATTAACTGCTTTGTGCCTGTAGGTGGCAGTGTGGTACAGACATTTAATGAAACAGACGCTGACTCAGAATCAGAGGTGACTCCCAAATGATTCAGGCTAATCTGCTATGACACAGAGCGCATGTGATTGTGTGAGCGTTGATTATAACAAACATGTAATCATTCACTGTTCATCAAATAAATCAAAACGTAAATCATTTTTCACAGAGCAAAAAGGCTGCATGTTTTATTTGGGGTTGGTTTTATATGGGATTTTTTAAATCATAGTTTTTTTTAATGAGCTAGGGTGTTTAATCAAGCTTCGTGTCTGAAAGAAAAAAAACTTTCTGAAAACTCTCTGAGATGCTTTTTGTCCCCTTCAACAACCTGTCAGTGCTGAAAGAACAATTTGCAGACGCCCTGCTCTGTCTTTATGCACTGCATTGTTGAACACAAGCCACTCACAATATGTGATGAAGAACTGGAATGTTTCATATGTTATCTATTTGATATTTTTCTCTGACTCATGATGCTTTGACTGAGTGTACACGAGCAAGTGTGTGAGCTTTTGTATTTATATACTTGTGAGAACCTGTTGGAGTTTAGAGTCTTTGCAAATTTTCAATTAGTTGTAATACTTTCAGTTCATTTGGATAAAATTAGGATTCTGAATGAATTAAAGCGAAGACTTGAGTTTAGAGTAGAGGGTAAAAGCCAATTTATACTCTGTCAAAACACCTGTTCAGAAAGCAATGTTTGTTTAAAACCACGTCTCAGTCACACCTGCTTTCTGTAGTGACTCACCAGGTGTTCACATGTGTGAAATGACAAGGTTCCCAGCGTTTTGCGAACTCCTATTGCCATATCTCTCAAATTCTTGCATCTTTATATCTTAGCTGCACTGACTGCAACAGTCTTGGAGAGGAGGTGTGAAATGTGGCTGCTTACGTGTTTGTTAATTTAGGACTCTTATTCATGTCACTGAAAGATGTGTCTGTGTATGTTTTTGTCCTTCTGTAAATGATCCATACCTCGGAGCTCTCCCCTGTGCTGTGGCTGTCTCCCCTGGAGCTCCCAGTGCTGGTGTCTCTGGCTCGTGGCGGCTTCCAGGTCCTCTCCTGGGTGGAGCGGTTGTAGTAGAAGTGCCTGCCGTTCTGGTCCTTGTAGGTCTCCCAGTCGCCCAGCACATGGAGTGGGGAGCCGGAGGGATAAGGGGGCAAGTTGGTCTGTGTGATCTTCAGTTCCTGGAGGTTGGTGTAGACAGGTGACTCGGAGCGGCCGTGGCCTGACGAAGATACTGTCTGATGGGGATCAAAGGGACAGAGAGAGGTGAAACTGTGAGTCATCTGTGAGTGCATTTAAGTCTGTTATATAATCAGGAAAGTGTTTCTTGACAGAGAGTGATGTCACAAATTTGCAGCTTTCAGAGTGTAAATCAAAAGCTGCACATGCAAGCTGGCGGACAATTAAATCTTAAAAACACCCCCTGAGCACACATCAAATACCTCACACCCGCACTGTTAATGTCAGGTTCCTGTTGAGCTCCACGTGGAGTCAGTCACTTAAATTTTGCAGCATTGGTGCTGGACATTGAGTGGCATTGGAGAATAAAGGAAATGTGAAATAACTGAGGTTGAATCTGACGTCGCCATTGTTGACCACAGAAGAGCACAGCATTGAATGAAGGGGAAAAGGAGGAGAGGGGAAGGAAGTGCTGTTGTTATATAACAGAGTGGCATGCAATGACAAATGTCAGGTAGAAATAAGGAAGTAAAACTGATGGTCATGATGCATTGGTAGGACTGTTTGTGCAGGCTCATCCTTACAGCTGGATACAAAGAGAACTGTGGAAATCTTAAAACCAAACAATTTAACAAGTATTCCCTTAAATATAGGTTCACTAAATTGTACATAAAAATTGCCCAGTAATATTTATTCTATTTCTTTTGGGTGCTAAAATAGCAGCAATGTAGACACCTCATAAATCTGCTGGTCATTAATGTTGAACATTAACTTTGAAAATGGGATTCAAACAAAAACAGAATTCATACATGAAGAGCAAGAGTTCAGATACAAAACTTGACACTAACAATAAGCACTGACATCTGCAAGAACTTTTCATTGACAATTTATTTGACAAATAATTTCATATATTAATAATTAATTGTTTATCAAGAGCCAATCACAATTTTCTGAAGCCTGAGGTTACATCCTCAAATGACTTTGTATGACTAACAGTCCAAAACTAAGACTTAGTTTATTATAAGATAAGCAAAGAAAAAGCAATATATCATATTTGAGAAGCTTGAGAAGCATCAAGTGCGCTAGCAATTTTGCTTAAATAAGAGATAAAGTTGCCAGTTTACTTTCTGTCAATTGACTGCTCAGTTAAATAAAGAATAACATCATCTTTAATAATTAAGATAACCATTTTGATTTTTAAAAAATGCCTTCAGTTTGGACAGCAAAAATTAAAAGTACTTTTTCTGCATTACTCTAAAAATTTAATTACTTTTTAATTTGGAGCAAAAATCTTAGGGTGCTCTTTCAATCCTGGACTGTTTCCATTTGATTTTAAATCAGAAGAAGTCTGTAAATTGATTTGCTGCAAACATTTTCTCATTAAACAGAATAGGAAGGCAGTCCAACACCAAACCAAAACTAGTAAGTCAGGAGAGTATACTGAAATTAACTTTGTCAGGTGACCACATAATTGAGTGAATTAAGATGATGATTATTTGTATGAATTACAGCATACTGATTTAAAAGTTAGCTCTCTTATCGAGTTGGACTACAACATTTTTCCCCGCTGTGGTGCGACCAGCGTGCTGCCTCTAATGACAGAGTATCCTTCTTCAAAAACCCTGACGCGTGACTGATCCAGTCAATGGGCTGCTTGTCATGATTATTTCATGCTGGCATTACAAAGACGCTGCCTGGCTGCAGTGCGACAGGGCACAGAGAGAGCCATAAATAATGCCAGTGCCCCGAGGCCTCCTAACACCGGCTCTGTGATGTTTTTATTGCACGGAGATCAATAGGGATGAAATATGCAGGAGCTGAGCAAACAGCTGGAGGTACCCAGAAGAATCGAATATTCACTAGACTAGATGAAGACTGAGAGGTGGACAGCTCAGTACAGTATCACAGCACAGCAAAATAAAAGTGAAGAGTGCATGTATTATATGTAATATATGTATTACAGAATTTACCAGTTTCTTCAATCTGAAAAGACTTGAGAAGAAAGCATTTGCCAGAAAGTCAGGCACAAAAAAGGGAACTTTCTTTGCAAGTTCTTCCATTGGGGCATTAAGCAAAGCACTCGACTTCCTAAGCAAAAGCCTTCTTTTACCTGAAAAAATATTGTGTAAAAACTGTAGACTGTGAAGCAAGGTGCAGCTTAAAAGTTAAGTTCTGCTTTAATGAAAATATATAAAATATTACCTCTGGCGGTGAGCAACTCATAAACACATCATCCTCTTCATGCAGTGAGATTGCCCTAAAAAAGCTTCTCCTCAAACGGATCATTGCCATCGTACCTGACCTTAATATTTGCCTTGTATGCAGCGTTCTCTGGTGACTCTGCTCTGTGGTCTTCCTGTATGAAGTGGAGTGAACATGTGATGTAGTGCATGGATCTGTCAAAGGGGAAGTCCTTGTAGTCAATCGACCGTTATAAAAAGCCAGTTAGGTAGTATACCTCTTCAGTGGGGGCCATTTAACCACTTTTTCCTCCAAAGGTTGTTCTGACATTAAAGTTCACGCTTATACCAATTTCCCTGTCATGGCACTATGTGGAGTTGTTTTTAAGCACCTGAGGACTCAAAAAGATCAGTCATCAATATTTTGTTTTAGCTGCTCAGATCACAGTAATGTTAACTTTCTGCTCCCTTTCACACTTCCAATCAATAGAGAAAAAGTTGACACATGATTTAAGAAGGGTCTAATGTATAGATAAAGCTGGGTGCAACTCAACTCAAGGATAATACTGAGCTTTTGCGGTAGAATAAATGTCTCATATCCTCAAATGGCAACTTAAAGGGAATTTGTAAGTAATCTTCATGCCAGACTGAGGAAATGCTTATATAATTGGTTTAAAAATGGTTTTACAGGCCACAAGGTTGTGAAACCATCTCCGTTCATGTAAAGCCAGAGCACAGTAACCACTAAAACTGCACTTATGTCCTCCAATGACAGCAGCAATGAGGGCTATGTCAAATAACAGCACTCATTATGTAACTAAAGGCTGCACCGCCAGGTTGGCTCATTAAAAATGCACAGGGTGTCTTCTTGACTTCATTATAGCGGCAGTATATTCCGGAGCAGCTGGTGCTGGACATCTGGCGTGAACAGACTGACCACCTAATCAATACTGAGCTCTAAACCCACCAAACCACAGCGGGACATTAAGAGGCTGACCTCTAACATTGAGGGAGCTGCTTTCTTTGAAAGTACACTGCGCTTTAGTCGAGGTTGCCCGACGTACAAGTGTTATCATGTACTTCAGAGTTGAGAAGTGGCAGGAGTTACCTTGGGCATCCAGCAGGGATACCAAATTAAAACCTTTGATGTTTTTCTGTGAAGGTTATGTCAGGTGGCAGGCCAGTTGGATAGACATAAAACTCCTGATTTGATCTTGAATTGGAAAATATGGGGTAACCCTGTCTATGAATGTAAAAATGTACAGAGAGAAACCAAATACAACTTTCAAGGAGTATCAAAGCAAAAAAACAAAACAAAAAACTATCCAATTATTGATCTTTAAATTGTGTAGGGTGGGCTGTTAATGTTGAGTGAAAACAAAAAATGATGCTGTGAAAACACCTGAAACATTTGGTAGCTTAAAACAGCTCACTGTTTAATGTTTAATTCAGTAAACACAGAGTGCTATTTGGCTCCCACTTGCAATTACAAAGCATTTTAAATTTGCTCTGATTATTCTTCATACTAATGTTTGCTGAAGCTCATGGCTCTTGATATCCATCTGCATTATTAAACTGACCGAAAGAAGACAGAACTTCTCAGCAACAATGTTGTAATAATTAAAACTGATGGTTATCTCATAAACGCAGAGGAGGGAGTGAGTAACTGTTTTGATAGTCACAAGTAAGTCTCAACTCTTTGCACTTAAGTCCCAAATAAAAAAAAATAACAATGCCCAAATCCTAAATTTTGAGTTTTGAGTCCTGAACAAGTTATAATGCATTCCCCACCAAATGTACTCCCATTAATAATTTATGTAAAATAAATTTATAAAAATCACAAATGCTTTTCAAATTTTGGATTTATTTGTTAAAACAAGTAAATTGGAAGATTTCCTGTCTCAGTCTGTAATTTTAGACCACCATGTTTTGTATATCCGCAGTATCCACAGTTTGTTTTTTGTCGACCACTGCATAGTTTCTGTTTTACGCAAATTAAATGATCTTCCTATCATTTTTTCCTACCGAAGCTCAGTAACGTAACGTTAATTCTTTGTGTCAGATTGGATAAAACTAAGTTGATCTGGAGATTTAAGTGTCAACTTGCTGGGAATGAAAAATGTTAATGTTGATTGTTTGAGGAAATGAAGGGAAATGGAATGATTCATGGCACACTTTAAAAAAACAACAACAAAAAAACACTTTTCAATCCTTGGGATTGAGGGGAAGGTATCAAGTGATGTCACCAGTCAATAGTTTTTAAGTCTAAGTCATAGTCGAGTCTCAAGTCTTCTAATTTGTGACTCAAGTCCAAATCATGTGACTTGAGTTCACACCTTTGCTAAAACTGATAGTAAAGTACATAGTGTTTCTGGGTTGACAAACTGACAGAAATTTAAGCAGCAATGTTTTTAAAAAGAAACAAATAAATATCAAAGTCTTTTTTTAGGCAAAGAGGTTAAACTTTTTTTTTCTATCTTCTCAAATTCTAGTATTTGCTTTTTTTCTTTTTGTTATATCTCTATAGGTTAAGTGTCTTTGGGTTTTGGATTACGGTCCAAGAAATCAGGCTACTTAAAGACATCACTTTGGGCTCTGGGGAACTTATTTCATTTGATGGAGTTTCAAAAAGTTACAAAACCTAGCTGTGGGGAGAAAAATGATTATTAGTTGAAGACCTTAAACTAAATTAACTTATATTAACCAGTGAGCATCAATCCCACCAGAATTCAGCTCCTGTGCAGTCTGCAGTGAGAAGCAGAGTCTGAGTGCATGCTACATTACAGCAGCCAAACAAGAGTTCTGATTGCAACTCAGCACACACTCGTAATTTCCTATTTCAGGCCAGAGCCGGAGTTAATGGGTAGAGAATAGGAGGGAGCAGAGAGTGACGCTACCAGTTCCAGATAGGCGACCTGCATAGTCTTATCTGAGCCGCCTGCAGCTCTGCAGTGGAATAATAATCACTGGTCTAGTGTTCTCCGGCCGGAGATAAACCACATCAGAGCCAGAAAGAAGAAGGAAAGATGGAGAGAGAAATGGGAGAAAACTGAGGCTTCAGGCACTGAATGCATCACGGCTAATATTAGACGGAAATGGCTGCAGATGCTTTGGCATCACAGAGTTTATATTTGGACAAGCCTGGTGTGAGATTCAGAACGCGGTGCTCATTTTATGCAAAGTTGTTGTCCTGATTCACCTGAAGTTTGAGTGAAACTGCTGGCTTGTTCCTTTTATAGCAAAGCTGGGTCTTTTCACTGTTTGTTTCAGTTGTGGTTTCAACTTCTGGTCTTAAAATCACTTATTTTGTCTGACCAGCAGTTAGAGTATCAAAAAGATATCCAAAGTGATCTGAGACAGAGCAAAGCAGTAAATATCTTTACTTTGAAGCTGCAAATGCTTTGTAGTGTTACCATGAAAAAATAACAAACAGATCGGCCAATAAACTAATTGATTTATCAGCTAATTATTCAAGCACCAACCTGGAAAGAATTTATAATCATATATTAACATCATATCAGTATTATGTATTATCATGTTACACTGGGTTTCCCACGTGATTAAAACATCTGCCGCCATATAGTGATTATATATTTAATTGGTGCTAAATAATTCATTAGTGGTTCTATTGGAATGTTCTGTTGGTTTGGTTATTTATTGCACCACACCATGGCACAATCAGTTTTATGAAGACCAGCTCACAAACACACACAGGAGCATCATAACTTTAAAAACACTATATAACAACATGCATTCTAAAAAAACTTGAGTTGTTTTTATTCCCCTGACAATCTGTTAAAATTGTCTAGTCTTTTTCAGCTGATAGCAATCTACTGAAATCACTCTAAATGCAAACAGACTGTACGACTTCAGCTTATTAAAAAAAGCCTTTCTGTTTTCCGAGCACGTGAAACCCCAGAGAGACGGTCACAGCTGACCAGACGTGTGCTTAAATGTCCTTTAGATGGCAGCCTGACAGCAAAGTTTGTGAAGTTTTAACAGGGATTGGCCAGCGATGGAGGAGGAGGTGGGGTTCCACATGTTCACCTCCTCTCTCCTCCCCTTTTTCTGTTTGACACAGATGAACCTGCTCTGCTGCATACCAGCAGGAAGCAGGAACACAAAACATACACACTTGTAAACATACACACACTTTGATGCCAGCATAGAAGTGTGCGGGTTTGACAATAACATACACAGATATGTACCACAACAAAAAGCCAAATTACTAAATTCATTCATATTTGGACAAAAGGTTTAATATAGTCAAACCTCTGAGACCCATACTGCATGCATTCAAAGCTATTTTTAATTAATTTAACTTCCTTCTGTCAGAGCTAAAATGTGTTACCAGTTCAGGATAAAAGCAGTTACTGGTATTACAGTGCTTGGGGAGCAAATGACCAGTGAAACCTGTCAGGAGAGTGTGACAGAGCCTGATCGAAACAGGAAGAAGGGAGGTTGTATCAGAGAGGAGTTGTGTACATGGAAAGTCGCCAGGTTTTCTTTCCTGGTAAGATTACAACACAGATACTATCACACATGTGAAACAGCCCCTGAGGTTTTCCAACGTATTAGCTGTAAGACTGCTCTTTTGATTTGTTAAGTTTCCAGGCATTTTTAATTTCTAACTTTTAACCATTTTTCCAATACTTATCTGTGTGGTGGCGGGGAAAGAACTGAGAACATGAGCAAGAGAGAGAAAAAGTTGTAGATGTAAATAATAAGGAGCACAAGAACATCGAGTGGCTTAAGCTAAGATGATATTCTCAAGAGAACCTTAAAAACCTCAAGTTAGAAACATTAATGTCCATTTTAGGCCAGTGTCTCCTTCAGTCCGATCTGAGGTAATCTCATGAAATCGGACTGAGATGAATAATAGGGAAGAAACCGCGGACAAACAGACTACAAGCCAACACAAAAAGGCACTGAAGCACTGGCACCACCCAAGGCAATTGCGCAACTCCAGAGCAATTACATTCAACAGGAAAAAAGAGTAGACAATGCAATGCAGGCAAAACACAGTGAATAGCCTGAGGTGAGTTTGAGCCCTGAGTGACTTCGTGATGTCAAGAGGCAACGACCACAGCATACTTCACAGGGAGTTACATCCATATTCATGTTAGGAAACTAGTTAACACAAATTACAGTTACGTGTGTTTTTGCAAACATCTGTTTGCTCACACATTCTTTCAAATGCAAAATAACAGAATGTTTTTGAATTAAACTATTTTATAAAATCTACCTGAGAAAAAAACAAAACGAGGACCAAGAAGAAAATACTTTACATCAGGTTGACACAATACATATTTACCAGGATAAGGAAATTTTAGATCAGGAAATAAAAATAATGTGACTATATTTTATGTTTATGACTATTTAGGGTGATGGCTGAATAGGCTGTATATTGACACTGATCTCCCTGATGAGACTTTGATTTAAAATAAAGTCTCAATCAGATTCATTTCAACTCAACACTGACCCACATCAGATAACTGCAATACGGAACAGATAAAAAAAAAAAAAGGTTTTCAGAATTGATCTCGGACACTAATTTCTTCAACAAGTGAGCAGCTATCATCAACATGACTTTTTTTTTAGTTTATAATAATAATTTTGTGCATGTTGTTCTGACTGAATTTCCACAAAACATAATAATTCCACAACATGTGGCTATAGGTGTAAAAATTAAACTACAGTTGAATAAATATTGAATCAATTAAGTAAAAATTGAATGATGATTAATTACACACAAAAAAAAAATTACCCAGCCCTAGATGCAATTAATCCCCCCAAATATTCAATTTAGATTGACAATAATTCAACAAGTGCTAACATTTCAAAAGCTCTCGTTTTGCATTTTGTATATTACAAACACTAGCTATCATAATAACCCATTATCTAATCTGATCATTATCTACTGTCAGTTTATTTTCAGTCCCTCCACAGAATCATTTGATGCATTGTTTCAATATTAAGTTGATTGGTGTGTTTAAAGCTGAAATAGACCAAAGTCCATATTATAAGATCTACAGATTTACCTGTGGCTAACAACAAAGGCATGCAGTTAGTTTACCCTATCAGGCCTACTGGGTGTTTTGTTAAGTTTTTGCTGCTTTGTTATATTTTGTGGTATGTGCAATAAGATCTGTTTGGAGAGCATTTTGTAAAAGAAAAAAAACAGTTTCTTTGTTCTTCAAGGGGCTAAACAGTTAGAGATCAGAGAGATGTGCGGTGCCCTCTTTTACATAATCCTGCAGAGTGTAGCATCACTGAAGTCTGTCAGAAAAGTCGGTCCACGGAGAAATCCTGGTTTTGTTCTGAATTTATCTCTGATCTGCTCGTGTCTCTACATGAGCTGCAAATGGGTCAAATGTAAGAAACAGCAGGAGGGTAAGAGGGCAAAGAAGAGAGTAATCCAGGAAGGAATGCAGAGAAGCTGCTCAAAGATGTTCACTCCGTTGTGTATCTTTGGGACTTCATTGCTGAACATTTATAGTACTCTGTGATACATCTTGGTCTGATTAAAATTAATATTAATGAAAAGAAAAATACATAGCCAGTCTTAACAGCTGCTGTTCCCACTGTCTCTCATTTTTAATTGTCTCTTAGCAGAAGTTCTTTAAAGATGAGCATATTAACTGACCTGTGAACATTACTTCATAAATCCACTGCTACAACAATGAAGCATGGTGGAGCTCTGTGTGTCTTAGTGGGTGTTCAGACTGAAAACAGTATTTAAAAAAAAAAACAGGCTGTGTGGAGGGCATGCTGGTTTAATAAACCTGTTTGAAGGTTTTTCGAATGCAAAAACACAACATTACATTGTTTTTAAATTATTATGTGGAAAGATTTATCTCATCTAAATAGTTCCAACTGCAATCACTTTGTCTTTTGTTGTGACAGGGAGGTAACCAGTAGAAATGTGGCACTGATGTCACAAAATAGTATAAATCTATGGGCATTAGCCAATGCAGCCCATTGCCAGATAGTGATGCAGTATTTTGTGGCAAGAATTTAGCCTGGTTCAACAGTTTTTGCTGCAGCCCTCTGTACTGGAACTCATTCAAATGAGTGAGGGGGCTGAGTTTTTTCATGCTGGTGCAGAGCTGGTCTCATTCCGCTTAATAATGGAACGAAAAACGTGGAACAAAATGCAAATTTCTTGTCTGACCCCATGATTTCAAAGCAATATGTCAAATCTCGACAGTGTATGATTGTCTGCTGGGACTGTACACAGTAGACTGGATTGCATGACACAGAGAATGAAAAGTGATTAGTGCTGGCACTGCCCAAATGTAGGAGGAAATGAACTTTTCCAGATGTGTGCATTTCTTTCTTTTTTTTTTTTAAGTGTATGACCATATGCTTGTGTGTCTTGAAAAGCAGCTGTCTGGATGTTGCTGTGTCCTCTCCACAGAGGGGGGTGAGACCCTGCAGGCTGGGACATGATGCCTGAACCCACCATCACCCTTTCTGAACACAGGATCTAATTCTGCAGAAAGTATCTTGGTTTTCAGACACCTAACTGACATTTGTTTAACCACAGAGATTCAAAACAAGTGAGTGGGAAGGAGTTCAGTGTTGCTCAGTGACACACTTCCCCTCTCTACCCTTTTCCTGCAGTGATACAGTGTTTTTAATAGTCTAAAAATGGCTGTGTAGTTGACTCAGCCTCCAACGTATGATCAGTGCTGTGGTGACGTTGTTTTTCAAGGCCACAAAGCAGAACCAGCTCAAGGGAACGCAGTGTCAAGGTTGCTGACGGCCTCCACCGAATGATTAATCATCTAATTCCATCTACCTAACTGGTCGCGGCTAACAACACTAATTCTCCTAGCGTGGTGGCTGGCTGGAGTCTGAAGGGATCCACTGAGGACAGCTGGCATGTACACATATAAAAATATATATGTGTGTGTGCATGCAGGTGATTACATAAGAGAGTAGCAGTAGCAGGTGCGGTCACTGCACAGGACACATAACATGATGGGATGTGACTTATAAAGATGCACGCTGAATGTGGCTTTCTACTCCAATCTGGGATTTGTGGGGGATTTAATGTTATTATCTAACACAAAAACCCTGAGCCCTGTTGCAAGGTAGAAAATGCATCTTTGAATTATTTCCCCCCGCTAAGAAAAGATAGTTTTCAAAAGCCCACAATGGAAGAATGAAATCCTTTAGTACAAAACAACAGGATCATCCAAATTAGAGAGATAATATTTTCAGTTTCACAATAGAAAAGCCTCAGACTCAGCTGGGATTACCCTATCTGCTGCTGTTTTGGTTGTATCTCTCAGAAATAAATGGTCGACCACATCACAACAGGCTTTCAGACAGTATCTAAATCACCACTGACAGAGGTTTACATCCCAACGCCCGTTATCTCAATCCGGCTCTGTTGAACCAACAGAGCTGAGGAGTGTGAAGATATGAACTCCTGCTGCTCAGTTCGTGTCAGGCTCAGTCTCAACATCCTCCTGGAGACCAGTTATCTGAATCTGTTTATCCTGCACCACACCACGCATATTAAATAGAGTGCTGTAGGAAAATCCTGAGCAAAAACACCCAATTAAATGTGTGTCTTCATTTACACCATCTTTGTTTATCTTGGGTTTGTGCACAAATTCTTTTCAGCTGAGCCCTGTTTTAAGTTTGTGACGTTACACACTCTCGTTTTCTACTGTTTGCTGCTGAGAAACTTTGGTAGAGCAGCTGAGAGTTCAAGGCAGTTTTCATTTACTTACTACCCAGATTTATCCCAGCTGGTCTGGGGATTTGATCCAGTGACCCTCTGGTCACAAACCCCATTAATGTACAGCTGCTCTCTACTATCTGAGTTTTAGCCAGCAAGCTGACCTAGAAACCCAAAAATTAAAAAAATAATAAATTAGTAGCTGTGTAAGCAGAGTAAAAAGAGTCTTTCTCTGACAAACCAATGATTGGTGACCCCAAAACAATCGCAAAATAAATATGAGGTTGTGAGATCCTTAACAAGATAGGAAAGAAGAAACAAACATGTGGATCTGTCTCGTGGAACAAATTTGTATCCATTTTTTCTGACTGTTCTCAAATATTTACCATTTTATACAAAATACTGCAGTTTTACTTTGTCAGACCTCTACAAATATTAATATGAAACAATTTGGCAAGGAGGAGATTTTCACAACATTATTCCAAAAAAAATCGTGGTTTTACAGGACCAGGCCTCCTGTGACCCCTGTTTCCATCCAGGGGGTCAACGTGGACACTGTGGAGGACTATAAATATCTAGGAGTCCACATAGACAATAAACTGGACTGGGCTCGGAACACCGAAGCCCTTTATAAGAAAGGACAGAGCCGCCTCTACTTCCTGAGGAGGCTCAGGTCCT
This sequence comes from Plectropomus leopardus, assembly GCF_026936395.1. Lineage (NCBI taxonomy): Eukaryota > Metazoa > Chordata > Actinopteri > Perciformes > Serranidae > Plectropomus > Plectropomus leopardus. The sequence continues at coordinate 11,379,429 of NC_142187.1, forward strand.
TCAACATCTGCAGGACGATGCTGAGGATGTTCTATGAGTCTGTGGTGTCTAGTGCGATTCTGTTTGCTGTGGTGTGCTGGGGCAGCAGACTGAGGGCTGCAGATGCAAACAGACTCAACAGACTCATCCGCAAAGCTGGTGATGTGGTGGGGGTGAAACTGGACTCCTTGGAGACAGTGATGGAGAGAAGGATGCTTCTCAAACTACGGAGCATCCTGGACAACAACACCCACCCCCTCCATCAGCTCCTGGTCCAGCACAGGAGCACACGGACTAACAGACTCAGACCACCCACCTCAAAAACTGAGCGTCACAGAAGGTCCTTTCTCCCAGTGGCAATAAAACTGTACAACTCATCTCTGTAAATTCGCTGTCATCCTTCCACACTCACTGCACAGTGTCAGGTTATTTCATAATAACCTGACACTTATTGTACAGTCTTTTTTCTTGCGCACTGCTCTTTGCACTATGTATATAGTTTATTCTGTCATTATGTGCACTATGTGCATTGTCTTGTTTTTCTTACCTGTTTGTTGTTGTTGAGCGGAGCACTGTTACGAACAGAATTTCACTTGGGATGAATAAAGTATTCTGATTCTGATTCTGATTATATCACAGAATTAATATTATTATCAGTTATATTGACCCTTAAAGGAATGTAAACAAAGAGGGGTTTTTGTGTGGCTTAATGAACATTTATTACTTTAATTGGAACTTTAAACCATTTGTTTTAAATATAAGTATGTGTAAAAACTCTCCCTTTTGAAAATAACTAAAATAAAGGTAAGATTCTCTGTCCACCTGCGTTTTTTCAGTACCCTGGATAAGCAAACATACATGGTATGATAACAGTCCATTTTCATACCACGATATACTTTGAAACTGTTATACCACTGCAACCCTAGTTTTGGTTAACTCTGACAGAGCTGTTTAAAGCTCATCGACATATACAACCTGCTATGAGAAGAGTTGAAAGAGTTACAAAGCATCACCGGTTGAAAACATTGCCTATAAGCCCAGACACACCAAGCAAACAATACAGAACTAGTTGCGATGAAAGCCCCCTGCTATGTCACCTTGTCTCAGCCAATTAGTTGCACATGAACACACAAAACCGACGACCAACTAGCACATATGCGCGGCGCCTGCGTGGGATAAAATACCCTTCATACCAGCAGACGGTGGTAATCTGTAATCGTTAAACATTTCAGCTAATGAGCTCAGTGGCTGAAGGTACAGTCTTAACTCATACGACAAGTTTGTTTTGACCACACTCCCTCTTTACTTCAGCTGTTTCTTTACATTCCTCACTACACTGCCAGTCAGAGTGATTTCATTTGCCAGTAGACTCCAACATTGCCAATTCAACATGCTGAATTGGTGGCAAAAAAACTTATGGCAACGAGGGCCAGTAGTGCAGGACACCACATAGCAAATAGGTCCACGGGCACTTTTTTTGACCAATGGCCAACCATTGGCTTGGTGTGTCAGGGCCTTAAAAGGGACTGAAAGGGTGATAATGTGTGTATAATTTTTAGTAGTGGCATGCCATACCTCTAAAAATATTGGACTACTTCTGAAAACATGCATTTTTTAACTTTTAAGTGTTGAATGCATTTCTGCCTAGATGTATTTTCATACTCAAAATGACAAATAAGAAAATGTCACACACAAAGTTAGCAGAAAGGGTGAGAGAGTTTACACACACAGCAATATTTAGTCCTCATTGTCAGCTGCGGTGAGTGTCAACAGAACAGCCCACATAGCATGCCAAACATTTCCCACTGAATGTGGAATGGGAAACTGTGGGTTAGAGTGCAGAGGAGACACTGGAGGAGAGCACCTGCAGCCTGATGCACCTGCCTACTCCTTTTTCTCAGCCTTTCATTCTTTCCAAAAACTCTGCACAGCACCATACTGCACCAGTATAACCACCGTCTGACCTCTCGGGCTAAAGTCAGTCCATACTGGTAAAGTCAGACCTATCTGAGGTGAAAGACAACAGGCTTTTGAAGGCATAAATCATTTACGGTCAGTTGCTGTTTAACCTTCGTGTGCCTAATTTGACAAACCAGACTGATTTGATTTGAAAGTGGTGAGGCAGATGGCTGCTTATGTGGGTGTGTGCATGCATGCATGCGTGTGTGTGTGTGTGTGTATGTGTTGTAATCCCTCTGTGGCAGACAGGACACATGCAGTCCATTTCCAATTCAGCAGCACATTAGAGCACACAAGCAGGAACACACAGCCTTAAGTCTACAAAGAGCAGTATTATTTTCCAATCAGACACTGACTTCTAAAACAAGGGACCATAACATTTCAGTTCCATTCAGCACACTGCGACAAAAGACAAAAGATTTTTGACCACAATGAAGTTTCAAACCTACTGTTGGCTTTAATGACACTTCAATTCATTTCTGATTCTCACACTGTTAAATTATTCTTATTACTTAAGTTTAAGCCACACCAATGCCGCACCATAGAGTTATATGGAGTGGAATAGATAAGACAAAGGATTCCCAGGGACAATCTACTGCAGCGCTTTTGAAATTAGTTTTAATGTGTGTCAAGTGCAGGACAGCACTCTGTCAAAGTTTTATATAGACAGAGGGTGAGGAAGAGTTATGTTATGAGTTATAATGTCACAGTGAAGATGCCCTTTGGCGTTTTTGATATTAAATGTCATCACTTCATTATTATATCCTCTTCGACCAAATCAGTTCATCATTGAGTCCAAATGGACATTGGCTGCTAAATTTGAAAAAAATCTCTCAAGCTGGTCTTGAGATATCATGTTCACAAGAATGAGACAGAAGAGGTCACAGTGACCTTGACCTTTGAAGTACTATCACTAAAATCTAATCAGTGCCCTAGTAAATGTTTGTGCCAAATTTGAAGAAATTCCCTCAAGGGAGAAGGGGACCTTTCTCGAGAAACTGCTTTCACGACAGACAGACATAGAGACCTACAATAGTATATTAATGTAATAACAATAGTGGAATATTAGAGTTCATGAAAATGTAGCCAAATGTAGCCATGTACTTAGTATTCTAAGTATTGAAAATATTATGCGTTATTTGCCTGTTATTAGCAAACATTGATGCTTTAAAAGTCACACCATTGGATGCTAGAAATGTGAAATCCTCCAGTCGTTCACTGTTTAATAATAGTCATGGTTTCACATTATTGGTTGACGGCTTCCCAAAAAATTAAACTATTTTATGATTATAATGATGCAGTTGTTTATTAGATCTTCCACAGCTTCACAGTTCACCGTCTGTAACTCGATCCTGAAAATGGTCCATATCATCTGCATACATTCTCTGTCCATCCGCACCATCTGAGTCAGCAGACCAAGTGGAGTAAGATGTGGTGACGACTTCTTCATACAGCTGGACAAAATCCTGAATGCTGCTCAGGGCAGAATTGTAGATGTCAGAACTTGGTATGACAGAGGATGACATGGAGGAGGAAGACGTGGTGATGACAGAATCATCGGTGTCATAGCCTGGTGTGACAGAGGATGGCGTGGAGGAGGGAGATGTGGTGTCAGAAGATGACATAAGGGAGGAAGATGTGGTGAGGACAGAATCGTCGCTGTCATAGCTTGGGGTGATGGAAGATGGCGTGGAGGAGGGAGATGTGGTGAGGACAGAATCGTTGGTGTCAGAGCTCGGTCCATTCCAGTGTGGTGTGACGGAATACGTCGAAGACGGTGTTTCCAAAACACTGTCGAGGAAGTTCTGGATAAGACTCAACTCTGAACCTTCGCTGTCGGAGTCAAAGCTTGGCAAAGCCTCGTTCTCCATGTACTGTTGGAAATCAATTTTTAAGACATCATGTAGCATCTGGTAACGACTAGGCATGTCAAGAGTTAACCGTTAATTGGTTAACCGTAGAGAAAGTTTTCAATCGATTACACGTCAGTCAATAGGTTAATTTTGCTCCTCATCAGTTCACTGCAGTTTGCACTAGCTTGGTCTGGTAGGAGTTAGCTAGCTAGTGCCGCTGCTCATTCAGCCATTACTGCTAATAATGTTGTAATGTCCTGACCAAACAGTGCTGCTGTGGAAACGCTGTTTATGGTTTCCCCCAAGCTCACCTTGGTGAGTAAACCATGCAAATTTAAGCCCTTAAAACCCCTTTAGCATTGTTAACTATGTTATCACTGTTAGCAGTGCCAGCATGGCGAGTGGTGCTAACTTAATTATCAGTGCTTAAAAGGGTGGTTCAAAATAAAGCTGCGTACTCAACAGGGTCACCTGAGGGGAGAGAGGAGGATGGGAACAATGTGTCAGTAGCAACATGTTCGACCACAAGGACGGCCTAACCAGCTGTAATTGTTGAATAAGTGGTGCCACATTATCCCCCTCCTGAGTGGTGTGCAGTGCAGAGTGGCCAGGAAACCATTGGAAACTGGAGATTGAGCAGTGGAGACATTTTCAAATGTTAATGCGACTGGCCAGCATATAAAATAAAAAGTAAGACATTTACATTGGAAAACATTAAAATTTCACAACCTCTAGCTGAATCTTACTGAGGCAACGGAGCACCAGACTAAAAGGAAAGGGCTCTTGTGATTCATGTTGGGGTTTTTTTTAAAAAAATTAAACAGCTAGTTAACTGTTAATGGTTGTCTGCCTATCAAAAGCAAAATTAACCAAAACTGACATACTATACAATAACCAACAACGGATTATTTGAAAGACTACTTAAAAGATAAAGCATTAGCTGCCCTACCTGCTTGTCCATTATTGCATTGTTGTCATAGATGTGTTCAAAGCACTTTAGATTGTTGTGCAACATGACAAGCTCCAGGTAATTCGATTCATCATCGTTGAAATTTTCACTTTCACTCAAGTTCATTCCATCCTCACAGTTGCTCTCATCTGACTGGACCTCTGCCATTATATCCTCCAGAGACATTTTGATGTTTGGTTTGTGATACCACACAGCTGTATCTCTGAGGACATACGTTAATATGTAGTCTGAAACTGTGTAGATTTGATCAAAATCAGCGTTGTCACAATACATTCAGACTGTTTATTTTGCCTGACAACCATTCAGTGTTT